>NW_027493343.1:0-445728 GCF_021521415.1 Bidens hawaiensis
TATATAATAATATATAGGGGTCTAGTTATTTTTAATATTTTTTAATTAATTGGAATAGACTGTCACATACACATCACCACATATTTATTTTAATAAAGTTTTAATATTTTTTAAAAGTTATGAAATTTGAAGTTACCATATTGTAAGGTGATTTAACTTTTAAGTAAAGAAAGATTAAGAGTGAAGGTATCAAGTGCATTAAGTCATTAACATTAATTTTCATAGTATGTTTGTCTATCACTATTTAAGACAAAATTATAACTTTAAAGACATATAAATTACAATAAAAAGGTCATTTCATGTATTAATTGTTAGTACTTAGTAGTAACTTCATTGTCAAACAAATTTGACAACAACTATTTAAGTTTCATCCCGCGTGTCAAGTACCGGTTAATCACAACACGCTTTTATGTGATATTGCGAAAAAATCAAGCGAAGATTATGAATAATAGATTTAAGACTGGAGTTAAAAACTCGTCTAACATAATCATTTTTCTTACTTATGTGTATATAATTATCGTTTGATACAATGTGTCCTATTTGTAGATCTATCTTCAACATTCTATAATGGTGTAGTAACATATTGATTAGTAATCTTGTATATACTTAGGTAATATTTCTTATATTTTATGCTCTATATCTTTTTATTAGGGGTGTGTAGTATGTTCAGTGCGGTTTTTGACTAAAACTGAATCAAAAATCAAACTTTCGGTTTTATGATCTTTTAAAACCATTCGGTCTCGGCTTTTGATTTTTGGGTTCGGTTTGGTTTTGAATGCGGTTTTTTCGGTTTTGCTAATCAAGCCAAAACTTTTTGGACAAAAAAACCCAAGATATTGAAATTAGGCATGCTATTTTTTTAAACTAATAATTAATAAAATATTGAATATTTGGAATCAAATATTACAAGTTAATAAAAGATACAATTAAAATTCTAAATCAAAACCTAGTAGTATTAGTTATTAACCATATCTAGAATCAAATATATTTGTTATTAACCATATGTTAACACTAAACAAATAGTCATCAGTAGATTTTGCTTTAATGGTTACGAACTAATGGTAAAGAAATTTTTTAGTGCTTCAATTTTTTGTTATATCGGTTCGGTTTTTTCGATTCTTAACAAAATACATAACCGAACCAAAACCAATATTTCGGTTCGGTTTTTTTGTTTTTTTCGGTTTCGATTTGGTTTTTTCGTGTTTATGCACACCCTTACTTTTGATGACCAATAGTCAATTGTTAATTTATGATTAAGAAAAACTAATAACTTATAAAAGTAAACCATGACTTTGTTGACAATGGGATTAAGATGTTAGTTACCCTAGGGGTACTCAATGAGATGACTTTCAAAATTATCCTTGAAAAACAAGATGAAAGTTGGGTACAAACTCGTGTGCATTAAGTTGAGTTTAATAAGATATTCAATTACGTGTCTAAATTTAATACCCTTTGGGTTTCTTGACTTTTTTGTCAATCCCATCTTGTCCCCTTAACCTCATCTTGTCACATTGAAATCCAAATTCACACGACAATTAATGGAACATGTTCAAGATCAAAGGATGGTATAGTAAGTAGGTCTATGTAACTATGTTCCCTTCAAGTCAAACATTTTTATAAATGTTCATTCAATTCATGTTTAAAGTTGATAACTTGATAAGATAACCACTTAACCAGTACCTAATTAATCCAAAACAAGTAATTAGCGAGTGAACTCTAAAGCCTAAGTCGGTTAGGAACAAAACTATCTCTTTATAGTTGATTTAAACCAGCGTGTTGCCACGGGGACGCGATGATAACTTGATAGGTATCGGTTTAGTTCGTTATAGTACTGTCAGAAAAGTATTTTCTGAGCAAGGTTAAAAGTGGAAACATGTTGGGGGTATAAATGAAAAAAGTTTTTTTGTGACTAATTTGTAAAAGTCTTAGACTTTGTGATCAAAGTTGAAAAGCTAAAAGTTTTGTGTAATTTTAAAAAACGTGAAAGTTTTATAGCCAGTGTTGAAATGCTAAAAATCTTGTGTCAAAAATGTAAAGACATAAAACTTTGATGGTAAAAGTTTGAAAACTAATAACTTTAATGGTCAAAATGAACTTTAAAACTTTTTAACCTGTCTTTTAAACTTTGGTGGCCAAACTTAAAAACTTCAAACTTTGTAACTTGCCTTACAGATTGAAAAGAGTTGACTTTAGATAAGGAAGAGTAAATGAAGTTAAAGTTGAAGGATGCTATGTGTAAATTGCAAGGGTTTTACTGTTTTAAGACGACACAGACTTTCTTTTTTTTGGTTTAGATCACCGTACTCTCCAATTTGGAGAGTCTGTTGTCCCACTCTGGACAAACTATGTTGTATTAATCGGACTCACGCTGGCTTCAAAGTTTGGCTTGGGCGTTCCCTCGGGAAACCATTCCGCCGGCTGCCACTTGACTATCTGATGTAACACACGATGAGACGAAAATCCGGGTGGTCTCGAGACTTGTGCTAACAACCTTGCAAGGCCTAGCTCAAATCGTTCATTGCAAATATCTACCCAAAATGACACAAGTAAGGATCGAAGTTGGATCTCTACTGAAAAATTCGAGTCTTCCTGTCACTTGACCACAATTCTAATTTAGCAAGGGGTTTTTATGTGTTAAATTATTGAGATTAGGCAGGTTTGTTCTCTTGTAAAGCTCCACATAGTTTGCCATATTTGTCCATATACTGACTTTTTTGTTGCTGAAAAAGCCATCAAATAAGTTGTCTTGTTCAAAATAGTGCAATTTACTTGTTGAAACTGGTTTCCTAGTCCACATGGCCAAAGATAAACAAATAAATACAATGTTAGATAGTGTATCTAGCAATTTTTTGACATATTATTTTGTCATATCAATATCATCTATTGACTTTGAATAAATGAAATTTTAACTTCACACGTGCAGTGTGGAGGTCCTTGGGGGCATGGACGCCGACGTGAACTATTAGGCTCATCTCTAATATTTCGGATGCCCTGATCGAGTACTTTAAATATAGAAAAAATTCAGGCATCGATTGATAACCCAATGTCGGTGTTCGAGCTTTCTTAGTTGGTTCTCAAATACAATACTTGTCTGATTTAATATCTGAATGCTTATTGTGAACTAAACAAAATAAGTATTGAACTCTCTTAGTTTGTTATTATTGAGTTACAAAAAAGGTTGGAAGTGATCACTATTCCTTAATGTCTTTGAAGTCATCTTCAAGTAGACTCCAAAAGTTTGAATGAATATGAAATTAAGGATGCTTTGTTAATTCATAATCCCATACATGTTTGATTTTATCCTTTGTGAAATAAGAGATCAAACTTTATGTGTTGATGAATGAAAATTTTTAAGACCCCTCCGCCTCTTCGAGTTTCAGTGAGAAGTGGAAGTGAAGTGAAATTTTTGCATGAAAAAAATGGAATACTCCCGCTTTGATGCCATGAACATAGAGAATGAATTTTTATTTCAGAGATAAACATGAGCTTGTATTCGTTTCTAATTGTAATCGAAACTTTATAAACCCCAAAAAATTATAGTTAGAGTAATGGATAATTGAGCAAGTTTTAAGTTATTTTAATATTAATAAAATTGGTGAGTCGTATTAAATATTCTCCATGTGTTTAATTCGTGCCAACTAATCGACTGCTAGTTCAACTCCCGACTCCCATCAGGGCCGGCCATGGCCTATGGCAGGGTGGTCGACGGCCATAGGCCCGACTACCCGCTAGGCCCGAAATTTTTTTTAATTTTTTTAATGTATTTTTATGAAAAACAATGTGTATACTTAATGTTTAAACTTAATTAGATAAAAACTAACTTGGTCTAGTGGTAAAGAGGTATAACTTTCAACCCAAGGGTTGTGGGTTCAAGTCTCATTTGAATCATTTTTAAGCCTATTTTTTATACAATAGTTTTTTATACAACCAAAATCATAAATCATAACCAAGAAAGTCAAATTAAAAATTAAATTGTTTAAACCCAACAAAATCCTTTTTTTTTTACTTAAGGCCCAAAATATTTTTCGCCTTCGACCCAAGTTTTTTTTTTCAATTCTCGGAGCCGGGCCTGACTTCCATGACTATAAAGTAACAAAAATTAAAGGTCAAAGTAAATAATAATAAAAGGAAGTGTTATTACGTTTCTCACCTATGTAACATTTTCTCTTTATTTAGGATGGTATTCTGTTAAAAGACTAATGATCGACCATCAAACATTAACGTGCTGCTATGACTATGAGGTCGGCAGTATTATTTTTAGTAGAATCTTTGTTATTGTCTCACGTCTTCAACCACTCTCTTCTAGTAACCTCGTGATTTACACGCGCAGGGTAACAAGAGTGGTGATGAAACACTACGTATTATTCCACCTACATCCTTCATAAATAATAAATGAATTACAAGTTTATTAGTAAAATATTATTTGCTAGATATGAGCTCACACTCTCGTATATAGGGCTATTGACATACTAAATGTACAAATGCGGCATAAGATATATAATTTCTTCCGGTCATCTGAGTCATAGTTACGAATAAAGTTAACTAATTAGTAACATATATAATTAATTACGCATAAAATTAAATAATTACGTAATATATGTAGATCCGGTGAATCCCTCAACAGATGGACCGCTAGGGGCTCCGTCCGTCCGGACTAATGGTCGGCTCGGACTACCTTTAGTCAATGGTGACCGCGTACGAAGTACCCGGCATTACTTAGTTCAAAAAAATATATATGTAGATGACCACCAACAATAATTATGCAATACAACTAAATAATACATAATTTATAATACAATAAGGATGCGACCTATGTTAATAATTACGCAACTTATATTTAATCATACATACACTTTGTGTGTTAGCAATCATTTGTATATATGTTATAATATATTAATAATGACTTATATAATTATATGATTCTCATGATTATTAAATTAGTTATAATGATCAAAGACTTAAAAATATCCTAAGATGATAATAATTCGATGGACGTAATTACTCATACTATTCTAATTGGATTTTCCCTTGTGTGTATATAAATCAAGAGATAGTTAGAGAGAATTAGGTTAACGAAATCATCACAAAGTCCCCCCCCCCCCCCCTCCTCTCTCTCTCTCTCTCTCTAGCCGCCATCATTTCGTACACCCTAAACAGGAACCGACTACAAGTATGAATCACGTCATCCCCCGTCTCTGCGTTAGCGGGATTAACATGTACACAATATATTTCTTGTTTTCTATTAACATGTTAAAAAGTTGATCAACACGGGTGATATACGAGTAAACATCAAGAAAGCCATTTTTAAACAATATTTTTTTATCTTTTATATTGTAATAATATTTGCTTGTATATATACACACCCACACACATGTATGTAATTATCGAATTATATATATATATATAATTTTATGAATTACATATTTATTTAGTATTTTTTTACAACACTAACTTTTTAAAGTTACATATGTTTATACATTCATGCCACTTGATAGAAATAGTTAGTTAATTTGTTTGTTTGAGAGATTCTTTAATAACGTACCATTATTTTTATATTTATTTTATTTTAAAAATTAAAAACTGGGCTATTCAAACTAAATTATTAAGTTTTCATGTGATTTTACCACAAATTTATATATGGACGGCTTACTAGATCATAGATAATTGAATTTGTTTACAAATACTAGTGGCATGGTTTCATGTTGAAGATTTAAAGTGTTATTATTTACATGACGGCGTATACTATTTCCCCACATCTTTATTTGTGTGATTTAAATAAAATCCACGTTTTCAACATCCAAAAATCAAATGTGTCATCATCTCACATCCACCCAAAAGGTGTTGTCACATTCTTCATACCCACCTTTAGTTATTTCGGCTCAAAGGATAAAGAATATATTCTATTACTAAGTTTTTTTTTGTTTTTTTTTCTTAAAACCAATAGAATGCTTCAGATTTCGAGTATTATATTAAAGTGTTGGTAATTTCGGGCTCCAAGACTTCAAGTTATAAATGGTTAACTTAAAAAACCAATATTAACAAATATGTCATAGTTGGTTATGTTTTATAATTATAATATGTTTTATAATTTCATTATAATTAAAATTGGTAGTGTTTTAGCTAACAAGTTAGGTTGGTAGCATAATATTTAAACCGAGTTAATGACATCTTAAAAAAAATTGGATCTAAGAGTATCATAATATTTGTTAAAGGGAATTAGATACATAAAACAAAAGCGAAAAATTGTGCGCTAATTTTGCATTTTTTCAAGAAAGTTGAGGGGTAGTCGGGCTACCTCTAAGCCCTTCATAGATCTGATTACCGAGTTATGGTTGGACATTGCATAGCAACCTACTAATAGGGGTTTTGAGTTAAAAGTTTCCTATATAATATACTAAGAGTTATTCAATATTCATTTCGTGTGTGGCTTTTTGTTTTGACTAGCTATATCAATTTGTTCTTGAATAAGTTGTTTCTGTATCTTTTATCAAATCACGAATTCCAGGTTTTACAAAATAGCAAATTGTTTTCTTGTTCTAATCCATAGAATATAGTTCAATCATAGATAAATCATGAAATGGAACAAGTAAACAAAGTTATTATTAACTTATTAACATGAAACTTATATGGATATCCATTTATTACATAAAAGAGACAATAAGGATAACTACAAAACCCCTTTTGAATAAAGAAAAAAAGAGCATGAAGCATCACTTCCTTGGTCATGAACAACACCACCTCACTTTATTATCACTATATGTCTAGTGTAATCTTTAAAGCTATAATCATAGGTGAAGAAACACTAAGTGACCTCGACGGATTATGGATAATCTTAGGGTTAAGTAGATGTTTCCCACGAGGGTTAGGTCATGCAAAGATGGTTATTATTCTAATGACCTGCAAAACAGACACCGTGAGCTCGTCACTGAGAAGGGGGGGGGGGGTTCCTCCTTGTGACCACCCTCCGGCGTGAGAATCAGACTAGATTGCTCTGAATATAAGTGTATATTGAGAGAAATAGCTAGGGAAGATAAGATAATATCAGATGATATGTCATGATACCGTTCCAAGGTGTTGGAGTATTTATAGCTGAAGGTAGGTTTCCAAGCAGGTACAGCCAGCTGTATAATATTCCTTTTCCACTAACTGTGGGCTACGTACGTGCCATGCTGGTGGTTGGTGGGTAGGCAGCGGCTGATAGTGACATGGCCGGCTGTGTACTATTCCTTTTCCACCAACTACAGGCTATGTACGTGCCACGATGAGGGTTGGTGGGTAGGCAGCGGCTGATAGTGACATTTTGTACTGGAGCATGCTCCTCCTCGTACTATTATTGGTGAGCTGTCACCCTGTGATTGGTTCATGGGCTGCTTTGGTCAGATCTTGTCTATTTTGTCCATACCTTGGCAGGTATAGTACAAAAGATCTTCCAGAAACATACGGACTGGCTCTTTTGGGCGGGAATATTCCCGCCTTGCTCATTCCTTCTTCAGGTGACATTGCTGAAGTATTAAGAGTTAGTGCCTTATGCGTGTAGCTTTACTGTTAGTGCGGGTAGCCTTCCTTCTCAGCTTGTACCCATAGCTGCGGGAACAGGCAGGGTATTGTACCAAGGGAGGCTTTCCTGCGGGAACAGCTGGCTTACTGCGTGTAAGGTCTTCATCTCTCTGAGCATGGTGGGTCTTGCGGAACCAGTTGGTCTTTGCGCAGACGTACCCCATCAAGGTGTGTCTTGCGGGTCCAACTGGGCTTTGCGGGGACCTACCTCTTTAACAGGATAGGAAGATAAGCATACATGATGTTAACATTTTACTTATTTTGAGTATTAAATACAGGCAAACAATTGTTCTAAGTTCTAAAGTTACTAAAAAAAGTTAATATTTTGGGTGGTCATGAATAAGAAGTACACATGCAATGAACCCTCAAAAGTGGATTGGCTTAAGGGAAAAAAGAGGATTTTGAGGCAAGAAAGGAATGCCCTTTTTGAGATGGTTATCATTAGGGTTGGCCCAAATTTGTGAAATGGGTCATTAGTTTATAAATTATTGATCCAATCAATGTGAGTGTAATCATTTGTAGTTTTAAGAGCTTTAAATCCTATATTTAGTTATTAGAGCATCTAAGAAAAAATAAAATGTGATTCTTTTATTGACAAAAATATGTCATATACAATCATTTGTAGATTTAGGAGCTTCAAATCATGTCTTAGATTTGTTTAAAGATTGCGGGATTTTTGGATAGAGTTTTCGTGGTTGATGTTTCGGACTCCAGTGTGTTGTTTCATTGATCTTGGAGGCACTCAGTGCCTCGGTTAGAAGAGGGAGAGAGACGGCTGAATTGGATAACATTTGTATGGACATTAATTTTCCATCTCGGTTGAGAAATGGTGATGAAAGGGCGGGGATAGACATGATTTGGTCAGGAATGTCATTTTTGATGTGTTAAAACGAGCGGGAATCTTGGCAAGAAAAGAGGCTCCTGTGAATTTTTTGTCGGATCCGCATGAAGGAAGGTCTACTCTCCGACCAGCGAACATTCTTGTGTTTGGATGGGCTGGGGGGAAGCATGCTTGTGTGGACCTTACTGGGGTGTCCCCTCTTGTAGGGCGTAGGGACACCGGGTTTGTTGCTAGGCAGGCCGTGTTAAAGGCAGAAGCAGGAAAAATTGCTAAGCACGAGAAGGCGTGTGTGGAGAATCAACACGCCTTCATTCATTTTGTTTTTAATACATTTGGGTCTCTTGCTCCCGATGCCGCTACGTTTCTAAAAAGTGTTCAGCGGGTCGTGCACGGTAACTCAACGACGCCAAATAACGATAATTTTATTTTCAGTATGATCGGTTTTGTCATTCAAAAGGGGATGACAGCGCAGCTTGTTGCCCGCTTACCTGCATCTTTGTTATAATTTGATCTTTTTATTGAAAATGAAAAAGTTTCACTGTATGACAAAAAAATTGAATAGTTACCCGACGGATATTTGCCTAGGTGGCACTTGATTTTGTAACTATGTATAAGACTGAGATTACCAAGTCTTAAAATTCACAAGTACAGCACCCATTTGATGAAAATTATAAAAAGTGAAATTTTATTTAACTAAAGGTTTAAAATTTAAACAAGGGTTTAAACACAGCTTCCACACAATCATCATCGTCATAATCCTTTTCACTGACAAAGAGAAGCCAAAACCCTGCGCGGCGGCTCAAAAGGCCGACGAGCATGAAGAACCGCCAAGTTATCGAGAAGCAAAACGTCTCCTTTCTGCCACGGAATTGCCACACTTTCTTCCTCCAACAATTTCAAGCAGTCATATATCACATCTGCTGGCAAAGGCGTACCATCCCCGAATGTCACCGCCTTCGCTGGATCATTCCTTGCATCTTCCCAACCGGTATAAGCCGCCACCATGCTATTGAACCATGTTTTCCGGCCTCGTGTTTCATCAACTTTGATCGCGGGAATCGGCCCCATTATCATCTTCACTCCATCGTCCGTCCACTCTAGCTTCATTCCAAGCTTCGCCGCCCTACAATTTAATAACATAGAATAATAAAAACCACGTGAGGTGCAATGTATTATTATTATTATTATTATGCATAAACTATGATAAAATAATAAGTAAATTCTATATATTATATTATTATGTTACATATAAAAAATATATTAAGAAATTTATGTAGAAAAGTATAAATATAAGTAAGTAATTATAATTTATAATTAATAAACGAGTCGAGCCCGAATTAAACTCGAGCTTAAAAACTACTCACGAGCCGAGCTCGATCCTTAGAAGGCTCAACCTCGGCTCGTTTACACCCCTATAACACACAGGATTATTTGCAGACCTTTCTTCAGCGACGGCTTTGTCTTTCGTCAAGAATGTGGATACCCAACCACGACCGATTGGAGACGAAGGATCATCGTCTTCCCCAAGCACTCTTGTGTAGATTAACCCGTGTTGTTCCAACCGATCAACGAACCCAGGGTGTTTCTGCTTCATCTTGTCGTAAATTACATGGCTGAGTACTATAGGTGTTTCGCCCCCAACTTTCGGTTCTACTTCGCAGAAGAAAAAAACCTTAAATGGAAACTTAGGAACCTGTTTCATAACAATTCATGTTTATGATGAGTTTCAGGCTATGGAATTTATGTAATATTGTTTAAATCTAGGGGTGTGAACAAGCTAAGCTATTTGAGATATGCTCGAAAAAAAACTTGAAACAAGCCAAGCTACTCGTGATTAAATGAGCCCAAGATTAAAAATAAGCTTGTTTAGTAAACGAACAAGATCCCGAGCTTCACTAATTGAGCTTGAGCCAACTCACGAGTCTAAACGAGCCCATTACTAATAGAATCTTTAATTCAATCAATCATGCCCAGTAAAAATCCCATTAATAGCACAACTATTAGCAGGATCTGGAGAGGGTGGGATGTATGCAAAACCGTACTTCTATCCCAAAGAATAGAGAGGTTGCTTCCAGAGAGACCGCAACTCGAATATAATTTTTAACTAATAAATTAAATATATCTTTATATACTATAGTTATTAATTTATAAAATTGTGAAAAAAAGAAATTATAAAGTCATTAATTTATAAAAATTTATTAAAAATAACTAAAATTGATATAAATTAATTAATAAACAATAAACGAGCTAAGCCCGAGCTCTCATAACTTAGACGAGCCGAGCTTTAGAAACAAAGCTTGAATCAAGCCAAACTCGAGCTCTCATGATTTAAACTTGCCGAGGGCTCGGCTTAGCTCGTCTGCACCCCTGAAAATATTATAAATGTTTTTAAGAGTTCAATACTTCATATATTAAATAAAAAGATCCAATTACAATAGAGAGGTGGATAAGCGGGCAACAAGCTGCGCCGCCACCCCCTTTGAATGGCAAACCCGATCCTACTGAAAACAAAGTTATAGTTTTTTGGCGTCGATAAGTTACTGTGCACGAAAACAAAGTTATAGTTATTTAAATCAATTGTAACTAATTAGAAACCCTAAGATAAGCAATAAACGAGCCGAGCCGAGCTCGTCTTTAGATACAAAGCTCTAATCAAGCCGAGCTGACCCTCGGCTCGTTAACACTCCTAACTTAAAATCAGTTGTATCCTAAAAAGCTACTCACGAGCTCGAGCTTTACAAACAAAGCTCGAATCAAGCCGATTTAATCAAGCTCGAGCCTGGTCGAGTTCAGGCTAAGATCGGCTCGTTTACATCCCTAATTAAACCTCAATGTTGATTTCGATTTCGATTTTGACTAGGGGTGCAAACGAGTCAAGCTACTCGAGATTGGCTCGTTAAAACGCTCAATCGAGCCCAAGCCAGAGCTCGAGCCTAAAAGTAAGCTCGTTTAATAAATTAGCCCGAGCCCGAGCTTCACTTATCGAGCTCGAGCCGGCTCGCGAGCATATACGTGACTGCCATTTATATAAAATTTTAAAATATATATTTAAGAATTATTAATTAATATATATAATGTTATGGAAAAATAAATAAAAATAACTAAATAATATATGTTATTTTATACATAAAATATTATAATGCAAAAAAATATATAAAATAATTATAATTATATAACAAATAATTAATAAATAGTAAACGAGCCGATTTCAAGTTTGAAAATCTATTCACGAGCTCGGCTCGTTTGCACCCCTAATTTCGACTACGATCGTAATCAATTAGAAACACCAAGATTCTAAGATTATAAACTAATAACATCAATTCAATTCAATTACATAATAACAAACACCTGAGCCATCTCATGATGAAACGGGATTTTCTGATCAGGCGGAGACTCATTCGACGTAAAAACCCGTCCCACCACATTCGTCCGTGGGGCCGCCCCACCCACGTACGGTAACTCATCGTAACCAAAAGCTTCAACCACTTCGTTAAACTCTGAAGCCGAGTCAACCGATGAAAACCCACGGAACAATATAGCTCCGGTTTTATGTAGCACGGACTCCAGCCACGGCTTCTGGTCACGAATAATATGTTTCAGATCATTATTATTGTTGGGTGTTAATACGCTTGGAAAGATAAGAGTGTTGTTGTTGTTGTTGTATGTTTTTTGTTGAGGTAAGGTTGATTGTGTGAATATGGTTTCTGGCATGCTTGGTTTCAGTGTTATGGTCATCAAGTTTGTGTTATGTTTGTTTACAATAATATTAATATCCTATCGTTTTAAAAGATATTAATGGAGGAAGATGAGTTTGATTTCGCTTTTGACTGGTTTTGAGTCCAGGTTCGTAGATAAAGAAGTAACTGTCAACGTGCTTATCTTTAATGAAATTAAAAAGGAATTATTTTTTAAATATTCGGATATTTTCCTAGGATGGAAACACTCGTTACATTATACGTTTCCGGTTCTTGTATTTAAGGGTATTCATGAAACCGAAAAAATCAAACACAAAATAAAAGGTTGAGGTTCGGTTTTATGTTCTTTATAAAACGAAATTTCAGTTTGATTTCGGGTTTGTGTGTAACAAAACCGAAAAACAAAGTTTTTATATGAAGTATAGTGGAGAGAGTTAGTAAATAAAAAATACCGTCACATTGGTGTCACGTATGTGGGGAGGGATTAACTAATTAGGTTTCCAAAGGAAGGTAATGATTTAAAGCTCCTTCACAATGTCATGTTATCGTATGTAGAAAATAGGGTCGTCGAAGCCCTTCTTCATAACGCCCCGATGTGATATATACATACATATATACGTATGTGTGTGTGAGAGATGGGGAGAGAACGACGTCCATCGTTGTGAAGCCCCCCCCCTCCCACCCACCCGGTTCCGTGCCCCTCAACAGTGTGCTACGCCAAGGTCGCTCTCAAGGGCGCCCATAGCGGACGGTCTTAGAGCATTCCCAGCTCATTCCGTATATTATTCCCTATAATTTAGCTAAAAAATATCATTGCATAAATTTATCTATCGTTTTTCAAAAATTCTTCACATTTAATTCCCCGTCACATCAGTGTCACGTATGCGGAGAAGGATTAACTAATTAAGTTACAAAAGGAAGGTATTGTTTAACAAAAAAATAATTATTTTTTAATAAAATATAAACATGTATTTTAATTGATTGAATTTGTAGTTGGTACGAACATTAGAGCCCTTACTCCATTACTATAGGGCTCTCCGGAAGGGCATTTACTACTTTGGGACCGCATCTTCACACGTAATGGTTTAACACTCAAAAAAAGATGTGGCATTGAGTTAACACCTAATATCCACTCCATTTGGTTTTATAAACTTGTAGATGTGACCATCTCAAGACACGTAAAACTTATGGGTTTGGCTTTTTATGTACATAATATATTTATAATTCATATGCTTGAAAAAGATAACATAACAAACATTGTTTGTTTGCTCCAACCGATAAATCATTCAAGAAAGATAATGTATATTAAATAGAAAAAATTATCCGTTAATTTGAAATCTCGATAACGTTGAAGAATCGAGTGGTTGGACTAAAATGTCAACATTTTACATTATTGGTATTAAATCATAATTGTTACCTTTTATTTTATTTATTCTATCTTGAAAAAAATCAAGATTGGGAATCATAATATAAAAATTTACTTTTGCACTATTTTAGTATGAAAATATAAATAGCAATAACACTAAAGGATCTGAATAAATAAATGGTATAACATTATTTATTTCAGATGTCATTTCAAATCAAACTTCTTTTTATCGGTATTTTGTAACTATCCCATTACCTGAATGAATATTTCCTAGACGGGATGCCAACCTTTCATATTTATTTTAACGCTCAAGAATTAACTCGTCCGAAACACAATCAAATAGGAAACACATCACATAAGAAAACCCCTTGAGTCTGGTTTCAAACTTAAAACCTTAAAGATCTTAAGCCATAACCGTATATTACATGAATTAGTTTATGCTATAATACATGTAACTTATCTGAAGAGGTAGGTCCCAGCAGAGCCCAGTTGGACCCGCAATACTCACCTTGAAGAGGGACGTCTGCGCAAAGACCAACTGGTTCCGCAGGACCCACCATGTTCAGAGAGATGAAGACCTTACGCGCAGTACGCCAGCTGTTCCCGCAGGAAAAGCCTCCCAATGGTGAAGTACCCCGCCTGTTCCCGCAGCTGCGGATACAAGCCATCAGGGAAGGCTACCCGCACTAATAGCAAGGCTACACGCACAAGGCACTAACTCTCAATAATTCAGTAATGTCACCTGAAGAAGGAATGAGCAAGCCGGGAATACTCCCGCCCAAATGAGCCAGTCCGTACACTTCTGGAGGATCTTTTGTACTATACCTGCCAAGGTATGGACAAAATAGACAAGATCTGACCAAAGCAGCCCATGAACCAATCACAGGGTGACAGCTCACTGACAACAGTACGACGAGGAGCACGCTCTAGTACTTAATGTCACTATCAGCCGCTGCCTACTCACCAACCCTTGTCGTGGCACGTACATAGCCTGCAGTTGGTGGAAAAGGAATAGTACACAGCCGGCCATGTCACTATCAGCCGCTGCCTACCCACCAACCACCAGCATGGCACGTGCGTAGCCCACAGTTAGTAGAAAAGGAATATTATACAGCTGGCTGTACCTGCTTGGAAACCTACCTTCGGCTATAAATACTCCAACACCTTGGAACGGTATCATATCTAATCTCATACCATCATATCTTATCTGCTCTAGCTATTTCTCTTAATATACACTTATATTCAGAGCAATCTAGTCTGATTCTCACGCCGGAGGGTGGTCACAAGGAGGTACCCCCCACTTCTCAGTGACGAGCTCACGGTGTCTGTTTTGCAGGTCATCAGAAGAATAACCATCTTTGCCGGACATAACCCTCGTGGGAAACATCTACTTAACCCTAAGATTATCCGTAATCTGCCGGGGTCACTTAGTGTTTCTTCATTGGCGCCATCCGTGCATAAAACCTAGAACTAATTCTTTTTCAGTTTTTTCAAAACCTCTGGAAAGATGGTTAAGGTTACTCCGGTGCCAAGGCCAGCGAGTGACCAATAAACCCCGGTAACCACAACCCCAACTACTGGGGGGAACACCGGCGAGTACACAATTTTTATGAACACTACCCCGGTTACCCAAGCCGGGGCAAGTGCAGTAAACAATCCTTCACTGGGATTCACCGATACCCAGTTGGAGAGAGAACAGACGAGGCTCCCCCGCCAAACACTTGATCAAGTTAAAGCGTGGGCAGAAGCACGTCAGAAAGAATTCCAAGCTGAGTTGGATGAACGTTTGCGTTCACTCCAACAGGCTAATGACGAGTTCGGAAACACTCAACAGCTCAACATGAGTAATGAGTGCGAGTATGATGAAGATTGGAAAGAATCTGACAGTGACGCAAACCCGCGCCATAGGGCGAAAGGGAAGCGTAAACAAGCAGATTTCCACAGAAGAAATTTTGGAGAAACCTTTAAGCCAAAAAACGCGGGTGGAAACCCACGTGACTTCTCTAAAACCTCAGACCAACTGTTGCAAATGCGGGAACGTCCAAATTTGCAAGGGACATTGCGGAAGCAATTGCCCCGAAAAGTGCCAAACAAATGTCCAACATAGGCACATATGATGGTATATCTGACCCAGACGATCATTTGAACAGATTCATAGCGAGGGCAACCGTCAGCAATTGGACGGAACCCACGTGGTGTTACATGTTCCAAATGACGCTTGTTGGGGCAGCCAGAGCGTGGTTCGACCGTCTACCGGTCCACCACATCTACGATTGGGCAGACTTCCAGCAGAAGTTCAGCCAACACTTCAGTCAACAAAGAAAGTATACCGAAGAGCAATGGACGATCCTCAACTGCATCCGAGAGGAAGATGAGTCTTTACTAGACTTCATCACGCGCTTCAATTCAAAGAAGCTAAGTCTGGGCACTATTAGCGAAGATCTTGTTCGCGCTGCTTTCATCCAGGGCGCGGAAGACCCAGAGCTCATCCGCACCTTGACGGGTAAAGATGGCATGCCATCCACGTGGGATGCCATCATGACAGCAGCTAAACGCTTCGCGGAAACGGAAAAGCAACTGGGTAGAGATCTTCCCCAGAGCACAAACCTCTACACCCAGAGGACGAGAGAAAATAACGTCTATACCGCCCGACAAAACAAAAAGAGGAAGCTTGGTATTTGGCAGTCAAGGGTAAACTTTGACACCTCATCCAGCTCTCGCCCTCTCTTAGGCGGAAAGGACAACATGCAGTCGAACCAGAATCCCAGATGGACGCCACTCACCAAAAGCGTCACCGAAATATTTGCCACCGAGAGGCTCCCATGGCCAAAGGCTCCAATAGTCCGACAGCGTCACAACGCTGATCAGAGCAAGTCCTGTGACTTCCACGGGACAAAAGGTCACACCACTGAGGAATGCATATCCTTGAAAGATGTCGTCGAGACATTTGTCAGAGATGGGAAACTCACACACCTCGTGGCGTAATGGACGCTAAGTAGGCTAATGCGTGTAGAACCCCAGTTGGGGAAAACACGAATGAAACTGCAGCTTCAATGTTGGAGACTACATACTGCGTAAACAACGAGATTCCGAACCAGGTGCATATCGGCTCGAAAGGCTCGATGACACCCCCTTCACAAGAACATGGAAGGGAGCTCAATTACACAGGCTGCATGTAGATCAATTCCAAACTTGTAAAGAAAAGGCCTAGAGCCACTTCTAATGGAAATGATTCTCCTTATCACATTGACGCTGATGGTCTTACATTTATACTTATGATCAAAACACTGATATGCCGGTATTCACCGCATAAATAAGTGGGGAAGTAAGTCGTTGCGTATGGAAGGCGGCAAAACCCGCATAAACACAAAAAACGGCAAAAATTTCTAAGGAAAAGATGAGGAAAACCTTCACGCAGGTCAGTTAGAGGTAAAGTTTGGTCATCCCACTAAATGAAAGTGACGGTCCTACCCGCACAATCATGATAGAGGAAACTGAACATTAACCTATTGACAACCGCGCGTCGAAAGGTTAACTTATTCAAAACACTGATATGCCGGTATTCACCGCATAAATAAGTGGGGAAGTCGTTGCGTGTGGAAGGCGGCAAAACCCGCATAAACACAAAAATCGGCAGAAATTTCCAAGGAAAAGATGAGGAAAACCTTCACGCAGGTCAGTTATAGGTGAAGATTTGTCATCCCACTAAATGAAAGTGACGGTCCTACCCGCACAATCATGATAGAGGAAACTGAACACTAACCTATTGACAACCACGCGTCGAAAGGTTAACTTATTCAAAACACTTGGAAAATTGCTAAGTTAAACTAAAGTATGCACGAGCGAATCATATATTGTTTATGAGGCAAAACAAGTGCCAAATTAAACTATGATATGCATGAGCAAGTCATATAACGTTTATAAAGCAAGTCATTAAGTGAAAGTGACGGTCCTACCCGCACAAACATTTCAAACATTACAAGAATGGCCAGGTATCTACCCGCCTACAGAAATGTAAATCTATCCTAACGGTGGGAAGGGATCTCAAGGTTCAAACTTCAGGACCACTCCCTCCAAACCCACTCGAACCCGCACCATCAGTTGGCTGTGGCGGTTCAAGGAAAGCCTTGAGAATAGTTAGCCCATCATCAGCAGCAGCAATTTCGTTCACCTTCTCCACCACCGGATGCGGGAAGGCAGCATACTGGTTCACTGCTTGGTCGTAAGCAACTTCAGTGTCCACGTCATAAAGAGGGAAGTTGGAAGGCGGGATGCCCTTCTCAACAAACCCCAGACCAAGCAGGAAACCAGCCTTTTCCCCATCCTCATGGGAAGCATTGAGAGCTGCGCTCATGGCATCGTCATAAGATGTGTTCGTGAAGATCCGATGCACAACCTACGAAAAAAAATATATATATATGTATCAAAAACTTTTCTAAGTATAAAGAAAAGCTTAAAGATATTATGAAGCTACGCATACCTGCGACAACACTTCTCGTAGAAGCCATTCCTTGGTGATCAGAGCTTCCTGGAGGGCAGTTTGAGCTTGGTCACGGGCGCGTTCGGCTTCATTTTTGTTAAGGTTGGCAAGCAACACTTCCTTAGCAGCAGCCTCTTCAACGCCCTTCAGCTTACGCTCAGTGTGGTCAAGCATACCCCTCTGGTCCAAGATCTCTTGGAGCTTTTTGGCATCTTCTAAAGCCAAAGCATCATGAGCCTGCTGAAGCCTCTCTAGTTTGGCTTTAAGCTCCTCATTCTCAGCGCGCAAAGGTTCAGCAATGGCTTCAGCTCTGGTGGCCCTCTCGGTCGCGTTCCGCGCAGTTTCCTTAGCCAACCTAAGCTTTTCCTTAGCCAACCTAAGCTGTTCGTTAACAGCTTGGGTAGCCTTGGAACGGGCCTCGAGCCGGGCCTGAACTTCAACCTCGAGGGCCTTGAAGGCCTTTTCCTTCTTCGCAGCAATGGCGGCAAGTCTCCTGTTCTCCTCCCGGATAGCCCGCGCCTGAGTCACTTCCTGGCTACGCGCCGCCTTTAACTTGTCGTTTTCACGACAAAGCAACTCGACGCGCGGCTGCATCCGGGCAAGGAGAATCCCAAGCTCATTCATCAGCCTACCCTCCTGGTAGCTAGACATGGCTTCCCCCAACGCACCACTTGGGGCTGCGTGACGCGCCCACTCGACGCAGTCCACAGCCGTTCGAAGGGTTGTTCCCCGGCGGATGTTCCACCGTGGAACATACACCTCATTGGAATCCGAAACTTCAAAAACAAAAAGCGGTTAGGAAAAAATGATAAAAAAAAATAAAATAAAATAAATAATAGGCCAAAATAACCCTACGCACCTGTAGGGTCGACAACAGGCCGGTAGCCGCCAAACCCATCACCCGAACCTAAGGGATATCCATCCAAGAGGTCAGGCAGATGGGAAGGAGGCAGAGATTGGCTAGAAACCCCAACCCTGAACATACCTGATGAACCGGCCGGGGACAAGGTAGTCGCCGGCGCCGGAGGCACGGTTGAAGCCGCCGCGGTAGAGACCATCGGAGGTGAACTCACTGGAGGTGAACTCACAACCGAGGCCGCCGCTGCGGAGGAGCCCGCAGAAAAAATCACCGCCGGCTCAGTGAAGGATGCAGTAAAGATGGCACTGACAGCCGGCGGAGATGACGTCACAATTGGAACAGTTGCCTCAACGGGATGAGCAACTGAACCAACACTGCAAACAGGCGCAGCCGCCTGGGTCATCGCCTCGGGTAGATTGACCAAACCTACCGTCATGGGTCCAGAGATGCTCCTTCCCGCTCCACTTTGAAATGCGGTTGCATCCACGCCTGCATGAAGATAACAAAATATTAAAAACAATGGCGGAAAGAATTGCGGGTAAGATTAATTTATACTTACGAGTTTTCTTGAGCTTAAGGTTCTGACAGGCGGGGACGAACCCGATGGAGCCGGCCTCTTCAAGCCGGTCACCGTCGTCGTACTGGGCTGCCCGGAGGTGACAGCTGTCTCAACCTCCGGAACAGTAGTCTCACCATCACCAGGGTTCCCCACTGCCTCCTCGCTTTCGGTCTCCGAGTCGGACCGATTTCCCTGATCGGCGGAGGCGACCTTCGCCTTGCCTTTCACGCCGGCAGCTTTCTTCTTCCTCACGAAGAAAGGCCCATCTGCGGATCCCTCATCAGAAGATGATAATATTAGGGAAACTCCAGCAGAGGTTTGAGCATGAAGAGGGCGAGGGTTAAAGAATCCCTTACCTGGCCGCGTGGCGCTCAAAATCTCGTGGCCGGGCGGGTAGACCTCCACGAACCTATCCGCCGTTTGCTCCAAGATGGGCAACTCGTTCTCATCAAGAGCACGAGTACCCAGCCGAGCAGGACCACCGCTCTCACGCGGTTGCAGAAGAGATTGCAAGTTGTTTCCCTCTGAAAATAAAAGAGAAACACTTAGAAGAAAAACCCTAAATCAACAAAAAAGACGGAGCATACCGTAGGGAATAGAATTCAAACCGTATTCGAGGATGATAGGTACTTGCGGCGTCCCAGAACCGGCATCCTTCCATACCCGGCTCATCCCAAGCATCACCATCCCAGACTCCGCAAAGCGGTAAACCACAGTATGGATCCGGGAGATCTTGGTAAACCATTCCGCCTCCTGGTAGTTGGAGGCGTGAAGGTTCGGGAGTGCCCTCCCGTTCTTGAATGTCATCGCAATAGGGACGAAACGGGCAGAGATATAGAAGAACTCCCGCTTCCAAGACCGAAGACTGCGCTCGGTAGCACAGATCTTCAAACCCTTGATCCGAGTGATCAAGGTGTACCAGCCCTGGATGCACCTCCAGGGGTAGAAGGTCATCAGATGGTCGACGCGAGGCTCAACGCCCAGAATGTGGCACACCCATTCAAAGTGGCGAACCTTAGCGATCACCATTGGGTGTACCTCCGTCAAATGTATACCGTGTTTCTCCAAAACACGGTACACAAACTTCGTCAATGGGAACCTGAGATTCCCATAGATGAAGAATGCAGCATACACCCCTATCTTGCCCTTGGGGGCATCATACACCGTCTGGTGAGGCTCAGGAAACTCAGGCTCGAAAGGCTCGAGCATGAACTTCTTGACGATGTACTGATAAAGGTCGACGGAAAGAGCACACTGGCACTCGCCAGCAGTACTCTTATCGTCCTTGTCAGACGCGGACATCGGGTTCTCAGGGTATACGTCGGACTCTTCGGCAGTAACCTCAGGATCATGAGTATAAGACATGTTGAGGTTGGAAAGAAGAACGATTTCAGGAGAATGCTCGACAAAAGTTAGAGTATTCGCCGGAAATCGCTTAGAAGAAGAAGTGAAAGTGTGAGTTGAGATGCATCCTCTTCCCCCTTTATATACCCATCGCAATGAATGCGATGAATTTAATGCGGGGGAGAGGGAAAAGCGCAGACACAATGAGACAACGACACGTGGAAAGCAAGCTGGCAACAGCTGTCGACAGGACGCGTGCCGTAAAATTCGCGCCCACACGCCCGAAAACTCGCGCCCACGTGCCTGAAAAAGCGTCTGGAATGACCATATACTGTCACGTCGCCATAACTTCCTGCACGTCCTGAAACTGTCAGAAGAAACCGTCGGACGACGCTAACGTCCCTTCAACAGTTTGGACTATTCTTATCCTTTCACCAACTCTTCGAATTTCAAAAAGATTCAAAAAGATTCAAAGATTCAAAAATAAGAGGGAATATACCCCCCTTACCTTGGTAACCAAGAAACCGTAAGACAAGTGCGGGTACAGTGTCAAGGCGAAACCCTTCACATACTTAGCACCTGCAGGGAATTGAAGCCAAGAATACCTTGGTAACCAAGAACCCGTAAGACAAGTGCGGGTACAGTGTTAAGGCGAAACCCTTCACATACCTAGCACCTGCAGGGAATTGAAGCCAAGAATACCTTGGAAGTCAAGTAACTATAAGACGAGTGCGGGTACAGTGTCAAGGCGAAACCCTTCACATACTTAGCACTTGCAGGGAATTAAAACCAAGAAGGATCTTCTGGGCCATGCTTGTGGAAAGGGAAATAACATCCCCGCATAGCGGGAACGTTGAGAACTAGATTGTTTGAAGCTCCAAGATGGAATTGGTTGTTTAACATAATTGATCACTATGTCTAAAACTACCAAAACCTCGTGGAGAATCTACACAAGTGAAACTCAACGCTCCTGACTTGCGAGGAGGTTACACACCTACCCGCATCATACCCTAAGATCAAGCATAAAAGTCGGGAATTTCTGCACGTGACATTAGGAAAACCGCGGGAAGAATCCCCACGGAAAACCTTAAAACTAAAAACCCTTTTCAAAACCCCTTGCTTAAGTCCAAAAGTTCACCTCACTTATTAACAATTCATGAGAAGAACATTGGACTGGGGGGACTTGAAGAGGTAGGTCCCAGCAGAGCCCAGTTGGACCCGCAAGACTCACCTTGAAGAGGGACGTCTGCGCAAAAACCAACTGGTTCCGCAAAACCCACCATGCTCAGAGAGATGAAGACCTTACGCGCAGTACGCCAGCTGTTCCCGCAGGAAAAGCCTCCCAATGGTGAAGTACCCCGCCTGTTCCCGCAGCTGCGGATACAAGCCATCAGGGAAGGCTACCCGCACTAATAGCAAGGCTACACGCACAAGGCACTAACTCTCAATAATTCAGTAATGTCACCTGAAGAAGGAATGAGCAAGCCGGGAATACTCCCGCCCAAATGAGCCAGTCCGTACGCTTCTGGAGGATCTTTTGTACTATACCTGCCAAGGTATGGACAAAATAGACAAGATCTGACCAAAGCAGCCCATGAACCAATCACAGGGTGACAGCTCACTGACAACAGTACGACGAGGAGCACGCTCTAGTACTTAATGTCACTATCAGCCGCTGCCTACTCACCAACCCTTGTCGTGGCACGTACATAGCCTGCAGTTGGTGGAAAAGGAATAGTACACAGCCGGCCATGTCACTATCAGCCGCTGCCTACCCACCAACCACCAGCATGGCACGTGCGTAGCCCACAGTTGGTAGAAAAGGAATATTATACAGCTGGCTGTACCTGCTTGGAAACCTACCTTCGGCTATAAATACTCCAACACCTTGGAACGGTATCATATCTAATCTCATACCATCATATCTTATCTGCTCTAGCTATTTCTCTTAATATACACTTATATTAAGAGCAATCTAGTCTGATTCTCACGCCGGAGGGTGGTCACAAGGAGGTACCCCCCCCCTTCTCAGTGACGAGCTCACGGTGTCTGTTTTGCAGGTTATCAGAAGAATAACCATCTTTGCCGGACATAACCCTCATGGGAAACATCTACTTAACCCTAAGATTATCCGTAATCTGCCGGGGTCACTTAGTGTTTCTTCATTGTCAGTAATTATTTATATAACACAAATAAACAGCACCCAATACAAGTATTAAACTCCAATATTTGAAATGATATTTATTAAGGTACATATATTTGAAACGATACTTATTAAGGTACATATCAACACCATATTCCAAATCACAAAACTCACTTGCAAAACGATGCCAAAACACGACGAGGCAGCGTGATCAAGGGTCGTCGGGCATGCAAAACCGCCAAGTTATCTAGCAGCAAAACATCACCCTTCCGCCATGGCAACGCAACACACCCTTCATCAAAGATCTTAGCACAGTCATCAAAAACATCAGGAGGCAATAGCTTACCATCACTAAACACCACTGCTTTTAAAGGATCATTGTTTAGGTTATCTTCAAATCTTCCCGCCACACTATTAAACCAGATTTTATGTTTCTTAACCTCAACGTATTTAAAACCAGGTTTCGGCCCGATTATAACCCGAAGTGCACCTTCCATCCACTCTAGTTTCATCCCAAGCTTTGCAGCCCTGCAAGTTTGTTTTAAATAATAACAATAATAATAATAATAATAATAATAATAATAATAATAATAATAATAATAAATATGTTCATTAAACTAGGCCTGTAAATGAACCGAGGATTCAGTGAACTATTCGTTGCAGGAAGTTCGTTTATTTAATAAATGAATGAACATGAACACATTTTTGTTCATATTATTAAACGAGCGAACATGAACACATATCCTGTTCTTTCTTTTATGTTCGTGAACGGCATATTAATATAATATAATAAAATATTATTTGTATTTTTACAAAATATATCTCCCTAATACCTATTAAAATATTATTTATTCGTTTTTGTTCATTTAAGTTTGTTTGTTTATTTATGTTTGTTTGTGTCCGCTTACGGTCGTTCATGTATGCTCATTTATGTCCGTTTAAATATGTTCGT
This sequence comes from Bidens hawaiensis, assembly GCF_021521415.1. Lineage (NCBI taxonomy): Eukaryota > Viridiplantae > Streptophyta > Magnoliopsida > Asterales > Asteraceae > Bidens > Bidens hawaiensis. The sequence goes on from NW_027493343.1 coordinate 23,797, forward strand.
GAACTGTTCGTTTAAATTTTAAATGAATGAACATAAACTGTTCCTTCTTTTATGTTCGTGAACGACATATTAATATAATATAATAAAATATTATTTGTATTTTTACAAAATATCTCTCCCTAATACCTATTAAAATATTATTTATTCGTTTTTGTTCATTTAAGTTTGTTTGTTTATTTATGTTTGTTTGTGTCCGCTTACGTTCGTTCACGTATGCTCATTTATGTCCGTTTAAATATGTTCGTGAACTGTTCGTTTAAATTTTAAATGAACGAACATAAATTGTTCCTTCTTTTATGTTCGTGAACGACATATTAATATAATATAATAAAATATTATTTGTATTTTTACAAAATATATCTCCCTAATACCTATTAAAATATTATTTATTCGTTTTTGTTCATTTAAGTTTGTTTGTTTATTTATGTTTGTTTGTGCCCGCTTACGTTCGTTCATGTATGCTCATTTATGTCCGTTTAAATATGTTCGTGAACTGTTCGTTTAAATTTTAAATGAACGAACATAAACGAGCACGAAAATGTTATATTTTTTAAACAAACGAACATGAACACAAATTATATCTCCCTAATACCTATTAAAATAATTGAATATTATTTATCCGTTTTTGTTCATTTAAGTTTGTTTAATTTATGTTTGTTTGTGTCCATTTACGTTTATTCCTATATGCATATTTGTTCGTGAACTATTCATTTAAATTTTAAATGAACGAACATAAATGAAGACGAACACGTTCATTTTTTAAACAAATGAACACGAGCACAACTTATTATCCGATCAACTGTTTATGTTCATGTTTGTTTAAATTTAAATGAACGAACACAAACATGTCCTTGTTCGTGTCGGTTCGGTTCGTTTACAGGCCTATGTTTACTCATCTTCTGAACGGTGAACGATGAATGATGAATCAAACCTTTCTTCGGCTACAGTTCTGTCGTCGGTCATGAATGTCTTCTTCCAGCTTCGACCGATTGGTGATGAATGATCAGATTCATCTCCAAGAACTCGCGAGTAAATCAATCCTTTTTCTTCCATTTCTTCAACAAATTTCGGGTGTTTTTGTTGCATCTTTTCGTATATTACATGACTTAATGCTATACATGTTTCTCCTCCTTTTCCTGGTTCTATTTCACAGAAGAAGAACAATTTGGATGGATACATAGGAGCCTGTCATAAGAAAGGTGGGTGAGTTATAGGGGTGTAAACGAGTCGAGCCGCTTGATACCGGCTCGTTAAATACTCGATTCGAGCCATGCTTAAGCGAGCTCGAGCCTGAGCTTAAAAATAAGTTAACCAACCAAAACGTACTTCATATCTCATTAAACACAAAACGATTGCAATAAAGTGCAGACAAACGGGCAACAAGTTGCGTCGTCACCCCCTTTTGAGCTAACACGCGAGCCTATTATTCTAGTTTTTATTTAATACAACAAATTTATACTTTTATAATAATTCTTATTATATATAAAATTATAATAAAAAATTAGTTAATAATATGTTTTGTGTTATATATAAAAATTATCATTAAAATATATACAAAAAGTAGGTATAAAAATAATTAAAAAAATAATAAACTAGTCGAGCCCGAACCCGAGCCCAACCCAAGCTTGGAAAATCACTCACGAGCTAAGCTCAAGCATTAAAAATAGAGCTCGATACGAGTTTGAAAAACTACTCACGAGTCGACTCGATCTTGAAAAACCACTCAAGCTTAGCTGAGCTAGAGCTGGAGAAACTACTCATGAACCGAGCTCGAGCTTGAAAAACTACTCATAAGCCAAGCTCAAAATAGAGCCCGAACTGATCCAAGCTCGAGCTTTATGAACAAAGCTTGAAACGAGCCGAGCTCGAGCTTTAAAAACAGAACTCCAAATGAGCCGGGTTCAAGCTTTAAAACTAGAGCTCGAAACAAGCTGAACTTGAGCTTTTAAAAACAAAGCTTGAAGTAAGCCGATCTCGAGCTTGAAAAACTAAATATATGTATAGTAGACGAACAAATCAAAATCAATATATATTTAATAATTAAATATATATCTATCACAATCCAAATCAGCCGGAATATTCTGTTCCGGCGGATGACGTAATCATACATACATGAGACATCTCGTGATACATCGGAATATCCACTTCCGGCGGAGCTTCATTAGCCGTATACACTCGACCAATAACTTTACTTCTAGATCCTGCACCACCAACTCCGTAGCTGAAGTCCTCATAACCAGAGGCTTCCACGACGTCATTAAAGTCCGAAGCGGATGACACGTGGAAGCCTCGGAAGAGAACTGCACCGGATTGATGGAGTAAAGAGTCTAACCATATTCTGTTAGACTTAACAGCTTCTGTTAAGTTTGTTACGGGTTTGGTTATTTTGTTGGGGTTAGGAGTGAGAAGGACTGGGAATGAAACTTCACCGTTGGATTTATGGTTTGGGAGTGATCCAACGGTGAAGAATAACGAGTCTTCGGACATGTTTGGTTTTACAAAATTTGTAAAATTGTAAGTACTGAAATGTATAGATGATGATGATCTTTATGTATTGATCAATAATGAAACTAGAAGTCAAAAAGCAAGTCTAGAAAAACATGTATCTTATTCTTACATTATGAATGTGACATTTATAAATATTTTATTTAACTTATTTGAATACATAACTGTTTCATTAGATTTAGAGCATATGTAACTTAGTCAACGGTACTTAGTCAATGACCATTATCTATTAACCAAAGTCTTAGAACTCTCTCCTAACCGGTAAACGAACTGAACGTTCACTGAAATGTTAGTAAGAAGTTTGTTCGGTTTAGAGGTGGGCAAATAAACTGGTTAACTGAATCGAACCAAAAACCGAACCGGTTTGAAACCGATTATGTAGAAACCGGTTTGTAATTTTCTCCCCTAAAACCGGTTAACCACACCGAAACTGACCAAAACTGAGCAAAAACCGGTCAAAACCCGAACCGAAACCGATTAAAACCCGAACCGAACTGATCGCAACTTGGTCGAGAAACGGTTTCAACCCGAACCGAAACCGATCACAAAACCGGTTTTGACTTTTGTTGACCAAACCGAACCGGTTTCAACCCAAACCGGTTTTAAGTTTTAAACCGGTTTGTGCACCTCAAGTTCGGTTCGTATGGAGGCTTATTCTCCCCTATCCGGTCTCACCTTAGCGTGTTTGAATTGAAAACCCACCGCATCGACGAATTAGGGATTTCGGGGATTGGGTTACAAAATTTCTTTTTACAATTCTATAAAAGATTATTATTTTTTATGTATAGGGGGCATGTTACGGATCGGCGGCGATACTGGGGCGACACGAAGCGAGACAGAATATGGGAAGTCGGAGAGGTGTCTGGGTGAGAGGTAGGAGTTGATTCATGATGACACGATGCACTAAAAATCAAAATTAAACCAATTAGGATTAGAAATTAATTGGTTTGAGTCATGGTCATAGAGTTTTAAAGGGTGAATAGTTAGACTAAAATAAGAAATTGGACTATCTATTACGCTACAAATTATGGCTAGACACTACAACTTATAGCTAGACGGTGGGCATTGGGGCCCACCCTCATTTTCCTTTGAATATGCCTGATAGTGATATTAAGGGGCCTCATTCGGGTGATTTTTCAGAATTTAGCTTGATGAAAATCAATGTGCAAACCGACCCAATGTAATATGGGTTGATGGGTTTCGGGTTATGGAGATCGTGTTAGATCGAGTTCGGTTGTATGGGAAACCAAGATTGAGAGTAGTAGTAGTCATAAAACCAAGATGACAAAGTACCAATGATACAAGTATTTTATATCATGACTAGTTAAAAAACAGTTAACATAAACATGGTTGTAACTTGATTATTAAGGCTTGGCATAGTAAGTTTCAGGCTTGAATCAAACAATCGGTTATGTTGTGTTCGAACTTAGAATTCAAATGCAACCGAATTGATAATTCTCAATAACGAATAAAACATGGAAGAAAAAACTCATAAAAGAAGCATAACTTGAGGCTATGAGCGAGTTTTATGGCTTATAAGTAGTAGACTAAAAGGTCTTGTCGAGCCAGCTAAAGACAATTTGTCATAGTTGTCGTACCCAAATTCCATCAAAAGACTATGACTTCATGATTGACGATTTTCCACAATCTTGTATATTTTTAATCTTTTATCGTATTAATTTTCGCATTTATTCCAATATTTTAGTTTACACTTGGCAATTTTGAAAATTTGGCAAAGCCACTATACAAAGCACTCTCATGTAATGTTTACAAGGATCCTATAATATATATTATTTTCTTTAATAACTTTTTATATTTATCTTTCGTATTTTCACTCTTCGTACAAAGGATGCAAAGATTTTGATCTCGCATCACTTGCAAAGGGATGCAAGGATGCAACGAGGTGGCTTCAATAGCGGAAGCCTGCTATGAAGGACCATCATATTATTAACAAGCATAACATCACCTTTCTTCCAAGGTATTATAACACATTCTTTTTCCAAGATTCTCAAGCAGTCTCTCATGGCCTCATCAGGCACAACTTCACCATTTCCAAGCTCAATAAACGTATTATCATCATAAATTTTACCTTCCCCGTTAACAGGACCAACCAAATTATCGAACCAAGTTTTGCGTTCTCTTTCCTTGTCGAGTCTGATAGCTGGCAGTGGACCGGTTATGGTTTTTACACCATTCTCCATCCATTCCAACTTTGTTCCCAACTTTGCCGCTCTTTCTTGAGCAACTCTCTTGTCGTCGGTCATGTATGCAGACTTCCAACTACTGCCAGTGAAAGACGATGGATGTTCGTCGTCACTCATTATCATTATATAAGTCAGTCCATGCTCCTCGAGTTGTGACACGAAATCCGGATGCCTTTCTTTCATCTTTTCATATATTATATGACTCAAAACTATCGGAGTTTCTCCCCCACTTTTGGGTTCTTCTTCGCAAAAGAAGAATAACTTGGATGGACAATCCGGAACCTATTAACAACAATGAATTTGAGAATATTTTTTTAACATCTTGATTTTTAGGCGGATTTTTTTAATTAAATGTAGAACTAGGTATGTCAAAACACGAGGCTTGAGAAGCAAAAAGTGAAGTCACGTAGGAGTGACTTTCACTTCCGCAAAAAAGTTAAACTGAAAGTCACTCCTTGTCACTTCACTTTTTGTGTGCATTCCTCAAAGCCGCTGAAGAAACACTAATTGACCCCGGGCAGATTACGGATAATCTGGGGGTTAAGTAATGTTTCCCACGAGGGTTAGGTCCGGCAAAGAAGGATGTTCTTCAGATGACCTGCAAAACAGACACCGTGAGCTCGTCACTGAGAAGGGGGGGTTCCTCCTTGTGACCACCATCCGGCGTGAGAATCAGACTAGATTGCTCTGAATATAAGTGTATATTGAGAGAAATAGCTAGTGAAGGTAAAATACCAGATGATCCTACCGTTCCAAGGTGTTGGAGTATTTATAGCCGAAGGTAGGTTTCCAAGCAGGTACAGCCAGCTGTATAATATTCCTGTTCTACCAACTACGGGCTACGCACGTGCCATGCTGGTTGGTGGGTAGGCAGCGGCTGATAGTGACCAGGCCGGCTGTGTACTATTCCTTTTCCACCAACTGCAGGCTATGTGCGTGCCACGACAAGGGCTGGTGAGTAGGCAGCGGCTAATAGTGACAAACAGTACTAGAGCATGCTCCTCGTACTGTTTGTCGGTGAGCTGTCACCCTGTGATTGGTTCATGGGCTGCTTTGGTCAGATCTTGTCTATTTTGTCCATACCTTGGCAGGTATAGTACAAAAGATCTTCCAGAAGCATACGGACTGGCTCATTTGGGCGGGAGTATTCCCGCCTTGCTCATTCCTTCAGGTGACACTGAATTATTTAGTGCCTTGTGCGTGTAGCCTTGCTATTAGTGCGGGTAGCCTTCCCTGATGGCTTGTATCCGCAGTTGCGGGGACAGGCGGGGTACTTCACCATTGGGAGGCTTTCCCTGCGTGAACAGCTGGCGTACTGCGCGTAAGATCTTCATCTCCGAGCATGGTGGGTCCTGCGGAACCAGTTGGTCCTTGCGCAAACGTCCTTCTTCAAGGTGTGTCTTGCGGGTCCAACTGGGCTCTGCTGGGACCTACCTCTTCAAGTCCCCCCAGTCCAATGTTCTTCTCATGAATTGTAAATAAGTGAGGTGAACTTTTGGACTTAAGCAAAGGGTTTTGAAAAGGGTTTTAAGTTTTAAGGTTTTCCGTGGGGATTCTTCCCGCGGTTTTCCTAATGTCATGTGCAGAAATTCCCGACTTTTCTGCTTGATCTTTGGGTATGATGCGGGTAGGTCTGTAGCTCCTCGCAAGTCAGGAGCGTTGAGTTCCACTTGTGTAGATTCTCCATGAGGTTCTGGTAGTTTTGAACATAGTGATCAATTATGTTAAAACAACCAATTCAATCTTGGAGCTTCAAACAATCTAGTTCTCGACGTTCCCGCTATGCGGGGATGTTATTCCCGTTTCCGCAAGCATGGCCCAGATCCTTCTTGGTTTCAATTCCCTGCGGAGTGCTAGGTATGTGAAGGGTTTCGCCTTGACACTGTACCCGCACTCGTCTTATAGTTACTTTACTTCCAAGGTATTCCTGGCTTCAATTCCCTGCAGGTGCTAAGTATGTGAAGGGTTTTGCCTTAACGCTGTACTCGCACCTGTCTTATAGTTAGTTGGTTGCCAAGGTAAAGGGTATAGTCCCGCTTACTTTTGAATCTTTTTGAATCTTTTTGAAATTCGAAGAGTTGGTGAAAGGATAAGAACAGTCCAAACTGTTGAAACGTCGTCCGACGGTTTCTTCTGACAGTTTCAGGACGTGCAGGGAGTTATGGCGACGTGACAGTACATGGTCATTCCAGACGCTTTTTCAGGCGCGTGGGCCCAATTTTTTGGGCGCGTGGGTGCGGATTTTACGGCGCGCGTCCCGTCAACAGCTGTTGCCAGCTTGCTTTCTCCACGTGTCATAGTTTCATTGCACCAGCTCTTTTCTCTCTCCTCCGCATTAAATTCATCGCATTCATTGCGATGAGTATATAAAGGGGGAGAGGGTCCTTTGTAATCCACACTTTCACTTCTATCTTCTCCTTCTAAGCGATTTCCGGCGAATATTCTTTCTGAAATCGTTCTTTACCTCCAAAACATGTCTACTCATGATCCAGAAGCTATCGTCGAGGAGTCTGACTTGTATGTCGAGAACCCGATGTCTACGTCCGATAAGGACGATAAGAGCACTGCTGGTGAATGCCAGTGTGCTCTTCCCATCGAGCTCTATCGGTACATCGTCCGGAAGTTCATGCTCGAGCCGTTCGAGCCTGAGTTTCCGGAGCCACACCAGACGGTGTACGATGCCCCCAAGGGCAAAATAGGGGTATATGCCGCCTTCTTCGTCTATGGGAATCTTAGGTTCCCATTGACGAAGTTTTTATACCGTGTTCTGGATAGACACGGTGTGCACCTGACGGATGTACACCCAATGGCGATCGCCAAGATCCGCCATTTTGAGTGGGTGTGCCTCATTCTTGGCGTGGATCTCCACGTCGACCGCCTGATGACCTTCTACTCCTGGAGGTGCATCCAAGGCTGGTACACCCTGGTCACCCGGATCAAGGGTTTGAAGATCTGCGCTACCGAGCGCAGTCTTCGGTCTTGGAAGCGGGAGTTCTTTTACATCTCTGCCCGTGTCGTTCCTATAGCGATGACATTTAAGAACGGGAGAGCTCTCCCCAGCCTTCACGCCTCCAACTACCAGGAGGCGGAATGGTTCTCCAAGATTTCCCGGATCCAGACTCTGGTTTACCGCTTTCCGGAGTCCGGGATGGTGATGCTCGGTATGAGTAGGGTGTGGAAGGATGCTGAGGCGGGTGCACCACAGATTCCCATCGTACTTGAATACGGTTTGAACTTTATCCCTTACGGTATGCTCCGTCTTCTTTGTTGATTTAAGGTTTTTTCTAACTGTTTTTCTTTTTATTTCAGAGGGAAATGACTTGCAGTCCCTCCTGCATCCGCGGGAAGCTGACGGTCCCGCTCTGTTGGGTACTCGCGCTCTTGACGAGAACGAGTTGCCCATCCTTGCGCAGACTGCGGATCGGTTTGTGGAGGCCTACCCGCCAGGCCACGAAATACTAAGCGCCACGCGGCCAGGTAAAAGACTATTTAACCCTCGCCCTCTGAATGCTGAAACCTCTGCCAGAATTCCTCTAATCTTGTCATCTTCTGATGAGGAATCCACAGATGGTCCTTTTCTTGCGCGGAAGAAGAAGGCTGCTGGCGGGAAGGGCAAGGCGAAGGTAGCCTCCACCGCCGACCAGGTGAACCGGTCTGAGTCAGAGACCGAGAGTGAAGAGGCGGCGGGGAACCCAGGTGGTGTTGAGACCACTGCTCCGGAGGTTGAAACGGCTGTCACCTCCGAGCAGCCCAGGACGACGACGGTAACCGGTACGAAGAGGCCGGCTCCATCGGGTTCGTCCCCGCCTGTTCGCACCTTCAGGCTCAAAAAGACCCGTAAGTGTTCATAACTTTAACTTCATATCTTTCCGCTATTATACTTATATATCTTGTCTTCGTGCAGGCGTGGATGCTACGGCATTCCAAAGTGGAGCGGGAGGGAGCAGCTCTGGACCCATGAAGGTAGGTTTGGTCAACCTACCCGAGGCGATGACCCAGGCGGCTACGCCTGCTTGCAGTACTGGTTCAGTTGCTCATCCCGTTGAGCCAACTGTTCCAGCTGTAACCTTATCCCCGCCGGCTGTCAGTGCCATTTTCACAGAATCCATCACTAAGCCGGCGGTGATTTCTCTTGCGGGTTCTTCTGCAGCCGCGGCCACGGTTGTGAGTTCACCTCCGGTGAGTTCACCTCCGTTGGTTTCCACCGCGGCAGCCTCCACCTTGCCTCCTCCGGCGCCTGCGACTACGACCAGTCCTTCAGGTACGTTTGGGGTTGGGGCGTCTAGCCAATCCCTGCCTCCTTCCCGTCTCCTTGACCTTTTGGATGGATATCCCTTAGGTTCAGGTGATGGGTTTGGTGGCTATCGGCCAGTTGTCGACTCTACAGGTGCGTAGGGTTATTTTGGCCTATATCCCTTTCATCATTTCTCTCTTAACTGTTTTTTGTTTTATTGCAGTTCGTGATTCCAACGAGGTGTACGCTCCTCGGTGGAAGATCCGCCGGGGAACGACCCTCCGTACTTCTGAGGATTGCGTCGAATGGGCGCGTCACGCCGCCCCAAGCGGTGCGCTGGGGGAGGCCATGGCCAGCTACCAGGAAGGTAGGCTGTCCAACGAGCTCCGAATTCTCCTCGCCCGGATGCAGCCGCGCGTCGAGCTACTTTGTTGTGAAAATGACAAGTTAAAGACGGCGCGTAGCCTTGAAGTGGCTCAGGCGCGGACTATCCGGGAGGAGAATGCGAAGCTTGCCGCCGTTGCTGCGGAAAAGGAGAAGGCCTTCAAGGCCCTTGAGGTTGACGTTCAGGCTCGTCTCGAGGCCCGTTCCAAGCCCGCCCAAGCTGTTAATGAACAGCTTCGGTTGGCTAAGGAAACTGCACGGAACGCAACCGAGAGGGCCACCAAGGCTGAAGCTGCTGCTGAGCCTCTACGCATCGAGAATGAGGAACTTAAAGCCAAATTAGAGAGGCTCCAGCAGGCTCATGATGCCTTGGCCATGGAAGATGCCAAGAAGCTCCAAGAGATCTTGGACCAGAGGGGGGGTGCTTGACCACACTGAGCGTAAGCTAAAGGGCGTCGAAGAGGCTGCAGCCAAAGATGTGTTGCTTGCCAACCTTACGAAGAACGAAGCCAAACACGCCCGTAATGAAGCTCAAGCTGCCCTCCAGGAGGCTCTGGTTACCAAGGAATGGCTTCTTCGAGAAGCGTTGTCGCATGTATGCGCAGTTTCACAATTTCTTTACGCTTTTCCTTACACTTTGAAGAGTTTTTGATATACTTCTGTTTTTTAGGTTGTGCATCGGGTGTTCACGAACAGATCATATGACGATGCGATGAGCGCAGCCCTCAACGCTTCTCATGAGGATGGGGAAAAGGCTGGCTTCCTGCTTGGTCTAGGGTTTGTTGAACAAGGCATTCCGCCTTCCAACTTCCCTCTTTACAATGTGGATACTGAAGCTGCGTATGACCAAGCAGTGAATCAGTATGCCGCCTTCCCGCATCCGGTGGTGGAAAAGGTAAACGAGATTGCTGCTGCTGATGATGGGCTAGCTATCCTCAAAGCTTTCCTTGAACCGCCACACTCTACTGATGGTGCGGGTCCAAGTGGGAGTGGTCCTGAAGCTTGATACTTTAGATCCCTTTCCACCATTAGAGTAGATTTTTATGTTTGTAGACTTCTAATCTTGTATGCGGGTATGTACCCAGCAATTCTTGTAATGTTTGAATGTTGATGGAATAAAAATTATTTGTTAATGCCTTGCCTTGTTTATTTCGCGCATATTTTGTTTTAACTTAGCAATTTCTTGAGTACTTAGATAAGTTAACTTTTCAACGTGGCAGATAATAAGTTAAAGTTTTGCTTCCTCTTTCGTGATTATGCGGATAAGACCGTCACTTTCACTTAGTAGGATGGCTAAACTTTACCTATATCTGACCTGTGTGGAAGTTTTCCTCATCTTTTCCTTTGAAATTTTCTAAGTGTTTTGAATAAGTTAACCTTTCGACGCGCGGTTGCCAATAGGTCAATGTTCAGTTTCTGTTGGTACATGATGTCAGTAGTTCAGTGTCGAGTGTCTGTAATCGTGTTAGTTAGATTTGAGTTTTGTATGTAAGCGAAGTTGCTAACAAGTTCGCTTATATGGGCGAACTTGTTAGACAAGCGAAGTTAGGGACAACTTCGCCTGAACATGCCAGGCGAAGTTGTCGTGTCTATATAAGCTATTTGTTTACGGCTTATTCGACATCAAGTTAATTCAGTTTAGATTATTCGTGTATTTGAGTCAGAGAGTTTTGTATCAGTGATCATAGCATCACGTGTTTACGGTTGGAATACAACGTGTGTTTGGTTATCGTATCGTGTGTTAGCTCGTATTGTTTTCTATACTCGTAACGTCTTACGTAGGGATTCCGCACCTACGTAGAACGCCATATCTCGTGTAGATCCGGCTGGGAACCTACAATTGGTATCAGAGCAGTCAAGGATTAATCTTATCCAGACCCAGGCTATTCAGCGCCTAGTTGCAGAGAATCAGATGCAGTCGTCCCTGCTGGTACAACATGGAAAAATCATAGATGCTTTCAAGGAGTTCTTGGCATCTCAGGGGGAGACGAGCTGTAAAGGCGATGAGTTGAGGACAAAGAGACGAAATGATTGAGACGATGATCCCAATGCATCGAAAGATGCAGGTGGTGAGTTGCCAAGAACTGGTCAAGCTCTTGGAACTTCCACAACTCAGGGGGAGTCGACAACTGCAGCTGGTGGTGATGATGTGGTGGTAGTGGACGTAGAGGAGATGGATGATGGTTTGGTTGGTGATGATGCCCCCCAATTGGTATCAGAGCTTTTGCTCGATTGTGTGGTTCGGGATTATCACGCGGGTATAGAAATCGTTCCGTTCGACTATTCGCGGGACGAGTTTTCTGAGTTTTTATGCTATACTCACCTCCTACAATCATAAACAACCCATAACACCTTCACAAACCTCGAAAAACCCAGAAATCTAATCTGCAGAAAGTTCGTGTTCATCAGGCGAAGTTGCCGTCACTGATAGTAGGGTTTCGGCGAAGATATAAGGTTAAGCGAAGTTATCCACAACTTCGCCTACCTCTTCAAGTTCGCTTACCTCAAGCGAAGTTACCCACAACTTCGCCTACCTCCCAAGTTCGCTCAACTTAAGCGAAGTTATTCTCAACTTCGCCAATTCGGCGAATTTAAGAAAGTGAGCGAAGTTACAAATTCAAGCGAAGTTATCCACAACTTCGCCTACAGTGTTGTTTGAAAATAAAATTTTTGATTTTCGGATTTCTTTGAGTTTTGAGAAAGATGTCTTCGATAAACATTACCGAACTGGTAAAGATGGAAGTAGAAGCGGGTTCGGCTACAAAGGCACCTAAGATGCTTAAGAAAACTGATTATGTAGCGTGGAAAGATCGTTTTGAACAATATGTCAAGTACCAAGATGCTAAGATGTGGGTGTGCATACAAGATGGTTACATTCCACCTACTGCTGAGTATGAGGGTCGTGATCAGATCAAGAAATACAAAGAGATGGAAGAAGAGGAGAAGAAAATGTATGAGGCCGAAAGCAAAGCTCATGCAGCAATTACAATGGCTCTTCCACAAGAGATACTTCACACCTTCCGAAAGTATAAAACTGCTAGAGAGCTTTGGGAAGCACTTGAGAACCGGTTTGAGGGCAATGTGGGAATTCGTGCCTCGAAAATTAAACTTCTAAAAACCCAATTCTCGGTCTTCAAGTATCTGAAGAATGAATCACTTGATGATATCATCACTAGATATTATCATCTGATGACTGAACTCAGCAACTATTCAATTGCTTACAAAGAAGATGAGATTGTTGAAAAGCTTCTTGATTCTCTCCCACCGAAATGGGAGATGTATACTGTGTTGATGAGAGAAGACAAAGACTTTGCTGACTTTGACCTGGAGACAGCAGTTAACAAGCTAAGAACGTTTGAACTGAACATGGTACGAAAGGAGACACCTACCGATCAGGTTCAAGATCCGGGTATGTAGGGTGCAAAGGTTAACTCAGGATCAAGTTCGAAAACTGAATCACTTGCTTATTACTCTAAGGGAGAGTCAAGCGCTAACTCAACACACGAAGGACATGTATCTCTCAACATGAACGGTGATGTGTGCTTTGTAGCTGGAGGATCAAATGCTTCTCAACCTCAAGCGACCAAGAGTAGTTTTTCCCCAAGTGTGTCAAACAACAACTACTCGAAGATGCCCATGAGTGTTAAATCTGCTGAACAGCAGTTTGCTCTCTATGTATCTTTTATTGCTTCGTATGAGAACTACATTCAGGGTAAGATTGTTGATCCTGCAATTTTGGATGAAGACTATGATCAGATCGATGCTGATGATCTGGAGAAGATGGATCTGCAGTGGCAGATGGCTATGATTGTCAGAAGGGTGAAGAGGTTCATGAAGAAGACTGGCGGGAAGTTTGTCGGAGAGAGGCCAGGGTTTGATAAGTCGAAGGTACGCTGTTACAACTGTCAGCAGAATGGCCACTTTGCAAAAGAGTGCAAAAATGAACGTGAAGAACGCAGTCAAAACAGATCTACACAGCAGAGTGGTAGTGGTAATGACTATAGAGCCATGATTTCCAGACAGAATGAGGAGTACAACTGGAATCTGCATGTTGAAGAAGTATTTGAACAGGCCAATTTGGCAAACATCGAAACTGCAGATAGTGAGAAGGGAACTGGCAAAAATAAAGCTTACATGGCAGATGTGGCAGACCAGCTCTCCGAGGTAAGTACCGAACTCCCTTGTACTAAGTGTGAACATCTGTCTGAACAACTGACAACTATAACTGATCAGTTTGTTAGTTTGGATGCGCAATTTAAAACTTTAAAAGAAGATCATCATTTCACTAAAGCTAGAGAAAATAGTTACAAAGTAAAAATTAAAGCTAGTGAGAAAGATATTAAAAGTCTTAAAGCAAAGCTTGCTGAAAAAATTCAAGTGATTGATCTTAGCTATGAGGTTCTAGAAGAGAAAACCAAACTAATAGCTGAAAGGGAAAAACAGATAGCTGATCACCAGGTAAAAGTGGTGGAACTTAACAGGAAACTGGAGCAATTCAGAAATTCCTCCGCTATACTTGATCACCTCGTTAGTGATCAAGGTTCCCCAAAAAGGGGAGGAATTGGTTATCATGAAGTTCCACCACCTTTCAATCATAATTACACTTATGATCCTAGTAATCAGAAATCTGTTGATGTTGACTATGGTCAGACAGTTCCAGTTAAAGAACCAGAAGTTAGTAAGCCTGTTGCAAGTGTTAAGATTTCTGCTCCGAGTCCTGTCTCATCTAACTCAGACAAGTCTTCTGAGTCGAGTGAGACAAAACAAGAGGAAGTGTTACCAAAAAGTGGAGAGAAAAATAAAACACCTGAAAAGAAGTCTCCACTAAACCCGTATGTCCCACCATATGTGAGACAAACGGGCAGTAATACAGCCTCAACATCTAAGACAACTTTTGATAAGAAAGTTGAACACATGAGTTGTTTTAGATGTAATCAATTAGGACACCTTGTTGCTGATTGCCCTCTGAAGCAGAAATTCAGAGGTGTGAGGACTTCAAAATCTGAGAAAAGAACTAACGTTAATCAATATAATGGTAAAAATGAAAACCCATCAAATTTCAGAAAATGGACTAATCCAGGTTTTCAAAGAAATAGATCTCAGTTTTACACTGCTAACAACCAAACCTTAAGTAATAATTCTTTTAATTCACGAAGGTTTGGATGGCCTCATAGTCAATCCACAAGAAGGTATCCTGTTAGGACTCACAGAAATTATTATGATACTAACTTTGGACAGCCAAGGTACGAAATGTATCGACCCAAGACCAATCGGTCTTGGGTCCCCAGATTTTAATCATCTGCTTTAATCGTGCAGGAACAGTTGAACAGGGCTGCCAACAATCAATGGGTTGTGGATAGCGGCTGTTCCCGGCACATGACGGGTAACAAGAAATTGTTACACGACTTGAAACCTGTTCAAGGAGGAAGAGTGAGTTTCGCAGGAGAGAGCGGTGGAAGGATTACAGGAATAGGGACGGTGTCGAATGGAAAGATGACTTTGGAGAAAGTAAATTTTGTTGAAGAACTGAAGCACAATCTGCTGAGTGTTTCGCAGATTTGTGACAAAGACTACACCGTACATTTTACAAAGAATGAAGCGATTGTGTTGTATCCTGGTTTTAAGATACCAGAGGATTGGATTGTTATGAAGGCTCCAAGAGTGAAGAATACGTATATCATGGATATGAGGTCGACTGAGATGGCCACAGAAGAATCGTGTCTTCTGTCAAAAGCAACTGAATCGGAGTCCGAGTTGTGGCATAGGAGAATGTGGCACATTCATCTTCGGAAAATGAACTACCTTGTCAAAAATGGGCTTGTGCTGGGTGTTCCCTTGAAGAATTTCAACTTTGAAGACAAATGCTTATCATGCAAAAAGGGAAAGCAACACAAGAAATCCCATCTCACTAAGAAGGTCAATTCAATTGTCAGTACCCTAGAATTACTTCACATGGATCTCTTCGGTCCCGTGAATGTAAAAAGTCTAGGAGGAACATCTTACTGCTTGGTGATCACTGATGATTTCTCACGATATTCCTGGGTATATTTCCTGAAGTCAAAGGATGAAACAGTGCAGATGGTAAAGAACTTGATTACCAAGATTGAAAATATCATGGGGAAACGGGTTAAATTCATCAGGAGTGACAATGGAACTGAGTTCAAGAACTACGAGATGGAGATCTTCTGCTTACAGAAGGGGATAGAACACCAATACAGCGCACCGTATACACCGCAACAAAATGGAGTGGTTGAAAGGAAGAACAGAACCTTAATTGAAGGAGCCAGAACCATGCTGGCTGATTCGAAACTTCCCGTGGTGTTCTGGGCTGAAGCTGTTGCAACAGCCTGTTATATCCTTAATAGAGTGTTAACTGTTAAAAGATTAAATAAAACCTGTTATGAACTTATGCATGGGAGAAAGCCCAGCTTGAGTGGTCTTGAACCATTCGGGTCCCCATGTTCGATATTAAAGACCAATTCTAAATTTGGTGAAGTAGCCGACGAAGGAATCTTAGTCGAATACGTTGTTGGGACTCCCAACAGACGGGTCTTTAATACATCGAACAGCAAGGTTGAGGTGGTGTGTAACACTGATATCACAAGTTACAAATCACCAAAACCAAGCACGGGACCGGCTGGGGTTTTCGACTATGATAGACTCTTTAAATATTTTAACATGCCTTATTTGGATTTTTGCAGAAGTTGAGGAAAGAATTGCTACGAAGATGATATGCGACGAGGAAGACACTTTGGTGAAACGACCACAGTATGATGAATGTCAGCCTTCCTCGTCAAATGCTGTCAATACCCCTGCTTCCTCTACTGAAGAGGAATTCATCAATCCGTTTCACTCTCAACATCAATCACCCATTGATGAGCTATCTTCGAACTTGGAAGATAATCTGAATGTCAGTTCGGTTCCGACAACGAGAATTCACAAAGATCATCCTTTGGAGAACGTGATAGGTGATCTGTCCGCCGGTGTACAAACAAGACAAAGCTTGAATGAGCACACCTGTGTTTACACAAGCATTAAAGAATCAGGCATTATCAACGAATGCTTGTACACCTGCTTCATCAGCCAGATTGAACCAAAGAACTATCAAATGGCTCTTAAGGACAGCTCGTGGGTCGAAGCCATGCAAGAAGAGTTAGCTCAGTTTAAGAAAATGGAAGTGTGGAACTTGGTTGCAAAACCAAGGAATGTGCATGCGATAGGCACGAAATGGGTCTTCAAATGTAAGAGAGATGAGAAAGGGATTGTTATCAGGAACAAGGCGAGGCTGGTTGTTAAAGGCTTTAATCAACAAGAGGGGATTGATTACAATGAGGTGTTTGCTCCTGTGGCAAGATCGGAAGCCATTCGTTTGTTTTTGGCATTTGCTGCTCATAAGGAGATGAAGGTCTTTCAGTTGGATGTGAAGAGTGCGTTCCTAAACGGTAAAGTCGATGAGGTTGTGTATGTTGAACAACCTCCGGGTTTTCCTGACCCTGACTTTCCCGATCACGTGTACAAGCTAAGTAAAGCGCTGTATGGACTACATCAGGCACCTCGTGCCTGGTATTCAACCTTATCAGATTACTTGCTTGAGAATGAGTTTGAAAGAGGTAAAATTGATAGCACATTGTTCTTCAAGAGAAAGGGTAGCGACTTTCTGCTGGTGCAAGTCTACGTGGACGACATTATCTTTGCTGCATCAAAGGTCGCCATGTGTCAGGAGTTTGAGGCCGTCATGAAGAAGAGATTTGAAATGAGTGCTATGGGTGAACTAACCTTCTTTTTAGGATTGCAGGTTGATCAGAAGAAAGACGGGATGTTCATTCTTCAGACGAAGTATGTCCATGATGTTCTCAAACGCTTCAAGATGGAGGACAGCACTCCATATGATACTCCAGTCTGCGTCAATCACAAATTGGGTGCTGATTCAGACAACGATGCAGACGTGGACCCAACCCAATATCGGGCTATTATAGGTTCTTTAATGTACTTAACTGCTTCTAGGCCTGATATAATGTTTGTTGCTTGTCTTTATGCACGCTTTCAGGCAAACCCAAAAGAATCTCATTTGAAGGGTGCGAAGAGGATACTGTGGTATCTCAAAGGCAAGCCGAAGCTGGGGTTGTGGTACTCGAGAGGAGGAGACTTGGAGCTAGTCGCTTACACAGATTCTAATTATGGAGGGTGCAATCAGAGTCGGAAGTCTACAACTGGTGGATGTCAGTTTCTTGGTGGCAGACCAGTGTCGTGGCAATGCAAGAAGCAGACCTCAGTCGCAATTTCAACCTGTGAAGCAGAATACATGGCAGCATCCAACTGCTGCTCCCAGGTTCTTTGGATTCAACAACAGTTGCGAGATTATGGTATGAATTTCTCACTTACTCCTATTTGCATTGATAACACTGCTGCTATCTCAGTAACTAACAATCCCGTAAAGCACAGTAAAACTAAACACATTGACATACGTCATCATTTTATACGGGATTGTGCTGAGAAGAAACTGATTGAGCTCGAAAAGGTTGACACGTTAGATAATTTCGCTGACTTGTTCACGAAAGCGTTTGACAAAACTAGATTTCAAAACCTTGTTGAGCTGAATGGGATGATCAATCCCGAGTAACCATGTCATATGTTTGTGTTTGAATTAAAAAAAAAAAAAAAACGTCACTATCGCTTCGAATTATGTCGGTTGCCTCAGTTTGAAGGACATGTCTTCGGATATGTTTGGTCCTCATTTCTACTTGTAGAATATGAGGATAGCCATTAACCAGATGACTGAAAGTGACCGGGGCGGTTTATGATGTGTTTTCATTCTTTCGCTGAAAATTAATCGATCATACTTAGTTAGAAGAACACATACTAGTATGTGGTCGGTCCAGCTGATCCATTGGATCTTCGGGATAGCCGTTTACCTGAAGACTTAGATTTGTTCGGGGCGATTGAAGTTAAATTTTTTTTCTTTCCGGGAGATGAAATTATTTTTCAAGTCTACTACTTCGTAAGAAGTATCTTTACTATGTTTAACAGAAAATTGATCCAACCTTGGAAAGTGATAGATATACTGATTCTGTGTGCTTAACTAGTGAAGTTATTAGGCCTAAAAGACTTTAGAACAGTCATTGTATGTCATGGTAGCTTTTTATGGTGCGTAAAAGTAGAAGTGATACTAACTAAATCTACTCGATTTTATGTGGAAACTCCTTAAGAGTTGTGCATGTCTTCATACATATCTTTCCGAATGATAGGCAGAAAAGCGTTTACCCAGTCATACACGAGCCCGTGAGTGTTCTGATTCCCGTGAAGATAGCGTGTCAAGACGCTGCAGTGATCCAGATTCGGGACTTGCAGTTATTTTCTACTTGAAATTGTGTATATATTTGATTATATAAAAAAAATGTATTCTAGAGTTCATAATGTTAATGATTATCAATCAAGACGCAAGAAGGTGAACGGGAAGCAGAGTCTAAGATCGAAGAGTAATTGTTACTTAATCAGACACTGCGAGTCGATGTCAATTCGGGGTGACTTGGGGAAAGCCAAATACGCCTTGAGAATAGATAGGAGGCATCATAATCTCTGAGTTGTTGCCCACTTAAGTTTTGAGCTTAATTGAACCTAACTCGTATCACATAAACGATGAAAACCATTTTAAGTATATTACCTGCTTACAACCTGTTTCTTTATGTCATAATACAGCTGAACACGGATCTGTGTGACAGTCACGTAATTAGTATGATTCCTGTTCGGATCTTTTCTAAAACATGGTAGTCCCTGTCGAGACTGAAATTTGATCCCGTGTACTTTAATTTTTAAAATTTTTGTTACTTTTGTAATTGTTTGATTTTATACCTGGTTACTTGGTCTTGATCGTATCATTTAACGCTTTAAAGGATGTTTTTAAAACTTTATTGAAAATTGTTAAAAGTATAGGGGTTTGTTTTGTAAATACCGGCGAACTTGTTCATAACTTCGCCTGGAATAGGCGAAGTTATCGATAACTTCGCCTGTACTAACTTTGACCCTATATAAAGAGGTTTTAAGGTCAAACGATTTATTATTTTCCAAAAACCAGCGAACTTACTCTCTGTCAACCTAAGCGAACTTATCGATCATTTATTCTCGATCTTCTGTGTTTAACCTTACTTCGATTCAAATCAAATTCAAGGTGTGTAGGGTTCGATTATCATATTATCAATGTCTTTTGAGGTTAATCATCGGTCGTTTCGACCCGATTCACGACCTCGTTCTTTCGAACCTTAAACACCCGATTTCAAACTTGTTATTACGTGATAGTAAACTACTTGAACGTCTAAAACTTCATAAAATCATGTATTTCGGAGTCCTCGATCTCCAAAATCATCATATACACGTCGTTCGAATACCCTATCTGTTGCCGATTCGAATTCGGCGAAGTTACAGTTTAGGCGAAGTTATCCGTAACTTCGCCTGAGGTTTAACTTCGCCTGATTATAGATGAAACAGTTTATGAGGCGATGTTGTGATTAGGCAAAGTTATCATTAACTTCGCCTGGACCATTTTACTTAACAGTTATCAGACGAAGTTCAAGTTGAAGCGAAGTTGTTTCCCAACTTCGCCCCACCTTTAACTTCGCCTGTATAGAATAGATCACAACTTCGCTCTTGGTAACAGGCGAACTTGTGATTCGCTTTAACGTTTATCTGACTTAACCTGTTTGTTGCAGATATGGCTGCTGTTGCTGGAGCAGGTGGTGCAGGCGGTGATGACGGAGGTGATAACCAGAGGCAGTTCTTCCCGGGTCATAACATGTACATTACATTAGACCCGGAGGCGAGCGGAGTTGATGATTTCCGCGAAATCATCACATTTCTGTTACGCTCTCGGATATTCCACGCGATTACAACAACTCTGCCAATATCCTTGCCCAATATTGAGGATTTTTGGCAGACCGTGGAATACGACTGTAGAGTCGAGCCCCCGGTGATGCGCGCAACAGTCAACAATCAGATTGTTCAGTTCTCTTCTGAACAAATCCGGGCGGCTTTACGATTTGGGAATGAGACAAGGGATGACTCAACAGAGTTTGTAGCTCCTTTCCGTGATGGAGCGTTTTTGAGAATGGGATACTCTGGTCCCTTAGGAGATACGCAGAGAAGGAAGGGTTTCTTACTTGACCAGTGGCGCTTTCTCATGCATGTCATGATTGTATGCATGTCAGGGTGAAAGGCGGGCACTGATGGCATGGGCGCGACCATGCAGTCAGCGATGACTGCTCTGACTTACAACAAGCGATTCAGCTTTAGTCAGATGGTCTTTTATGAGATTGATCGTCAAAGAAGAGCGATGGCCCGTGAGCGATTCATCATGTATCCAAGATTCCTACAAATGATCTTGAATCATGTTGCTCCAACGCTTCCTCAGCGCCGTGCGATCCGATATGTAGAGAGTGTGAACAAACGGATCTTCGCGCAATGTAGATCCTCCAGTGCGAGGAGCAAACCTGAGCTCCGTCCTCGGCATACTCCACTCTTTGGGTACTTGATCAACCCGGGGTATGTGCCTGCTCGTGGGGACGAGTTTAGGGACCCGGCACCACAACAGGCAGGAGCATCTCAAGCTATACCTGCTGCTCCTGTTGTGTCACCGGAGGAGAACGTGGACCTTGATGCAGAATTTGGTGGTCAAGGCTTCTTTGATATGGATTGGGTGGATCCAGAGGAGAACGTACAGGTCTCGGTAGCCCAAGTGTCGACTGTGAATGTTACTAGGACAGCTGCTACGGTGGCTGGTTCTGATTCTGATGATGAAGTGGCAGAGGCGAGAAGGATTATGGTCACTCGAGAAAGACTACATGGGAAGAGAAAGAGAACTGTTGATGACAGCGAGTCAGATTATGAAGAAGAGGTACAACAGTTGATCCGGAGGTCAAGAAGGGAACGGATAGGTGCAGGATCGGGAGCCGGTGAGAGCTCTAGGGTGGTACGTTTCACTCCACCATCACTATCCGGTATGACAATGGTTCCCTCATCACTACATGTTACAAGGCCAAGCGCTACGGTTGTTCCCGTGGTGGCTACCTCATCATTTGGCATCCCACCCACTACTTTCTAACTTTCGACTCCTGAGATCGTTTCATTGCCGCCTCCGACTGTTACTCCATCGGAGGTCGTGGCACAATTTATAGAGTCGACTGTTGTGGCCACTGCAGGGCTATCGGTGACGATACCACCTGCGGTTACGTCTATTTCTACTTCTGAGGTCCCGGTGACATCGGAAATCCCTCCTCAGTACACTCAAGATATATCACATATGAGGTTCGATTTCGATGCAACCCTATCAGACTCTGAACGAATAGCAGCACTTGAACGGGTCGTGGCAGAGCAGTCAAGGATTAATCTTATCCAGACCCAGGCTATTCAGCGCCTAGTTGCAGAGAATCAGATGCAGTCGTCCCTGCTGGTACAACATGGAAAAATCATAGATGTTTTCAAGGAGTTCTTGGCATCTCAGGGGGAGACGAGCTGTAAAGGCGATGAGTTGAGGACAAAGAGACGAAATGATAGAGACGATGATCCCAATTCATCAAAAGATGCATGTGGTGAGTTGCCAAGAACTGGTCAAGCTCTTGGAACTTCCACAACTCAGGGGGAGTCGACAACTGCACCTGGTGGTGATGATGTGGTGGTAGTGGACGTAGATGAGATGGATGATGGTTTGGTTGGTGATGATGATGTACTACCGAGGGATGAGATAGAGAAGATTGGTGAACAGATAGTGATTGATAATGAGATTGAAGAGGGAGAGATAGTAGAAGAGAATGTGGAGCATGAGATACCAGATGTTGAGAAGATAGATATGAGTTAACAGATTGGGAATGATGAGACTGAATGGGAAGAGCAGCCTAGATGGAAAGAAGGCTATGCTCAGTGGTTCGTCAAAACGAAGAAACCGGCGGTCCCCACAATGTTTAAGAAGAGTTACAACATTAAAGGCTATGCTGAAGCGAAGAAAGGGATTATTTGCTGGATATATGATGAGCAGTTGAGGCTCTTCGTGATTAAAAGGTATGACGGTGTTCAGTACTTTAGAAGGATGTTGAGATCGTTGAATACACTGCCAGAATGTGAAGTGAAAGACTTAGCCAGATTGGGATTGATAAACAGAAGTGACGATAATATGGCTAGAGTCATTGGGAAGATTGTGTGGAAAGAGAGTATAAAAGAGAAGAAATTTGAGCTGTTGAAACCACAAAAGGGAAAACTTGTTGAAGACAAGGATAGAGGTTTGAGAGCTGATGGAAAGCCTTGGATGATTATGAAGTATAAACCGATCCGGTGTTTGAAAGAAGTACCGATGAAGCTAATGCCCAAGGATGTGCTTAAAGACCTGAAGTGGTGGTTTGTAGATTGTGAGACAGCTGAGGCAGTGATGGAAGACGAGGATGAACAAGAGGTGCTAAGAGTTTACGATCCGATGCACTTGGTAAACTTATCGCAAGCTGATTTGCAGGTGTTGAATGATAAGAAGATATTTTATATTCCTGCTTGGAAAGACGAAGCGAGGAAATATCAAAGAGTTGTCTCGGTTTGTGTTCGAGAAGGAGTGAATGCTTGAAGATAGAAGATTGAAGATTACTAGACACGTGTTTGAAGCTAAAGAGATGAAGCTACTGCCAAGGGGGAGTCTGTTGGTGCATGATGTCAGTAGTTCAGTGTCGAGTGTCTGTAATCGTGTTAGTTAGATTTGAGTTTTGTATGTAAGCGAAGTTGCTAACAAGTTCGCTTATATGGGCGAACTTGTTAGACAAGCGAAGTTAGGGACAACTTTGCCTGAACATGCCAGGCGAAGTTGTCATGTCTATATAAGCTATTTGTTTACGGCTTATTCGACATCAAGTTAATTCAGTTTAGATTATTCGTGTATTCGAGTCAGAGAGTTTTGTATCAGTGATCATAGCATCACGTGTTTACGGTTGGAATACAACGTGTGTTTGGTTATCGTATCGTGTGTTAGCTCGTATTGTTTTCTATACTCGTAACGTCTTACGTAGGGATTCCGCACCTACGTAGAACGCGATATCTCGTGTAGATCCGGCTGGGAACCTACAGTTTCCTTTATCATGATTGTGCGGGTAGGACCGTCACTTTCATTTATTGGGATGACCAAACTTCACCTATAGCTGACCTGCGTGAAGGTTTTCCTTAGAAATTTTTACCGTTTTGTGTTTATGCGGGTTTTGCCGCCTTCCACACGCAATGACTTACTTCTTCCCATATTTATGCGGTGAATACCGGCATATCAGCGTGGGAAGTTCATAAGTATAAAGGTAAGGCTATCAACACAATGTGAAAGGAAAATCATTTCCATTAGAAGTGGCTCTAGGCCTTTTCTTTACAAATTTGGAATTGATCTACATGTAACATTTGCGTAATTGAGCTCCGTTCCATGTTCTTGGGATAGGAGTGCCATCGAGCCTTTCGAGCCGGTATGCGCCTTTTCCCAAAACTTCTTTGATAATGTATGGTCCTTCCCAGACCGGTGCCAGTTTTCCTGGGCGCTCTTGGTTTGAAGCCTCGTTGTTACGCAATATGTAGTCTCCTACATTGAAGTTGCAGAGTTTTACCCGCGTGTTGTAGTACTTTTGCATTTGTCGCTTGTAGTTTTCTTCACGCGCTGCGGCTAAGTCTCTGCGTTCCTCGGTTAGCATAAGGTCTAACCGTCTTTCCGCATCATTGTCTTCTGGCTGAATCAAGACCCTTGGTGAGGGCAAACCAATTTCGACTGGGACCATGGCTTCAGTGCCATAAGTGAGGCTGAACGGGGTTTCTCCCGTACTGGCCTTTTTCAGCGTTCTGTTTACGTGTGGAACTTCGTCTACCCAGCCGGATCTGTGTTCCAGGAGTCTTTTCTTTATGCCTTCGACGATGCTTTTATTTGCTCTTTCCACCTCACCGTTACCTTGCGGGTGTGCCACTGAGGTAAAGGTGTGGGTGATTTGAAGTTCTTCTAGCCACTTTTGTAGCTTCTTGTCAGCAAAGTTGGTGCCGTTATCACTCACCAAAGTCTGTGGAAGTCCAAAACGACAAATAATAAATTCCCAAATAAATTTTTTAATATGTTTTGCGGTTGTTTGGGCTAAGGGTTTTGCTTCTATCCACTTGGTGAAGTAGTCGATGGCTACCACTAGGAACTGAACGTTTCCTGCTGCCGTAGGAAATGGGCCTGTCACATCGATGGCCCACTTCTGAAATGGCCATGAAGAGGTGACTGGAACAAGTTCATTCTTCGGGCGATGCGTGTTGGGTGCGTAGAGCTGGCAAGACCTACACTTTCTGATGTATGCCATCGCATCCGTATGCATCTTTGGCCAAAAGTATCCCGCGTTGTTTAGCTTAGCTACAACAGCGCGTGGACCTGCGTGTACTCCACAGATGCCTTCGTGTACTTCCCTTAGGAGGTAGTCAGCATCTTGGTTGTCCACGCATCTTAAGAGTGGGCCAAGAAAGTTACGTCTGTAAAGGATGTCATCAATGAGTTGATAGTTTAATGCTTTACAACGTATTTTTCTTGCCTGTGTTTTTGACTCTGGTAGTATACCCGCTGCAAGGTAATTTATTATTGGTGTCATCCACGTTTCTGTACCGGTTTGGATGACACAAATTTCCTTGTGCGGGACCGATGGTGCTTCAAGGAGTTCAATGCGGATGTCCTTTCCCAAATGGGTGAAGGCTAATGATGCAAGCTTGCTTAACGCATCCGCAGATTTGTTTTCGCTACGCTTGACGTGTATGACTTTACAATCATTAAAATCGCGCATAAGGGTTTTTGCTTGTGCGACGTACAGGGCCATTGTGTCGTTCACGGCCGTGTACGTTCCGTTTATTTGGTTGGCTACTAACATGGAATCCACGTGGGCTTCCAAGTTTTTCACTCCCATTTTACGCGCAATTCTCAGCCCTGCCAAGAATGCTTCATACTCGGCTTCGTTATTCGTACTTGGAAAATCCAGTCGAATAGCGTAAGTGTATTCTTGGCCTGCTGGGTTGGTTAATTTCAACCCTGCGCCTGAACCCTCGTTGCTGGCTGCTCCATCAGTGTAGAGTCGCCAGACATCATTGATGTCCTGTGCTGGGGAGGGTTGAGCCTCCTCCTGGCACTCTTTCTCCCGCGAAGCGGGGACTTCTGCAATAAAGTCGGCCAAGACCTGGCCTTTCATAGCTGGTCTTGGCTTGTACTTTATCGCATATTCCCCCAACTCAATTGCCCATTTGGCTAGACGTCCCGATAATTCGGGTTTGCCTAGAACGTTTGCGAGTTTGAAGTTGGTGAGAATGGTGATTGGGTGACCCTGGAAATATCGTCTTAATCTGCGTGAAGCTTGTACAAGTGCTAAGACTAATTTTTCCAGGGTGGAGTACCGGGTTTCTACGTCTGTTAGGACATGGCTAACATAGTAAATAGGCATCTGGATACCTTTCCGCTCTACTAGCAGGACTGCCCCGGTCGCTCTATCTGTGGCAGAAAGGTATATGATTAATTCCTCCCCCGCTTTTGGTGCTGTGAGCGTTGGGAGTTCGATCAAGCGTGACCGAATTTCCTGAAAAGCTGCTTCCGCTTCTGGTGTCCAGCGGAAGTGCGTTTTCTTTAAACAGTTTCTCAATGTTGACACGAATGGGAACGACCTATCCGCATGGTTTGACAAAAAGCGGTTAAGTGCGACTAGGCGTCAATTCAGTGTCTGAGCTTGCTTGATGGTAGTAGGTGATTCCATTTTGATAATGGCTTCGACCTTTTCAGGGTTCGCTCTAAAGCCATCTTTAGTAACAATGACTCCCAAGAACTTCCCTTCTTCCATCCCAAAGGAACACTTGCTCGGGTTGAGCTTCATGTTTATCTTTCTGAGCGTGTTGAAAGTTTCTTCGATGTCTTTCAACATCGCTTCTGGCTCAGGGCTTTTGATGACCAAATCATCCATGTAGACTTCCAAGTTTCTCCCAATTTGGGCATGAAACTCTTTGTCCATCAGGCGTTGGTATGTGGACCCTGCATTCTTAAGTCTGAATGGCATCATTTGATAACAAAATGTGCCATCGGGCGTCCGAAATGCGGTTTTGTCTTGATCATCAACAGCCATGTGGATTTGATGGTACCCCTTATACGCGTCAAGGAAGCATTTAAGACGAAACGGTGCTAATGAATCCACTTTGAGGTCAATTTCGGGTAACAATCTTTGGAGTATGCTTTGTTTAAATCTTTGAAATCTATACACATGCGCCATTGTTTGTTAGCCTTCGGTACCATAACGGGATTTGCAACCCATGTTTTATATCTACTAACGCGTACGATGCCCGCGTCAAGGAGTTCCTTGACTTGGGTTCTACACGCGTTAGCCTGTTCCGCCCCCATTACTCTGCGCTTTTGTATGACTGGCGTAAAAGCCGGGTCACACTTGAGCTTATGCTCTGCTTTACTTCGAGGTACACCAGTCATGTCAGTTGGTGTCCACGCGAAGATGTCAGCGTTTCTTTGTAATAAGCGTTTGAGTAAGGTGCGCGTAGGATCATCGATTGTTGGGCCAATTGTAACAGCCTGGTCAGGGTATCTGCCATTGAGGGCCCATTTTTCTTGTTCGGTAATGGTTGGTTTAGCCATCTTTGGTTTGGGTTTAGATGAGACGGATGCGATGCATACCTGGGGGATACCGGTGATCATCGCTACACCCTCAGCAGTTGGCCATCCCATCATGCCGTGGACAGAAGATACCACAGCGTTGAATCTTGCCATCCCGTCTCTCCCGAAGAGAATGTCGTATGTGTGATGTGGCTTCCTCATTACGACGAAGTCCACGTCTTCTGTGCGGGAGTATTTCCCGTCTTTGAGAATGACGGGGAAAAATAGGATACCCAGGGGGGTAATTGTGCTGTCGTCGAACCCTTCCATTGAGGCGTAAACCGTTTCCAGGCGTTCTTTGTCTTCGTCGTCTAGCTTGTCGAAGAACTGCCTGTACATAACCGTTGACGAGGCGTCGTTGTCAGCAAGAGTGCGGGAAGTTATGTAATGCCCCAGCTGGCTTTTGATGACGATGGGGCCTTCCTTGCTGGGTCGTCCTGGCACTCGCGGGAAGCGCACCTCAGCTTCCTTCCATTCGCATGGTTCTGTCGTTCGTCTTTTTCTTCCTCTGATGTTGCCATGAACCATGTGGATGCTGATGTCAACGGGCTTTCGTCCATTGCCTTTATACCGGTTATCATTCCTTCCTCCATTCTTGATTGATGCCACAAGGTGTGCAAGTCTTCCATCCTTGACGAATGTTTCAACAATATCCTTCAAGGATGTACACTCCTCTGTACTGTGACCCTTTGTCCCGTGGAAGTCACAGAATTTGCTCTGATCCGCATTAGGTCTTTGTCGGATCATTGGAGCTTTTGGCCATGGGAGTTTTTCGGTGGCAAATATCTCCGTGACGCTTTTGGTGAGTGGCGTCCACCGGTGTTTTCGTCTTGAAGGGTGCGTGTTATCCCTTCCGCCAACAAGAGGGCGAGAGCTGGATGAGGTGTCAAAGTTTACCCTTGACTGCCAAATACCTAGCTTCCTTTTCTTGTTCTGCCGGGCGATCCGAACATTGTTTTCTCTGGTCCTCTGCGTGTAGAGATGTGTACTCTGGGGAAGATCCCTACCCAGTTGCTTCTCCGTCTCGGCAAAGCGCTTGGCCGCCGTCATGATGGCATCCCATGTGGATGGCATGCCGTCCTTACCCGTCAACGTGCGGATAAGCTCTGGGTATTCGGCGCCCTGGATGAAAGCGGCGCGAACAAGATCTTCACTTATGCTGCCCAGACTCAGCTTTTTGGAGTTGAAGCGAGTGATGAAGTCTAGTAAAGATTCATCTTCCTCTCTCACGCAGTTGAGGATCGTCCACTGCTCTTCAGTATATTTCCTCTGTTGACTGAAGTGTCGGCTGAACTTGTGTTGAAAGTCCGCCCAATCATAGATGTGGTGGACCGGTAAACGATCAAACCACGCCCTGGCCGCTCCAACCAGCGTCATCTGGAACATATAACACCACGTGGGTTCCGTCCAGTTACTGACGGTTGCCCCCGCTATGAATCTGTTCAAGTGATCGTCTGGGTCGGATAGACCATCATAAGTGCCGATGTTGGACATCTGTTTGGCACTTCTCGGGGCGATTGCTTCCGCAATGTCCCTTGCAAACTTGGATGTTCCCGCATTTGCAGCAGTTGGTCTAAAGGTTTTGGAGAAGTCGCGTGGGTTTCCCCCCGCGTTCCTTGGTTTGAAGGTTTCTCCGAAATTCCTTCGTTGGAAGTCCGTTTCTTTACGCTTCCCTTTCGCCCTATGGCGAGGGTTTGCGTCAGTGTCGGATTCCTCCCGACCATCGTCCGAATACTCGCACTCACTGTTCATGTTGAGCTGTTGTCGAGTGCTCCCGAACTCGTCAGCCTGTTGGAGTGAACGCAAGCGTTCATCCAACTCAGCTTGGAATTCCTTTTGACGTGCTTCGGCCCACGCCTTAACTTGATCGAGTGTTTGGCGAGGGAGCCTCGTCTGTTTCTCCAACTGGGCATCATTGAACCCCAGTGAAATATTGTTTACTGCACTTGCCCCGGCTTGGGTAACCGGGGTAGTGTTCGTAAAATTTGTGTAACCGCCGGTGTTCCCCCCAGTAGCTGGGGTTGTGGTTATCGGGGTTTCTTGGTCACTTACTGGCCTTGGGACCGGAGTAACGTTAACCATATTTTCAGAAGTTTTGAAAAAACTGAATTAGTTCTAGCTTTTATGCACGGATGGCGCCAATGAAGAAACACTAATTGACCCCGGGCAGATTACGGATAATCTGGGGGTTAAGTAATGTTTCCCACGAGGGTTAGGTCCGGCAAAGAAGGATGTTCTTCAGATGACCTGCAAAACAGACACCGTGAGCTCGTCACTGAGAAGGGGGGGTTCCTCCTTGTGACCACCCTCCGGCGTGAGAATCAGACTAGATTGCTCTGAATATAAGTGTATATTGAGAGAAATAGCTAGTGAAGGTAAAATACCAGATGATCCTACCGTTCCAAGGTGTTGGAGTATTTATAGCCGAAGGTAGGTTTCCAAGCAGGTACAGCCAGCTGTATAATATTCCTGTTCTACCAACTACGGGCTACGCACGTGCCATGCTGGTTGGTGGGTAGGCAGCGGCTGATAGTGACCAGGCCGGCTGTGTACTATTCCTTTTCCACCAACTGCAGGCTATGTGCGTGCCACGACAAGGGTTGGTGAGTAGGCAGCGGCTAATAGTGACAAACAGTACTAGAGCATGCTCCTCGTACTGTTTGTCGGTGAGCTGTCACCCTGTGATTGGTTCATGGGCTGCTTTGGTCATATCTTGTCTATTTTGTCCATACCTTGGCAGGTATAGTACAAAAGATCTTCCAGAAGCATACGGACTGGCTCATTTGGGCGGGAGTATTCCCGCCTTGCTCATTCCTTCAGGTGACACTGAATTATTTAGTGCCTTGTGCTTGTAGCCTTGCTATTAGTGCGGGTAGCCTTCCCTGATGGCTTGTATCCGCAGCTGCGGGGACAGGCGGGGTACTTCACCATTGGGAGGCTTTCCCTGCGTGAACAGCTGGCGTACTGCGCGTAAGGTCTTCATCTCTGAGCATGGTGGGTCCTGCGGAACCAGTTGGTCCTTGCGCAAACGTCCCTCTTCAAGGTGAGTCTTGCGGGTCCAACTGGGCTCTGCTGGGACCTACCTCTTCAGGCGCTCCCACGACTTAACTAGTTCTACATACATTAACATAACCAGCTACAATTTCTTTAAGTAGAAAAATACTAGAATCGAAAAAGAATTTACATATGTCATCTCATGATGGAAAGGAATCCGCATTTCTGGAGGGCATTCATTTGCAGTGTAAACCCGACCAATGACTTTGGTTCTAGAGGCTCGGCATCCCACGTATAGTGACTCTGGGAAGCCGAAAGCTTCCACAACGTCGTTGAAATCAGAAGGAGAGATAACAGGAAAGCCTCGGAAAAGTATGACACCATTTTTCTTGAGTAGAGATTCCAACCATGGCTTGTGATATCTTATAGCTTCTTTGAAGGCACATAGTTTCGGTTCTTCACTAGAATTAGGGGATAATACAACCGGGAAGAGACCTCCGTCGTTGTAAGTTTTTTGCTCAGGCAATCGTAGTTCTTGGAAGAATCTTTCGGTGGCCATTTCGATTGTGTGTTTAGTTTCTTTTGATCTTTTGCCTCTAGTGAATGAGTGTTTTGTGTGTATATATAGAGATATATATTAATAAGAAGTTAAAGATTCTAGGAATGCGATGATAACTTGGAACTAATAAGTAGATAATCCAAGAATTGATGAATTAATATTTGTTACATTTGGAGGCTGGTGAGCTAAAAGGTATCAAGTATCAACATAAAACTGATATAAAAACATTTGCTCTAGTTGAAGTTACATAAGTGATCTATAGTAATGTTTAGAGATGTGTTAATATGTGCATGACTTGATAGATGACTAGTTAACAACTATATATCTAATCGTGGTCTTGAAATAGTTCACGTTCGTTACAAAATCGCAATTCTTCTAAACAATTTTTTTTAAATGACTTTTTAGGCATTTTTACAACGCGTCAAAAGTTGGATAACTTAAAAATAAACGCGTGTTTAAAAGTTAAAGCACTTTCAAGAGTAGCAACAAACTAGCCAACACTAAGCATACAAGACAAACACAATTCATAAAACACTTTCAAGAGTAGCAACAAGATGCCAGTCACAACTAATAAATTGGCAGCTGACGGTTTCATCTTTTAACATATCTGTTCCCAACGGTCCGCGAACAACATAATCCTAACGTCGGTACTTGTGGGTCGCCGGAAAAAAGTCTGGGCAGAAAAGTCGCATTTTTTTGCTGGAAAACTTAACATGAACACCGCCACCACAACCAACTGACTTACCACCAACCAACCACCACCACTTAAGCACCGCCAACCGATTCCGACAATGGTTGTAAGGTACCAACGACCTCAGTATTTTGGGCTTTTACTAGAAAAGGGTTCCTAAAGGTCCGAACCCAAGGTTACAAAGATGCTTGTGATGAAAATGTTGAGTTTTTCGGGAAAAACGTGAGTATTCAGGCCAAAAACGTTTTTCCATCGACCTGCAACTAACATCGTTATAATTTGTTAGTCACAGACCGTTGGAACAAATACATTGAAAGATGAGACCGCCAACAATCAATTCATTAGTTGGGACCGACGACAACCAAAAGATGATAAATGGGATTAACAAAAACCAATATTCCTCATAATTTTAGTAACTTAATAGACAAGTGTAACGATTAATAATGGTCACTTTTGACAAGCTTTAGTGGGCATTTAGATGCCTATATCTTAGCTAGAAGTTGGGAGAAATCATTATATATTATATATGTTGAGATTGATTATATCGACCTAAGCTCACTATGTACTAAAAGAATCAACTCGTTATGTTCATTTGATTCTAGCTAGGTGGCCGTTAATAGGATGTGCTTGATTTTTTTTATCTAAACGGCAAATTTCTTTAAACCCTGTCATAGTCTGAATACATAGTGTTTTTCTCAAATAGAAATAAACATAAAATACGCTACAATATATGTATTTGTTAGAATCTACACACACACTAACTGAACACAAATGAAAAGCGATAAACGAACATGAGGATTTAATGTGTTTCGATCTAAATCGACTTACCAACTAAGAAAACGGGTCCAAACAAGACATGCGAACTTAGCAACACTCGTAGGCTAAATGGGTGTAGTGTCTAGTCTAGTCCTAGTTGTTATATTGTTGGTAGTAATTGCATATATCAATGTAGTTTTTAAAAGACTGGGTTTTGTAATTCAAAAAGCGTTTACCTTTCATATGTGATAATGTGATGGTGATGTTTGATGTGATATTGTTTGTTTTATTTTTTAAAAAAGTTTATTGTGTTATAAAATAAAATAAAGGGTTAATTATATGAATGATAAATAGTGTTATTTGTACGTAAAAATAATGATCCCCCCTAATCCTCCCCCCCCCCCCCTCAACCACCACCACCCACACCCCAAAATAAAAAAATTTGCGTCACGAACGTTCCCATGAAAAGAAATCCTAGGTCCGCCATTAATGTGATAAAATATCCAAGCTTGTTTGTTACGTATTTTGTTCCTAGCTAGATGTTACTTTGGGCTTCTCGATTCATGAGTTTGAAACTAGTATATATTTCGACCCACAAAGAAACGTGTTAGGTTAAAATTTTCCGGATCTTTGATAGTTATGACTAGATATACTATTATTATTATTATAATATTAAATTATTATTAATTATTCAAATATTAAATTTGATTTGATTTAATCACTAAATGGGTTTTTTCCAAAATGGGTAGTTGTGTAAGATAAATAAAAGTGACCCTTATAACATGTTAGAGCTCAAGAAATGAAAGTAGGATTGAGAAGTATTTACAAGATAAGGTGAAGATGACCTGAATACGACTCATTTAGTTAAACGTGACTTGTCTAATAATTGACTGGTTATATATGATACTCAACCTGTTTAATTTGTGTCATGTAAAATTTGTGAGGAAATGTTTTCAAAATCACATGCAATGATATGTAGTTTTTGCGCTTTTAATATATATGTTTTGGCGTCTTATTTTCTCACGAAAATAGGCACACCAACGTAAACTTCTTATAAGTCGTGAAAGGCTTCGCAAATTGCTGGCAACAAGACAATTGCAACCGTTTTGTGACTGAATATGCGGTCACAAAAACCCTATTGTCTAGTAGTGTCGGGCATTATAGTATAGATTTAAAAAACTTAACTCAAAATTTAATTAGTAATTCGATTAAGCTTTATTCGATTTCGGTTCAGTTTTATTCAAGATTGTAGGTGACTTCAGTAAGCATGCAACAAATGTAAGATCTTTAGCATAATACATAGTCTTTTAGTTGTATTGGTAAAGTATATGTCCTAAGTAATAATATATTTCTTGAATAGTAACACACAACAAACTAATACATGTTTTGCACTAACATTCCAATACTACAACATTTATTTATGTCTTATGTCTTATGACAACATTTTCTTACAAAAATCATTAAATCACTTGCATAGGGAAGCCAGTATCCGACGAGGAGGCTTTATTAGTGGTCGTCGGCTATGAAGAACCGTCATATTGTTAACCAAAGGAACATCCCCATTCTTCCAAGGTATCGCAACACATTCTTCTTTCAAGATTCGCAACAAATCTTTCACATCATCATCCACCGGGCCACCATTACCCAACTCCACCCATGTATTCTTCCTCTCACTCGTCCCAACACTACAAGTAACCACAAGGCTATTAAACCATGTTTTCCTCCCACTCGCCTCATCATACCTGATCGCTGGAACCGGACCTGTTATTGCTTTTGCAGTGTTACCAATCCATTCTAGCTTTGTTCCCACCTTTGCCGCCCTATTATTACACCATTATCAATACTTGATAAGTAGGCCTGTAAACGAACCGAATGTTCGGTGAACTGTTTGACGGGAAGTTCGTTTGTTGAATAAACGGACGAACATGAACACAAAATTTGTGTTCATTTAATTAAACTAACGAACATGAAAACATGTTTCATTCTTTCATTTATGTCCGTGAACATTCATATATGTTCGTTTATTTATGCCCATTTGTTTATGTTCGTTTACATATTAATAGCAAGTAATTAAACATTATCCTGAAGAGTTAGCTGCTTAATGGTTTTATATTTGTTCATTTGTGTTCATTTAAGTGCGTTTATATATGTTCATTAATATTTGTTTGTGTTCATTTACATTTGTCCATATATGTTCATTTATGTTTGTGAACTGCCAGGTTCATTTACAGGCCTATCGATACCACAAACATGTTAAGGACGGTTTATTGCAAAGATAATAAGACACACCTTTCCTCGGCAATATTCTTATCATTAGTTTTGTATGCGGTCTTCCAACTACTACCTGTGACGGATGTTGGATCGTCCTCCTCGCCTGCTAGGTTTATATATGTTAATCCATGATCCTCGAGGTGTGCAACGAATTCCGGGTGTCTTTCTTTCATCTTTTCATATATGATATGACTCAAAACGATCGGTGTTTCTCCACCTTCTTCGGGTTCTTCTTCGCAAAAGAAAAATAACTTGGTGGGGGATTTTGGAACCTGTTATAAGCTCAACTATGTTCAGGTATGACGTAGAGCAGAAACACAAAAGATATATAAATGGTAATACGGAAACACCAATTTGATGCTTTTAGATGCTTTTGGATGGACATTTTGGACATTTTGTCTCTCCAAAAAACAAAAAACATTTTAAAGAAGCAATCCCAAACATGCCCTAATACTTATCGAACTTAAGACCACAAAATAGACGTGAAAATTATACCAAGAAGGCTGTGTATGAAACCCAAAAAACCGAATCAAAACAATAACCGACGGTTTGGTTTTATCTTTTCGTTTCTTTATATTTTAGCAAATAAACCAAACCAAATTTATAGTTTTTTAGTTTCTTTATACTAAGTTTTAAGTAATTGTAATAAGTTATTAAATGCTCAAACCCAAATATATTATCCCAAATGTATAATAATAAATAAATAAATAAAAATATTTATGCCAAAATTTATTATTTTGGACCAACTTCTTTTTGTCCCCAAATTGCAAACACAGATGACAAAACCGAAATCGAAATAAAAACTAGACGGTTTTCAAAAATTCAAACACCTAAATTTTGGGTTTTGGTCCGGTTTTAGCCCAAAACCAACTGTGCACCTAGGGTGCAAACGATTCAAGCCACTAGTTAGCTACTCGAGATCGGATCGATAAAAAACTCGAAACAAACCAAGTTTTTTTTTCCAGCTTGAGCCTCAATTAAAGCTCACTTAGTTATCAAGCACGAGCTTGAGCCTTATACAGTATGCTCGTTCAGGCTCGTCAAACCTTAATGAGTCATGTGTATTTTTAAAGTATACTTCTTTTGAACTTGTAAACTTGTATGTATTCATTTCACACCTCACAGTCGAGCTCAAGCCAGGCTTAGACTCTCGTCTAATGACTTTATTAAAATTCTAAAAATCACTAAAAGCATATATAAATTAAATATTTTGTTAATAAAAATGACTCGCTAGCCGAGCTCGAGCTCTGGTAAGTTAAAGTCACTTAAAACGAACTTACGTAAGCCATCTCATGATGGAAAGGAACTTCCTTATCTAAAGGACTCTCATTCGCCGTATAAACCCGGCCAGCGACTTGTTTTCGATAGGCTCGACCACCAACATATGGGAATTCTGGGAAGCCGAAAGCTTCGATGACATCGTTGAAGTCGGAAGGTGATATAACTGGGAAACCTCTAAACAAAATAGCCCCACTGTTAACTAGAAGTGACTCTAGCCATGGTTTATGGGATTTGATTGCATGTTCAAAAGCCGCGAGTGTTACTGAAGCGGAAGAGGTGGGTGATAATACTGTCGGGAAAAGTACGTTGTCGTTTTGAAGCTTTTGCTCCGGTAACACGACTTCTCGGAAGAATTTTCCGGTGGCCATTTGGAATGAATATTGGTTCAAGTTCAAGTGTTCAAGTGTTACATTGATATTGATATATTGTATATAGAGGAGTTCAAAGATGGAAGTAAACGCAAAAGTGTAACACGTCTCATGGAATAGTGGAACGTGTATTTTAATATATAAAGTTATATAACATCTTTAGACTCTTAGGCTATGTGTAGTGGATGGGCTATAAAAAGGGGCGATTTACATCATGTGACGCTCAACCAGCTAAGGGTGAGTTTTAGTTTTTGGGGTATAATGGTGTTGTAGCCCCATACATACATAACACACACAATATTAATAAACACACACACAAGATCAGGCGAGGAGTATTTCTCGCCCCCCCCCCCCTTTCATCGCCCGGGGAGGGGGGGGGTGTTACACAAGATCAGGCGAGGAGTATTTCTCGCCCCCCCCCCCCCCCCCCCCTTTTATCGCCCGGGAGAGGGGGGGTGTTAAAGTTGATTGTCGCCCCCAAAAGGGGTTGTTTTCTCGCCCACTATAGCTTCCCTTTGAGGTAAAGTAATATTTGTTTATAAATTTTCCTTACGTTGTTATATACAAACCTGACTTATTTCTAGTATGCGAAAAAAAAAATAATAAAATTACGAAGTGAACCAGCTATTGTTCTTTTGATTTTTTTAAGCTCCTGGCATATTTTAATGTACATTTTTAAGTGGTTGACATACCAAAACGACTGTAATATTAACGTACAGGTTAATCAATGTTCTTCTTGATTAATTTGCTATTGATCATATGAACATTCTTGTTGATGATTGGGAATGTATTGTATCAACATGACAACATACAAATTGTTATATCCAACATTTATATCTTATTTTTTATATTTATATTGTTATCAAAATAAAAAGTATTATATGTACCAAGAAGAAAAAATGAAAAATAATGAGTTTTAATGATAAAGCAATTGTCACACCCGGGGAGGGGCGGATCTAGTATGTAAGTTGCGGGTTTACGGGAACCCACTAAGTTTCGGATTTTTAATATAATACCTCAGGGTGGCAACCTTGACCCAAACCATTCCAAATGGGTCAATTTGGGTTGTTTTAAAATTCAAATGGGTTGATTTGGGTCATAGGTTTTAATTAAATTGGTCAAAATGGGTCACTTGAAATTCCACATTCTTATTTTTGGGTCAAAATGGGTTGACAAATTTAACTACATGGGTGGATGTGGGTTAGTGTCTTAAGGAAAAGTGACATGTTTGGGTTGAAACGGGTTTTAGATTGGAACGATATCGGTTTAGGTTTCGGCTCGGATCAGCTTTCGTGCCGACACCAGTTTTAGCACTGGACGGGTTGGGTTTCGGTTTCTATCGAGTTTTCGCACTAGACGGGTCGATTAAGGTTTTTGATTTCTTTTTCGTCGACATTTCGGTTTCGGTTAATTTGTCGGGTTTTTTTTTTTTTGATGAACGAGGATAACGGCGAAAATATTTTAGTTTTTTTACTTTTTTCGTTATTCGTTTATATTTTGAGTTATGATTTTTTATTTGTTTTTTTGAAAATTTTTTTGAGGGATTTTGATCTTAATATAAACCATCAAAAAATATTCAAAAAAATTAATAAAAAAATCATAACTCAAAAAATAAAACAAAAAAAAAAAAATGTAAAAAAACTAAAACGTTTCGTCCGTTGTCCTCGTTCAAAAAAAAATCGACAAATTAACCGAAACTGAAAAGTCGACAACAACGGAACAAAAACATGCTGAAACAAGCTGTTAAGTGATGAAAGGAACTGAAAAATCGCTAAAGCAAGCTGTTAAGTGCTGAAACGAACTGAAAAATCGCTTAAACGAGCTATTAGATGCTAAAACGAACTGAAAAATCGCTTAAACGAGCTGTTACGTGCTGAAACGAACTGAAAAATCGCTTAAACGAGCTGTTACGTGCTGAAACTAACTGAAAAATCGCTTAAACGAGCTGTTACGTGCTGAAACGAAATGAAAAATCGCTTAAACGAGCTGTTACGTGCTGAAACGAACTGAAAAATCGCTTAAACGAGCTGTTACGTGCTGAAACGAACTGAAAAATCGCTTAAACGAGCTGTTACGTGCTGAAACGAACTGAAAAATCGCTTAAACGAGCTGTTACGTGCTGAAACGAAATGAAAAATTGCTTAAACGGGTTTTGACCCAAACCCGTTTTGACCCGTTCTAACCCGAACCTATTGACCCGAACCAAAACAACCCTTTTTTAAGTGACCCGTTTCGACCCTAACCCGTTTCAACCCTAACCCGTTTCGACCCAACCGCAACCCATTTGCCACCTATTAATACCTGTATAAAAA
Source organism: Bidens hawaiensis (assembly GCF_021521415.1). NCBI lineage: Eukaryota > Viridiplantae > Streptophyta > Magnoliopsida > Asterales > Asteraceae > Bidens > Bidens hawaiensis. Next base: position 62,006 of record NW_027493343.1, read on the forward strand.
AATTGAAGTGAACCCACAAATAAAATGTTAAGTGAACCCACACAAGTTTAACAATGGTTAGATGGTAAAGACTCTTTCCTTTCTCTGAAAGAAACCGAGTTCGATCCCCCTTCTGATTGTGTATTTTGGTTCTTTTTGCTCTCATATGACCATTTCAATGGACTTATGGAATGGACATAGCTGATGAGAATTTCATATGTTATACATCTTTGTAAATAACATATGTTAGGTGATGAAAAAGATACGAAATTCAAATCAAACACCAAAGACTATGCTGTAACATTTTTTAATGTTATATTTGATTCAAGAAAAGTTTGTATCTCTGTATCAAGTCTTTATGGCTAAGAGTGGGAGGGAACAAGAGATAAGTCTATCGGCTTGTTGTTGGGATATTGTATGCAAGTGATTACATAAACAAGTCGTGAACTTAAAAACAACATTGTTTTTTATTTTTCCAAATAAGTGTGAGGCAATCAACTAACTTAGAATTTAGGAATTGTTAAATCTGTACTTGAAAGTTAATGTGAGACGGAGGCAATATCTATTTAGGCAAGTTACAAGCAAAAGATGATAAATATGAACACATCCGAGGCATTCAACTACTAAAAAGCATACAATGTTAAAAATGTGTTTTCTTCTTTTCTAATAGGCAGGTTCCATAGTTTCAGATGAATGATAATGTTGTGAAGATGGTTTGTTTTGACAACAATATGTTTAAGAGTGTGATTTGTTATGTTTTTTATGCAAGTTTTGTTGCTTCAAGTAAGTGTAAATATCTACAATTTCTCTTCATGAGTTTTGTATTTGGATCATGAAGTTACAAGAATGTGGTGGCTTTTGTGGATAGAAAATCATTATTTCCTCTGCATGTGGTGGCTTTTGGATTAAGCGTTGAATGTCTACAATTTATTTTTAGGCTGTAATTCTGTAAACATTGTCCTTTATTTTCTGCAACGATATAGTGTTATAATTGCCTAATTAGGATTACCCGATCTGAATTGTCAAACTGATCCAAAATTTTTATGTATGGTATTTTATGAAATTGGAGCATTTAAAAACAGTGAACCCACTGAAAAAAATTTCTGGATCCGCCACCGCACCGGGCAACCACAAGAGGCCCATTGATTCTAGTCGACCACACGTTTTTAATAGTGATATCTTGGTTGACGTATGCTTTAGTTTGTTTGACACCTTAAATGATTGTACTTGTAACCAATTGAAGTTAGAGGAAAATGAAAAGAGAATAAAATATATCGACAACTTTTTTATGAAACAAGTTGAAAATCATATGTTTAGGTACCTTTCAATTTTCAAGAGAAAATGATATGTTGATATTTTTATTAATCTTTCAATTTTCAGGAGGAAAACAAAGAGTTTTCTACTCTTAATATAACATGATTGGATTTCGTTCATGTTGTTATTTTTTCTTTATAATTCATCGTACTTTTTTAGCGGTCAATAAAACATAACTATTTGGATACATCTATTGACAAAAGGTCACTCACAAGTCACACCTGTGATTACAGATAGTGTTGGTGACCCAGCCCACCACCAATTTAGAGGAAACTCGTCATCTGAAAGCCCACTGTGATAAAATTTTAACTTGACATGACATTTTATCACGAACAACTCGAACCGGCGACCTATCTTATAAAAGGGCACCGCTGTATCACTACTTCTTTTGGTAAGATGAAAATACCGAGACATAATAAATCAAAATAAGTAAAAAAACCAATTTTTTAACGACCGACTAATCATTCAAATAAGCTACTGGCTAATTCATTACATCAGGATACATTCGCCTTTCAATCTGAGGAAAAACTCTCACCTAAGACCAGCGCGCGTGAACACTCGCCCGAATGCACAACAATGCAGTGAGATAAAACACGTTCATTCAAGGATCCAACTAGTGAGCGACATCTACTCGCATAGTCTCCCATCATCACCATAGTGCCGCTGAAACTAAATGCTCATGGGCTACCGAAATATATTAGAAAACAAAAAGCATTGGTTATTCTCACACCACATATGTGACTTGGACACCAGATTCACCTATATAATTCGTATAGGGGCTATATGGGCCACATATGTTCAGAATTTGTCGAGAAATCTCTCTCGATACGGGTCGTATAGCCCTTATACGACTCGATAGGTCACTTGTGGTAAGTGAGCTATACGAGCCATGAGATGTATATGACCTATATAGTTGAAAATGCCTATATGTAATTATAGCCCATATAAGAACTGTATAGAGTTAGTAACACACCAACGTAATGGTGTTTGAATATAACGACCCAAACAAAAACTAAATAATAAATGAAATTAAAATGTTATTAAAACAATAAAATCGACTATAAATATTGTAAATATAAAAAAAACATGCCATTTGACATTTGTCTGAATTCAAATCAAACCCCCAATCACCCAATATTCAAAATCAACCGCTCACTCAAGTTACCGTTACCGTCAAAAACCCACCGGACGGAATATGCCAATCACCGGCGGCAAATCCAAATCCAGAGCCAAGAGAAAGCCTCTCAGAGACGTATCTAACGGCGAGTTTAAACGTCCAGTTACCAATTCAATCATGAACAACAAGTTTAAATTAAACCCTAACCCCCAAATACAACAACCCGTACCGAGCGACTCTCTCGATCGGCTTCTACTTGTTCACTCCGATCTATCAGGTCTTATTAATCAGGTAATAATTTAATCGTAGGGTTTTGAAGTTTATTGTTTTGAATTAGGGCTTTTATTGTGTGTTGATGTTGGATTAATATAACTAGGGATTTAGTATAGCACCGACGATAAACATGACGCGATACGATAACTAATCGTGTCATTTCTAACAAACACGAGCACGAAGCTGTTTAGAAACAGGTTACTATAATTAGTACATAATCAGTACCGCTTTTGGCAGATGCGGCGACGGTCTTGATCGGCTTCTACTTGTTACACTCCAATCTATTGGTTCTTATTAACTAGGTAGTTTAATTGTAGGAGATGTTTTGAGGGTTTTAGAGTTAGGGTTTTGAAGTGTTTTGTTTTGAATTAGGGCTTTTTGTGTGTATGGATGTTGGATTAATAGTTTAATACAACTAGGGATTTAGCATAGTAGGTCAAACACGATACAATAACTAAACGTGCCATTTTATCAAACATGAACACGTTTAGAAACAGGCTACACAACGATAAATATCACGTATATGCAGTGAAACAAATGTTGTCAAAAGTTAATAGAAGTCTTAGGTAATTAGAGCATATATTTATAAAAGTCTAAAATCAAATCATAGCATACACTAATTAGAGCATATATTTTATTATTATTTTTTTTCGAAAAATAAAAAATATGAACAGGTTTAAACCTGTTATTAACAGGTCAACAGGTTTTTAACCTGTTTAGACATGAATCTAAGCAGGTCTCAAACTTGCCGACTTGTTTTTGACATGAAATCTGTTAAGCGCAAACCCAAACTTGTTTAACTCCGTGTCGTGTTAATAGGTTTGTGTTAGAAATTGCCAGCCCTAAGGGCTTATTAACGAGAGAGTTTATGGTGTTCTAGTCTGCCTTCATTTGATTTCAACTAACATTAGGGTTTTTAAGCATGATTTATGACTGGTAAACTTGAGGAAGTTTCCTGGTGATTATAGACTATACTTTAGGGGGCAAACGCTCTTTAATATCTGATTTGATATGACGATAACTACAAAATGAAAACTTAACCTTTAGATTTTCATTCGTGGATAATACCAGTTTCATTTTTGCACTGTTTTTTTGGGAGTCTTTTAGTAGTAATGCACCTTTTTGTATTCACTTGGCACCGTGGAATTAATGTGACAATCCACCTTTGAAACTTTGAAAGAAAAACTTGATTAGGTGTATGATTATGACCAAACAACGGTTAAGACCACATGTTTCTCTGGTAGAAATTGCATGGAACAGTCTCCTTTTTCTTTACGTTTGTAACTTTCTACTGCACCAAAAAAATGTTGATGCTAAACTTGTTGCATGTATCGATTCAGTATTAGAATGCTAGTAGGTTTTGACAAGAAGAATGTTGTCTTTGATAAATCTCGATAACTCATTCATAAAGTTACTCAGCATACATACGCACAAACTTCATCGAAAGTAACATGAACTTTGAACATGATCAATCAGAGATGCTGAACAAAGTTATAAAGGGGGAGGGCCAGTTTAAGATATCTTTTAATTGTGATGGAAAAAAGTTATATTGATAGAGGTTTTGATCAATGGCAGTCTTTGGATTACATTTATTGGATTTATTATGGTATCAGTTAGTTTCAATATGCAATTCATAGTTCATTGAAATTGTTTATTATTATATTTAACTGGTTGAATAATTATGTGCAGATTGATGAACTCGTTGCAAAGGCGTTGAAAAAAGAAGTGAGGAATGAGAAGGAAATAGAATCTTTTGCCCAAGTATTATATGAAATGCAAAGTTCATTAAAGGTTGATACTTTCAAAATATGAATATTTTCTATTTATCATTTTATCATATTATCCATATTTAAACTTTGCGTTTTTCTGACATTTTAAATCCCAAATACAGCCATGGGTTTCAAGATTCCAGAACATTCTTCCAGCCCCTGTTACAGAGTCCAAGAGTCAATTAGAAACAAGTTTTGCAAACTTGAAAATAACTCCTTCCATAAATGAAGAGCCAAGCACAAATCCTGTCAGCCCATATGCTGACAAGTTTGACTTTTTGGTCTCCCCGTCACCACTTGTGTCTTGGCGTGCCGACTGTGCAGCAGATGGCGGTAGAAACCTTTTCATGCTAACACCTCTGCCTAAACACACACCGTTTCCATCAAGATTAAAGAAATCATCCAAGTCAGTATTCGAGAAGATAACAAGTGATGTTACTGTCGGGCCTGCGCGCCCAGTGGCGGATAATAGTAACATTGGCATCACTACAAAAACTGTTGTGGAGATAACCAGTGATGATACTGTTATGCCTGTGGGCAAAGCGGAGAATGTGTTTTCATCACCTGAAAAAGTGGTAAGAAGGAATGAACCGATTATTGTTTCAACTCCTTACATGAAAATGTCACCACCAAAATCTTGTAAGTTGTTGGAGCCATCTTCTGAATGGTGCAAGAAGACAAATGGGACTCAAAAACAGGCCGTGGATCCTGTTGGTGGTGGGTCGGGTGATTCTGACCCGTCTTCTGAATGGCGCAGCAAGATAAATGAGACTCATCTGGCTTTGAAATACCCTGAGCTTTTTGGAATTAGGTCCGGTTGTAAAATGGGGAATTCAAAAAAAGCGGTGGAAGCATCACCGAATTGGAGTATGCTAATGTCACCCCCCAAGACTTGTGTTATTTTGGAACCGGGTGATGAGAATGATCAGATCAAAGATGTTGAAATAAAGCTGAAAAATGCTGTTGCTTCATGCAAAGAAGGTATGTCTCTTCTAGAGGTGCAAAATTGGGCGGGTTGGTAGGTTAAACGGGTCAGATCAGACAGGCTGGGTACAACAGGTCAAATGGGTTAGGTCTGATGGGCGGGTTGGGCAGGATGGATTACTGGCCAAATGGGTTTGGGCTATAAATGTAAATTTCTTAATACAGGTCAGGTCAGACGGGCTGGGAACAGGTCAAACGGGTCTGTGTCAAAACGGATAAGTTTTCTAATACTGGTTAAAACTAGCTGCGGTTGGGCTGTGTTAGGCCAACCAATGATATTTTTTGATTTGTTTTTTATAAATAGTTAATGTATTAAATAAGTTTATTAATACTATCTTCAAGATTGACAACATTTAAGATATATAGATTTAGGAGGTTTTAAGCATTTTAACACTTTGATTAACTTTTGACCCGGTTGATCCATTAGTCTATTTGACTTCTTTTCGTTTTAGATATGTTTTAAAAGTCTCCCCGTTTGACTTCTTTTTTGCCCTCATTTTTGTATTTTATAAAGTCTCTAATATACTATATAAGATTATAAAATACTATCTTCATCTTGTTATAATAATAATAATAATAATAATAATAATAATAATAATAATCAAATTTAGTTTTCTAGAGATTTTAAGCTTTTATAACACTTTCGTTGACTATTGACCCGTTTAACGTAGCTGATTCATTTGATCCGTTTCCATTTTAGCTTAGTTTAAAATTTTGCTTGTTTGGCCATTTAGAGATTAAAAAAACTCGGGCTCGATACCGTCACTTCCTAGCTCTTTACATTGACATTGTGTGTATATATTTGCAGTGATTGCTAGCACTCCAATGTGCAATGATCTTGACACCACAATTTTAAAAGGCAAGCGAGCTGGTGAGAACACTTTGAAGAAAGAGCTGTGGACAAGATTTGAAGCAGCAACCGCTCACGGGTTCCGTTTTAAATCATCTTTTGATCAAGATAATGATAACAGCTCCGGTTCCAACAAAGGGTTTATGGACTTGTTAGAAGAGGTTTCTTGACTGAAGTTTGCAAAAGCAGAAAATGTGTATTCACTTGGCCACACTTGCAATGTTTGACCATTGAAGAAGGTTCATAATGGCTTGTACTTTCTGTTAATGATTTCGGTCCATTAGAATACTACTTGATGCTCTTGAATTTTGAAACTTGAAACTTGTAATCTGTATGAAGTTGCAATTTGATACAAATAATATTCCCATTTGATTAACTGATATGCACCAAGTATTATTTTGTCAAGTAGTTTAGTTGATAGGGCTCTGTCCGAAAGCATGGCTCCAGACTCGACCTTAAGTCGATCGATGTCGTTGGTGCACATGTTGACTTGACTTGCATACGTTAAGAGACGTGACTTATCTATATTGTAGAACGAATAATGGCTTTTGTCGCGTGGACTTGTATGAGCCATTTGGAGATGTCTACTTCACTTGGTAGACCCTCATTTCCAATGACTAAAAGTGGTCCGGCCGTTCGGGTGCTCAAAGAGTTCTTTGAAGTCTGAATGGAACCCTATATGTTGTGTTTTTGGTTTTTGCATATAATAGGTGTTAATTGGTGTTTATGTTATTATGCAACCAGTTTATACAAACATATATAATATTCTCAAGATGAATGTAAAAAGAACAATTACTCATAATATAAACAATGCACTATACTTAGAAATAAAGGAAGCATATGTCTAGTCTTAAAAACCATTTCAGAGAACTGGATTCTTATGTGGAAATTGAATTTCTGGATGAATATCACTAGATGACACATCTATTTGAATGTTTGTTTGTGTGCGTATGGAAATCCAAATACAAGCGGATGGTGAGTCCTTCTCGCTCATACATGGTGTTGTAAAAATTGAAACTAGTCGATGATTAATTTTTGGGTAGTAGGCCAGAAATCGGTAGTCAGTCCTAATCGGGCCTTAACCCCGACCTTAATTTCGACCGATTTTCCGGCGATTTGCAACAACTTCCGACCAATTTCCAGCGACTCTAGCAGTTTCGGATAATTTCCGACCAAGTTTCGGATACATATACAAAAAAATGTGTATACATATAAAAATTACTAATAAAAATATGTGTATGTATTCAAATTACTCAAATATATATAAATCACGTATCAAAATGTGTGTGTATATAAAACTGAAAAATATATATATAATTTAATCAAACTAATCTCCCGACTAAGACTAATTTTGATTAATCTTGATAAATTGCTAGTCCGTATTATATTGTCCGACTAACCATTAGTGATTTCTGCTCATACCTGTATGTCATTTTTCTCTCGGGGAAATACTAAATTAATATGATTGGGATGGAGACTTGGAGATATGGTTAATTTGGTTGATGTGATATTTTTCACTTTTACATAAACAAAAACACATCCAATAAGCTTCATTTAACAACCACTAATTATGCTCTTATTATAAACACCAAAACCCTTGCTACAGCTACACCCAACCATTCAACCAACCGAGTCGCCGATGGCCGATTCAACTCAGATCAACTTCGTTCACCACGTCGAGTCCTACGTCGACTCTGGATCTCCATCTCAGCAGGTTAATTATTAACCTAATTGTTAATTTCACTACGCGCCGTTAATTCCGTTATAATAACATTATTATAACCTAATTGTTTGATTTCAGGATGCAAGTTTACTCGCACTTGCAAAGCTCGTAACGAACGATATCATAACTCTCGAATCACTGGTCTGTTATTACTAACCATTCTAATACAAACTAAATTAACGCGCTAACTGTGCGAATCTAGTAGCGTAATTATATATACAACGTAGTGAGATTAATTATAGTGTAGTGTAATTACACTATGGTGTAATTACATAATTAGTTAATTACACTACGTGTATATAATAATTACACTACTTGATATGCACAGTTAGCATGTTAATTTAATTTGTATTTGATCCAAACCGTAGGGGAAGTTAACATACAAATTAAATTAACGTGCTGACTGTGCGAATCAAGTAATGTAATTATATATACAACATAGTGTAATTATAGTGTAGTGTAATTACACCATGGTGTAATTACATAATTAGTTAATTACACTACATGTATATATAATTACACTACTTGATTCGCACAGTCAGCACGTTAATTTAATTTGTATGTTAACTTTCGCCTATATTGATGTTGGTTAACAATTGCTTTTTAATTTTTTTTAGGTTAGGGAAATGGAGATGTATTTAACTACTACGGATAATATAATTCGAGCTAGAGGTGATTTATTTATTTATTGCTGTTTAGTTGTGATTTAGGTTTACTTATTGAGCTTGTGGTTAATGTTAGTTGTTGACTGACCTTGTTGTTTAGGCATACTTCTGCTTGCGGAGTTGTTGACTCGAATTTCGTCGAAACGTTTGGAGAGTAATACGGTTCATAGCTTGATAGGGTTTTTTGCAGATAGATTGGTGAGTTTAATCGAGTATTAGTTGCCCGTCAACTACTCGAGCTCGAGTCTTGTGTTTTTTTAAGTTTGAGCTCTTTTGGTTTTCTATGTATGAATTTTACACTGCACAACCGAATTCGAGTCGAGCTATGGCTTGTTATCTCGGCCCAAGCTTAGGCTCGTTTAAGGTTCTCTCAAAATATATAAAGTTAATTAAAACGTGTAAAATATTATTAATAAGTAATAAACGAGCCGAGTCCGAGCTTGAAAAAACAATTCGTGAGTTGAACTTGAGCTTTAAAAAAAAAGCTCGAAACGAGCCGAGCTCGAGCCTAGTTAAACTTGGGCTCAGCGCGGATCATTTACACCCCTATTTCTAATTAGATTTGACTAGCAAGTATATTCCACATTGCACAATCCACATTCAAACACATTAATATTGTTTCTTCTCTTATGCTGTGGTTGAACTATGGCAAATAATAAAAATCTGCAACATTATCAGTCAGATTGGCGAGCATTGCGAGGTGCCCTTGTAGGATGTTTGGCTCTAATGAGGAGGAAAAGTGACATTGGTGCAATCACTGGCAGTGATGCAAATGCAGTTGCTCAGTCGTTTATGCAAAATCTGCAGGTTCAGTCTTTAGGACAGCATGACAGGAAGGTGATACATATGTACAAGTTTTCATCCTTTAATCTTCACTGCTTTAACGATTCAAATCTTTATCTAATGCTTTTTTTTTGTTCAGCTTTGCTTTGAGGTTCTAGAATGCCTTATAGATTCTTATCCTGACACATTGTTGTCGATGGTAAACCCCAATTATTCAGTATTTACCTTTTATTTAACTATATGATTCGTATGTGATTCTAATATATTAATTGTGTAGGAGGATGAATTTGTTTATGTAATATGTGAAGCTATAGATGGTGAAAAGGACCCACAATGTTTGTTGCTCACATTTCATCTTGTGGAAAGATTGGCACAAATGTATCCGGAATCTTCTAGTTCGTTAGCAAGCTATGCTGAGGATCTTTTTAACATTTTGGGATCTTATTTCCCCATTCATTTTACACACGTGAGCCTACTTTGAAAATTTTATAAAATAAATAAAAAACCCCATTCCTAGTACTACTATCAACTCATGTTCATATTTTCATTTTCAGCCAAAAGGTGAGGATGAAGTGAAACGGGAGGAGCTCTCGAGGGCATTAATGGTATTACATTATTACATAGTTTTTAGTTTTTTCAAACAGTTTTTAATGTTTTTGTTTTACAGTTTATAACCTTTTTAATTTATTTCAGCTGGCTTTTGCATCTACGCCCCTCTTTGAGCCGTTTGCTATACCTTTGCTTCTAGAAAAACTTTCTTCATCTCTTCCATCATCAAAGATTGAATCTTTGAAGTATCTTAACTATTGCATGGATAAATATTCTGGCAACGGAATTCAAGAGCAACATGAAGCTCTTTGGTCATCACTAAAAGATATAATATTGACTTCTGCACCGTCTTTATTGACTTTTGGCCCGGGACACCTGGAGAATAAAGTTGCAGATGAAGCTCTTGTTGTTGTACAAAAGCTTATTCAGAAAGATCATGACTCGGTTTTGTTTCTAAAGTTGATTTTGAAGGATGTGGACGTGAACACAACTCTAAACAACCTTTCAAGTTATAGTAATTATGATGATATTACCGTGACAGATAAGCAAAGATTAAACGCAGTTAGTCGAATTTTACATGTGTCGGCTGCAGCTTCTGTTGCTTCTTGTACTGCAATATTTCAAAGTTTTTTCTCGGCATTAGTAACTGGTTTGCAATCAGCTTCTGATGGACCTAAGTTCGGGTACCTTTACGTATGTGTTGACTTACTTACCGCTTGTAGAACTTTGATCAAACCTGCAGAAATAATTGATCTTGACAAAGAGACATGGTGCACCATGCTTTATAACTTCTGTCCTTTGTTAACTTGTTCATTTGTCAAAACCATGAAAGAAAGCACTCATGATATTGCAGTTACTGGTTTAAAGATTTTGGCTTCATTTCCAGGAAGTTTCTTGCCTGTGTCAAAGTCAACATTTGAGGAAATTTTGGTGGAATTTACTTCAATTATTGTTTTCAAGTTTAATAATGTGTCTATTTGGAGACCTGTATTAGACGCATTAGTCGAAATTGGCTCGCTTATTGAGAAATCTGATTATTTTGAGAAAATGGCAAGCTTTGACATTATTGTTGTAGAGAGAATGCTGACTTTATTGTCTTCTGATGATTTATCAATGCCATTTTCACTCAAAGTGGAAGCAGTATCCAAAATTGGCATGACTAATTTAAAATATATGCTGAAAATCGTGCAAGAATTTAACACAGCTATCTCTACCAACTTACAAAAATATTGGGTATGTGACTACGTATAAATTCTTCTATTATTTTGGTTAAACATAATTTCTTTCTTATTTTTTCATTTTATTAACGCATTTATATTTGTAGCTTGATGGAAACTCAAACTCAGCTGAACATGCAATGCTCCTTTTGGAATGCTATGTTGACAAAGTGCTTCCATGGTATGTCTTTTTTATTATATATGTTTGACTTTGTTGACTTCTGGAAATAACATGAACCGATGGTTTAATGACTAGGTTTCAGAATATCAAAGACACAAACAACGTACCCACGCAATTTGCATTAAAAGTTTGGAGTGAAATAGAACACTACACACGGTTTTGTGACAGCCTCAACGAAAAAGTAAGTGTGTTGTATAAGAAGCTTCTAGAAACAACCATGAACGGAATGAAGCACGCGGTAGCAAGCTGTTCAGAGGATAGTCAAAGCATGATTCTTGATAAAGCCTTTAGCGTACTTTCTTCAAGCACGAGTTTTCAAGTCAACGGATCCACACAACCTGTTGACTTTTCTTGCAGAGACGAGTGGGTTATATCATTATTCGATTCGGTAATAATCGCACTTCATCCAAAAACACAAGTAAAGAACACGAAAGAAATGTTACATAATATCATGAGAGCTCTTTCAAACGGGCATATTCCATCGGCTCATGCATTGGGATCTTTATTCAACAAGATGCAGTATTTTAGTTTGGAAGAAGCTATGGATATTACATTTAACAAATACATAATGGGTAATTCGAGATTAAGCAATGATATTATTATTGGATTAGCCTGGGTCGGAAAAGGGTTACTTATGCGGGGCCATGAAATAGTAAAAGACATCATCAAGTTTCTTCTCAATTTCTTGATTTCAAATGAAAGCATAAGTTTGTTTGAAGACCGTGAAGACCTAATGAGAGCTGTTGCAGACTCATTTAGTATTATAATGAGTGATTCTGAAGCTAGTTTGAACAAAAAGTTTCATGCAACCGTTAAACCGCTTTATAAGCAACGACTTTTCAATATGGTAATGCCAATATTACTGTCGTCGATAGTGCAATCGGATTCATCAACACGTTATAAAGCCGTTGTGCATCGAGCGCTTGCACATGTAATATCTAATACTCCATTGAGTGCCATTCTTGGTGAAGCTAATAAAGTAAGTTTATGTCTTTTATTTATATAATAATTTTGCTTAGTTTTACTTGATAATGTTTAGTGCAATGAGCTAATGATGGGGATTTTAATTTTTCAGCTCATCGCATTGATGGTAGATGGTTTAACGATCCTGAGTGAAGATGTTGAAAACCGAGACATTGTATATAACCTCCTACTTGTTTTATCAGGGATATTGACTGATAAAAATGGTGAGACTTCTTACATGTTTTTTTTTTTTAAATTAAATTGGGAGTTTGTTTATTTATATATTCTTTGAATGTATAGGTCAGGAAATTATTGTGGAAAATGCATATATGGTTATAATGTGCCTCAATAAACTTATATTCTACCAGCACATGATGGTATGACATTTGCTTTGACTTACTTTGAAGGCCTAATCTATTTTTATAATTAAATTTATTTGTTTTGTGACATGCAGTTGGTACGTGAGACGGCGGTTCAGTGTCTGACTGCAATGTCTGAGCTGCCCTATTCTAGGGTATATCGGTTCAGGCCAGAGGTTGGATTATGTTACTAATCACCAACTGTTAGTTATCTAATTATACATTTATGTAATGTTTCATTAAACATGAATTTGTTTTCATTTTCAGGTGTTACAAGCATTATCTCGAGCACTTGACGACCCAAAAAGAAGTGTCCGGCAAGAAGCTGTTAGATGTCGGCATGCATGGTAATATATATTATACTTGATAATTTGTTTTTAATATTAATGCAGACATATAATCGTTTCTGCTATTCGTTAATCAGGGCCTCAATCTCATCTAAAAGCCTTCATATTTAAAACTTGGGTAAGATTTTCTATCCTTCATAGACGACCCGCGAATCCCAACTTCACCGGACAATGTACATAATTCATTCTGTTATTAAATGCTGCAGGCTCATCATCTAATACTGAAATGTACATATAACAAATTCGGAGGGCGTCTGTTGCTGCATATTCATCTCATATTTATGTAATTTTAACTTAGATTCTTTATTTTTTCCCAAATTATTATCGAGTTTTAGCTTTGTGTGAATTATTGTTTTTATTCGAGACGTTTATGTGGGTTCTCGTTATTCAAAATTGAAATGCATTCGTTTTTTGGCTATTTTGTTTGTGTTGTGCGTTTGTTTTTGCAAAATGACGTCTTTCATGAATAGTATTAAGGGTTATAAACGAGCCAAACCCAAACTTGACTAAACTTTAGTTTAACTCGTTCAACATGAGAGCCCGAATCTGGCTAAGTTCGAGCTCAACTCGTTTAACCTGAGAGCTTGAGCTCAAAAGTCATCTTGACTTATTTTACAAACTTGATTCGACTTGTTTGTTATTTAATTTATTTTCATGTTAAATTATCCTAATTATTTTATTTTTAGAAAATTGGCTATAGATGTTTGGAATTGAACTAAAAGGTGTTTCTACTGATCCGTTTTCGTTTTCGAGTGACGATTGCTCCATCTATTAGGAAAGGACGCGCGAAGCTGTTTTATGATGAAGAGGGCACTTTCTACTCTGATGTGCGCTATATTATTGTGTTTTATTTTTGAATGAGTGATCCGGGATTAAGCCACGTGGCAATACCTGTCAAAAGGAGTGCCTTTCATACCGATTGGAGTACCAAGATAATTCTTCACTACACTAAAATCTAGTGGATCAGGTTCCATATTCATAAAAAGCCAGGGTTAAAACATGTTTTGCAACTAAAACTTATTTTACTAATAATAAGAAAGAATTAGACGTCCCCAAGGCCTATAATAGAAGCTTTACCAACTTGCCAAATAATATCACTCATAGCAAAAACTAACGGTAATGTTTTATCGTAGTTTAAACATAGTTAAATTTAATATGTATTTGTAAACTAGATTGTAATATAGACAATTAAGTTTTAGCTCAATTCAACTTTTAAAATTTTAGTGAGTCAAGTAGCACACAAGCAGCTCGACTAGTTTACGCCCTAAGAAATATAGTTATAATAGCATTATAAAATTTACTCCAAAGTTCATGTAAATAACATTTAAGTATATGCTAAATGGCTATTTCATATGCTCTATCCCACTATGCTTAATGCACACCTGCCACCACAAACAAAATTTTGCAAACTAACTTATTCCACTGTTAAACAATTATAGCCTATTTTCTCCTATCATTTTAACTGATCCCAAAAATCTCTAATCTTCATTATGTTAATCAGACATCATATTCAGCTCCACTGAATTGACCCATATCACCTTCATCGTCATCTTCCGTCTCCTTTTGTTCTCCGTCTTCCATATCCATTCTTCCATCATGCCGATAACTTGAACTTGTATTCCTCCTCTTTGAACCTACATAACTCTGCACAATTTTCCCGTATCGGAATAAATGGAATTAGGCTTGGAAACAAACCGAACGTTCATTGAACTGTTTGGCAGGAAGTTCGTTTATGTTCATTCATTTAGTAAACAAAAGAACACGAACAGAAAGTTTGTGTTCATTTAATTAAACGAACATTTACACATGTTTCATTCGTTCGTTTATGTTTGTTTGTTAATGTTTGTTTACATATCAGTAGAAAATAATTATACATTATTTATTTTTTACAAGTTATATCATCCTAATATGTTTTATTTCTGTTCATTTATGTTCGTTTATCGCTGTTCAATTATGTTTGTGAACTGTTCGTTTAGCTTTTAAACAAACACGAACATGAACACAAGTATTTGTCCAATTAAGTGTTTGTGCTGTTCGTGTCCGTTTAAAGTTACATGAACAAACATGAACATGCCCTTATTCACGTTCAATTTTTATACACACACTTTTGCAAAATTTAAGAAATACGCGTACCTCGGGCTCATTCATTTCAACTGAAACCGTTGATCTTTGCCTTACTGTTATACTTGCTGGAACAGGGAAATATTCCACCTCATCACCGGTTTTTCCTTCTCTACCTCTCTTTTTTCTAAACATGAGTTTTGTTGGCAGAGGCTGTATAAAAAAAAAACCGAAAACTTGTCACAAAATGTTACAAAAAAAAATAATATGATAAGAAAGTCAAAATCTAGTTTTTTTTTTTTTAAATTATTATTTTACCATGTAGCGAGCCTCCGATTCACCAAATGCCACAAGATAATTTGTAGGGTCACTTGCATCCTCACCCCGAACCTAGTAAACCAACAAATGTAAATAATCACAGTAATATTTATTAAAAGAAACAAATGTAAATACGCGTAACATACATCCCAGTGATATTCGCGAACCCATGTGTAAGAAATATCCTCATTTTCATCATGCACGTCCTTGGATAACTGCAATCATTAGTATAATTCACCATGAATTAAAAGAAAAAAATACTAAACAAAATAATTAAATAAGAAAGTTAATAAAAAGTTAATATACCACCGACTGAAGGAACCATATAAGCTAAAAACTTATCCGATTTAGCTGAACTCGAAGCGCTCGTCACAAAACTTTTCATTATCGCCTGCAAGTTTTAGAAGTTTAAATTTTTAACCATATATGATCACCGATGACCGAACTTCTAAATCTGTAAAAATAATTATAAAAATAATAAGATTTTACCTGAGATTCATGAGCTTCACGAACCGACGTGTCCATCTTATTATAGCTTTCGGAATCAGCAGTTGGAGCACCGTCAAATGTTGCAACAAGATACTGATCATTCCACCTGTCAATATACGTAAACAGTTTGGTCAAAAGTCAAAATAATATTCAATAATAACTAAAACTCCTTACCGTTCAAAATCAGGAAATAATGGTAAAATCTCCACAGGCTGCAGCTTTTTATTAGTAGCATGAACAGGACGTGATTTACACGCCTCAAACGAAGCCTCGATATCCTGTATTTTCCTTTCCCTGTTACAAGTCAAATGTCGGTTATAATATGCAAAAACAACACGCCTTCTATTTCCTTAAACATATAAATAACAAGTACCTGCTATTAAAACTGTGTAGTAGATTGTGTCCACGGGTTTCCTTGAGTCGTTTTGCTTGTTTTTCACTTAAAGACTGCGAATTTCAATACAATAAAGAATGTGGCAAACCACAATATTTTAATTTCAATACATAAAAAGTTTATTAATTTACTTTTTACACAACTATACGAACCTCTCTCGTGGCATCTGTGCTAATCGGGGATATATATTGTGTTTTAACCAACCAAGACATGCCTTTATCCGTAGGACGTTCCTTTCTTTTTATGCCGTCTCTTTTAATAGGCGTCACCGAAATATCTTCTTGCAGTAGTTTTTCATCCTCTGGATCAATATGCAATATTTCATCTTTCGGAGCACTAAAAATTCGTGGTTGAAAATAAAGAAAGTTAATAAAGAATGGACTTTAAAAAAAATGGAAAACTTGTAACGAATGAATATATAATGAGGTATTACTTGTATACACTAAGAACAAGTAGGTCAAGCGGTATTCCAAGATCTTGCTCAACATGTAATTGAGGCTTGTGAACTTTTTCCAATGAAGTGAAGGTGTATTTAGCAGCTCTGTAAATATCAATTGCAAAATATATAAAAGAAATGTGTTAAATAACTTAGCGATACTGCGCATAGTTATATAGATCTTCTATTTAATACTTTTACCAAAAGATCGTTATATATTAATATAGTGTATTTATGATATCAAGATTCGCGGTTTCAAACGTGAATGCGTACCTATCTTTGTCTCTTCTAAAAGACATAAGCTTTGGCTGTGCTGACGTATCTGGCAACCCATCCCGGAACCTTAAAAAGAATATATTGGCTTATTAAATGATCGTAATAAAAATCAAAACAATAATAGTGCATATAACGGATGTAATGTTACTAATGTAGCATACTCACTTTAGCTTGCAGATAAAAGTTGTCGGCTTCCTTAACCGGTTATCAACCCGTTGACCACCCAAAGAAGATGGAGCCTTCTTCTCACCTGCATGAGAACCGATAATCGAACTGTGCGGTTTATTCTTCTGAGATTCCTTTAACTGCTGCCGATATTTTTCATCGTGTCTTCGTTTCTCCATTTCTCGTTTCTTTCGCATCCTTCTTTCTTCTTCCGTCTCAACCTTGTTCGTCGGTCTTGCGGGAAGCGGAGGCTTAGCATGTTGTTCGGTCGAAACCTTTCGCTCTGCAGACTCTTTATTGTCACTCTGTCTATGTTCCTTAGTTTGATTAGTTATATTTACAGAAACTGTTGACGGGGGCGGTGGAGGCGGTGGCGGTGGCGGTGGCGGTTGCAGAGACTGGTTATTAAACTGAGTGTACTGCGAAGGCGGAAAATACACCGGCGCTGGCGGTGGCGGTACGTAAGCCGAGTCTGGTGGTGGTTGAGGCGGCTGCGGTACCGGTGGATACGCTAAATACTGTTGTTGCTGATTTAAGTTAGGGTTTACAGGCGGAACCGAGTAATTTGCATAATTCCACATCTGGGAATACATATTTCCACTCGGCTGAGGTGTCGGTGCTAGCGGAAGCGGTGGACCGGGCGGCAGATGTAACGGTCGTAACGTCATATAGAAACCCTAAAGCTAATAAAAGCTGATAACTTTATGCTGAAAGCAGATTAATATGAAGAAGAAATTAGCTTCAATGAATGCAATTTCATGTATATATGATCACATTCTAACCCAATTAAACAATCAATACAACGTTATATAAAAACCCTAAATTTGAATATTAAAACCCTAAGTTTAAATTCTATGTTTTTTAGCCGAAGAAGATGAAATTAACTTCTGGGTATTCAAATTCATGTATATATATGATTATAAATTAACCCAATTGGATAAATAATCAATTGAACTGTTCGAATTTGGAAACCCTAGCGTATAAAATTAACAGTTTAATTTGGGTTTAATTGATGGAATTGATGGATTAGAGAGTTAAATGTGAGATTGAATTAAAGAGTTAATGGTGGTACCGGAATCAATGGCTGCTGCTGCTGCACAGTGAATGTTGCAGAGGAAGGTTTAAGAAGAAGAGGGGTTAATAATAGTGATTTTAGTTATGAATTATGATATAAAACAATAATTAATGTGAAACTATTTTTAGAAAAAAAATGGTTAATTTATGATTATGATAAAGTAATATAGTTTTTTTTTTAAACATCAACTTTCATAATTAAATCAATCAAAACCCTTCCTACCAAGAAGGTAGCAAGGGCTGGAATCACAAACAAGCAAGAACAAAAACTACAACACTATCGATTTCCATCTATTCCAATCTAGACTCAAACTATTCGCCATATTTTTTATCCATAAGAAACTCAAAACCTTTATGTCTCCAAGCATTTTATCAATCTTTACCGGCTTATTTTCGAAGATGAACTTGTTTCGAGTTTCCCATAAACACCAAATAGCAGCCATTACAATCGAATATACCATTTTTCTTTTATGCTCCACCTCTGACTTGATTGACAGCCACTGATAGCCCTTGAACGTCTTTGATTTGGGAAGTATGAATGTTACACCACCTACCAATTCTTTGCCACACCACACACGCAACGTAGCATGAAACAAATATATGGTCCACCGACTCCCCCGCCGCTAAAGAATTACAACATATATCCAGGCCAAAAAGAATCTTCCTTTTTTATCAGATTATCACACGTGGGAAGGCTGTTTTGGATAGCTCGCCAGACGATCACGTTCACTTTCATCGGCACCCAACTATTCCAATCTAGGATACTGTTCGGACATGGTTGATCAACTCTATATAATAATTTCTTCATTGTTGCCACCGAGAACGAATCTAGTGCCTCACCACCCCAAACCCACTTGTCTTCTCCTCCTTTAAACCTGAAATAATACAGTAAATCAAGAATTTCTATCAGTTCTTTAACCGCCACTCCGTACATAGGCTGCCTTTTCCAATTCCACTTTATCGAGTAATTTCCATCCGTTACTATGCATCGATCAGCCACCACACATGACTTCTTCGCTTCTAACGAGAACAAAGTAGGGAACCGATTTTTCAATCTATCTTCCGTTAGCCATATATCCAACCAGAACCTGACCTTAGACCCATTTCCAACCTGCCCTTTAATAGAATCTGTTAAAGAAACTTGGTATGTTGCCAACGACTTTTCAATCTTGACAATTTTGTCCCATGTACCATTTAACCTTTTGTTGTGGGAAATGATCGGCCACGATCTAGGCGTATGGTGAATGGACATTATAACCTTTTTCCAAAGGCTATCCTCTTCCACCTTGAATCGCCACCACCATTTTGATAAAAACGCTAAAGTAGAATCTTTAAGAGGGCATAAACCCAACCCACCATCTTCCTTGGCCGAGGTTATTCTTTTCCAAGCCACCCAACACGTTTTCTTCTTTTCCTCGCTTCCTCCCCACAGAATTCTCCTTCTTTTAGCCTCAAGGATCTCTAAAATCTTTACCGGGGCTTGATAAAGGGAGAAGTAGTAGCTTGGAAGGTATTCGAGAACAGCCTTAATCAACGTTATTCGACCGCCCATTGAAAGAGTACGAGCTTTCCACAATGCTAGTCTTTTGTCAAACATATCCACCACATTTTGCCAATTATTAATTTTATTCATATTAGCTCCCACTTTAATTCCAAGATACAAAAACGACACTTCCCCCGCCTTACAATGAAAAATATCCGCCATCGCTTTGACATTTTGAAAGTTCAATATAGTTGTAACAAACATTTAATATTTAGATATTAATCAATTATTTGAATTTTGAGTTTTGATTACAAAAATTCAATTAGTCTTTGTTAAATGGTACAAGTTGATGGTTTAATGCTAGAGATTTTAAGGGTTTTTTTTAGTAATGAGTTATTTTTTTATTGAAGGTGTTTATTTATGTGTCAGTCAAAATCAGTAAAAATGCTTGACATCTGGTTTAAAAATGCAAGCTCAATTGTTGGGGTAGTTTCAGACGTTGTTAAAAAAGAGAATGTGAATTTATATTTGTATGTTTTTATAATAGGAATTTGCATTTGTGAATCTTTTTATGTTTTATTAAGCAAGGGGTTTGATAAGGTTTGATTTAACGTAAGTGAAAGGTGTATCTAAATTTATAACGGTCAAGAAAAAAAAACCTAGTATATAGGTTGCGTTACTTGTGGAGTTAAAGGACAACGTCCTAGACAATTTACAATGCATGAGTTTGTGATTTTGTATCAAAACCATTATATCATTGTGTAATTTGATACATGAAGATATACACATTAAAGTGATTCTTAACTTCTATAAAACTAATTTGAGTTTTTATAGTCAAGATTTTGTAAGTCTAAAATACATATGGAAATTAATTTATTTTAGAAGTTTTTTTAAACTACAACCTCAGTATACACGGTTTGATCAAATAGATAAATGACAGTCTTTTAATAAAAAAGAAATAGTAACACTTAGACTATTTGTTGTGGTTGTGAAAGGGGTGTAAATCTAGCGTCACGTCCGACTAAAAAGTGTGGAACATGAGGAATAGAAGGCTCTTGTCCGGACAATAGGCTTGAAGAGTTGTGAAAGGTGAAATCACTCATGTATACTGTGTGACAACACCTTTTTTTTGTTGATCACACTCACATGAGTATAACACAATCTTGTGTGTTTATCCCATTTTACGTAGTCAAAAGATCACTTTTTACATTTTTTTCAGCACCCTAGTTCTAAGATTCCAAGATATATATAATTTATTGACCAATTGTAACGCATAAAGATACGAGAGATATAATGAAAATAGATCATACATAGTTGATGGACAATCTAACTATAACACCGACCATTCAGGTTGTGATGAATATTTAGATTCTTTCTATCTCACACTTTATTTTTAAACAACCTTTTTTAAGCATTTGTAAAACATATTCAAATCACAACCTGAAACGGTGACCTCACAACATTACAATAGAAAGTATACACTAGTATCTATGATCTTCGATCACAATCTTAGAGAGAAGACTAAAACTACTCTAGCTTGGTGGAAGCTCAATTAGTGGTTGTAGTGTTGATTTGTTAACACTCACAATACGTCATAGTACGTCGTTGTGTTTGCATGCTATGATATATTTCTCTCTCTTTCTAATTTGCCTTTTTAGACAAATAATTCATTAAGTTGTTATCAAACTAATGACAAGATTCTTATAGATTTAAAAATAACCTAACGAGTATGATTATTGATATCATTATCTGGCCTACAGATTATCATTAAAACAATCACTTTTTGGTTACATTTCAAGTACATTCATTATTAACTTTCACAAAAGAGAAGCGTAATACAAAATTACAAGTCAGACTGTATGAAATATAGGAAAGATCAAAGTATAAATAATATAAGAAAAACTAGTAATTATAGATTAAAAGGAAGATTAGTTGGAACCCAAAAGTACAAGCAGATCATCACACGTCATACCATCCTATGAAGCATCCACCCTATTTCACATAAGACCTCGTTTTATGACAACATATAACTACTAGTCCACTACTACTACTACCATGGTGAGGTCTAACGGGTTGTTATGCATAGTCTACTACCCGGAGCAAAACTATCTGGACCGACATGCTGTCTCAATAGGTCCAACTTGTCTTGACATCTGACACATGGATAAAACATCAAAATTTTAGAATATTTCAAGATGAAAGCGATTAGGGCCGCTAATTACACGTTTAAAAGACCTGAAAATAAGCTTCAATCTTCTTTCTAAGAGTTGTATACTCTTTCTTGACATTTTGAAAGGTCCTCTTGCATCTACATTATGTCACATTTGATTATTTTTTAGATCATTGGTAAATAATAATATATAAAGTTGAAATGGTAGGAGGTGTTAAATAATGATACCCTTCAGCATTTCTAGCATTGCAATAATTTCTGAAGTGTGTGCACTCGGTTTTGACCTTCTTGGCTCCAATGCTAGTGCTACTACTCTTAAACTGATGCATCAAGCTATCTAATTTATTGAAGTCCAAAGGCCTTTTTTCCCTGTTCATCATAATTTTCATTGATTTAAAAAACAAATAGAAACAAACCTTTATTTTAAATAATAAGAAGTCAAGTTTCGTACAACGCTTGATCAAGATTCGAGAGAAAACGAGCAGAATCACGATAGAACAACGTGACAACTTCCTCTACAAAGTTTGGATTAGAATTGTCTTGCAACTCCTCCAATTGTATGAATTGTTCGTCGAGATATCCCTAAACATGAATAAAAAAACCTTACAATAAGTAAGAGAATGCTAAAAATCTTTGATTAACAAAGGAAAGTAGTACTTTACCCCATTTTTTAATAGAAAACCGATACTACCAAGAACTAACCTGGTCGAAAAGAGATTTGCGAGTGTTAGCAATATGCCTATGCATTTGATTTCTTTGATCCATTGAAGTGTAATGAAATGAAATGAGTTGATGCTATAATATGGAATGAGAGGAAGGGGTTTTATAGGCCCATGAAAAAAGAGAAATGTCATGTCACATATGAAATAAATTCCTTTTTGTAAGCATAGCATCCATATAATAGTTATGATACTATTATTTTAATACATAAATGGAAAAAAAATATGTTAACATATTGGATTTTTTTGTACTAAGTAACAAAAGCCGCTTATCCACTTTTTGCATACGAAATTCCAATTCCAATTAATGCAAGAATAATGAATATTTATTATTATTTAATTTCACTTCAATGTAATATAAATAAATAAAAATTATGGAATTGGAATATATACATTTATTCAGTTAGTTTTCAGAAGTAAGCAATGGAGGGAAAATGGAATGCAGAAAAAGCATTTGGCAAATGACAATAATAGTATGTGTTTGAGAACATATTTCAATTCCTCAACGGAATTGGAATATTATGATTTATTATTATTTTAGTATATTACGCTGCATTAATCCACCAATATATCTTATATTCTCTTTACCACAAAACTTTATAGTGAGTTGTACGATCAAGCTATTAAAAAACTGCATTTTAAATAGATACTCGAAAGTGGTATTCTTGTCTAACGTCATGAGGGTGATGGTTAAGACTTGGGATCTTGAGATCTTAAGGTATGATGATCAAAAGCTTATTCAAAATAGTGAGTTTCTTCCTTGATGGTGTTCTTAGGTGAGTCAGATCTGAAGCGTCAAAATTCGTATGGATGACTGATATCACATCTCAGGATCGCTCACTTAAGTATTGATGGACGTTCCAGACACAATTAAAAAAAATTAAAAAATAGACACCCTCTATTTTTATTGAAAAATTATCAAAATGAACATAGTAAACAAAGAAGTAAGCATAGAAGTTGCTTAAGAAGAGCCAATCACAATGTGCCACGTAGTAAAACGCTAGCTAAGATGCCTAAGATGGAGCCATCACATAACAACATGATTACATACGATATAACCATCTCAAGGTAACCAAAATCTACCGCGCTTAACGTATTACACGGTTATGTAGCGGTAAAGGCTTGGCTCAATAATAAAAAAGGGCGCCAACTAAACAAAGTCCATGGTTTTTTTTAAATAGGGCATAGGCTAACTAAGTTTTCTATGTGTTACATGTTGATTCCTGGATGGCTCAATAGAAATAGAAGGGAGGAAAATGTCAACTGTTCATACTTCATAGTCATAGCCCATGTATTTTATTTTCAAAATAAATATTAAGTCAGACTAAGCTTTTTATATATTACGCGGTGACGAACTGACGATCGGTTGGCTAGATAAGAAAATTGCCACGAGCTACACAAAAGTACACAACTCATGCTTTTTCATTAAAGGAAAGTAGTAATAAATGGTAACAAAGATTTTTATGTGTCATGTGACGGCGCACGGTTGCTTAGCCTGATAGGGAAAAAATCGTCTACACATAACTTGTGCCCTTAGGTGATCGCATATGTTTTTCTATGCCGGCGCTCCACCTTAGCCACCATAGTCGCCTTTTCACTACGTGACATTGTGCTTGACTCATTTGGCCACGTCTTTACGCGAAAAGTTGATTTCCATGTCTATTTTGGTAAGTATTCTGGTCACCATATCCATTTTGATAAAGTTTCATATATTTTTTTTCAACTTCGGCTATAAATAATTTTGTAATCAGTTTTGATATAAAATCATTAATATGTTCAAGAAGTATAACAAGTAGCTTGGTCCAATGACATAAGTGTATGTTTAGCTTACAACTAATTGGTTGTGAGTTATACTTGAGACATAGGGTGAAAGGTGGAAAAGAAATTAGGTATTAGCAAAGGAAAAAATACGTTCAAGACGTGCATTTGTTTTCTACATCATAACACAATATACGAAAATTTTGTAATGCTTAAGTTAAATTTCACATATGCCGTAAACCAACAAGTATTAGTTAATAATGAATAGGGGTGAGCAAGATAAGGGTCGGACCCTTAAAACCCGGTTACCCGACTCTTAAAAGCCTTAATTAGACCCGAATAAATAATATGGGTCGGGTAAAGGGTATTTAAATTTCACCTTAAAGGGTAAAAGGGTTTCAAGGGTCCGACCCTTTTTCAAACCCTTGACCCGTTTACTAGATAGATATACATTAAATTCACGATTAATCTGAAATTTATGAGAGGTATTGTATTTCATATATGATTCATCAGAAATTTCCTAACTACTAAGAAAAATAAAATTTAAGGCCATACTACTGAATGGAAACATATATATGGAAATCACCGAATTGTTTTCTACATGTAATTTGTGAATGTGAATATTGTTTGCATCAGTTCAAATGGTTAATAAACTTTCGAACTTAGACTTTACTATGTTATTAAATGGAAGTATAATTGTTTTAGAATTCAAATATTAAAGTCATATATGAGATATGCAACTAACAAATACAAAAAAGAATATTTGATTAATGTCTTAAAGGGTAAAGGGTTGGACCCTTGAAACCCTTATTTATACCCGACCCTTTTATTGTTTAGAGGGTAGGGTCTCGGGTTGTCACACCCCGACCAAAGGCGGCGGAACATGCCGAGGTGTAACGATTGCCCATAAGCGCATGACACTATTTAAAGCGACAATATTTAACAAACTCATTTCATTTCACAACATCGAAAATGTCGCATAACCAAATATTCATAAGTCAAATACAACAAAATATAGCAAATCAAATATTGTTCATTTTTGCTAATATCCTAACGGTATTTGTGTCATTTTCTTCACCGAACTCCATAATCAACCTAGATGCAAACCTGTAACATTTCATAAATAAAGTTGTCAACACAAAGGTTGGTGAGCAATTCATAAGTTTGAACAATAGATATATAGTATGAAAAGCCACAAAACTAGAATACAAAACCATAAATAATAGCTATAAACTTGGATAAATTGACAATCGCTAATAGAATTACGTTAGCGCCACCTAGCTACAAGGGATTGCCAAGCAGTCTAGGATTTAATAGAATATCGTTAATTGCATTACGTTAACGGCACTTTGCTACAAGGGGATGCCAAGTAGTCTAGGATTTATAGATTCCACCAACCGAAAGCGATAAACACATAGGCATATAAGCATAGAACACCAAATCGAGCAATTATTCAAGTAAAGTATACAACAACGTTTGTGGTTTAAGACGCAAGTATAAAGCATTTGATTTGAATAAGTATGAAATGTCACCCCAAAACAAAAGATAGAAAACGGGGTATGAATTTACTCACGTTCAAGTATAAAACTTGATCGGTAAAAGATGAATAACCGGATGGATGAAGTTTAACGAGCAAGGCCTAAATGACAATAAAATCTTGGATTTAGAATGGTTGTCTTGAAGATCTTTAAATAAAATAATTGTTGCAAAAAGTAAACAATTAAAGTTCAACGTTTAAAATGTAACTATTTAAGAATTTATAATAACAATCCTTTAAAAATGTAAGTCTGCTCGAAACCAGGTTAAAGTATCTAACCTTAATATTTACTTAACCAATGTTAAGTAATAAGGTGGGAAAAATGCTAAAATGCAAGTTCCTTTGGGACAAAGATACTAAAACGGGTTTTTAACGAGTGTTCGGGTTGTCGATTCGGGTCTTGACAAATGGTCAAACCCAAAGTCAACTTTCCAACATATTAATTGTTATGAGATAACTCATTAAAATATACTAACACTTAACCAAGTATGTAGATCTATTGTTTAGAACTAACAACGCACGTTAAGCGAGTGTTCGGTTTTGTCGGTCCAAACTATGTGATGAGATCAAGTTGGATCCAACAATTCCAAGTACTTAAGAAAATAATTAAAATCAGTTTGTAAACTATTTTCGGTTAAACCGAGGTTAGTCTTATACAAACCCACACCATGGAACTTGTAAATAAGATGAACAAACTAAAAAGGGTTAGTAGTTAGTCATAAGTGATATGTATAATAAGTTATGTGTGTGTAAATATATATCAAGAACACGAAGTCCTCCATGAAGCCTTGCCTTATGACATTCGAAACTTAACCAATCGGAGTCGGTGAAGTAACAAATAAAAGAAACAAGGGGTGTGTATTATATATATGTTGTACCACCATATTCAAGTGTTAGTAATATTAGATGAGCAAGTTAAAATGAAAGACTATAGTTAGTTGACCTTAAGAAATCAAAGTAACAAAATGTTGAAGATGAATACTTGGATTTGAGAGAGATTTTGGAGAAGATGAACAACCAAAATGGTGTATGGAGCCTTGCTTTTATAATGGTAAGAGTATGTTCATACAAATAGGGTAAAGATGCATGTGATGGTTGAAATGGTCAAACAAGTTTTTGGTAAATGACAATAATAGTCCCCAAAGTTTGGTTTAAGTCATTTTAAGGAGTTTTAAGGACCAAAAAGAATGTTTTTAAGACACAACAAGTGTAAAACAATATTGTAACATAAAATCCATCATTTTGATTATATCATAAGCTTTGGTTTACAAAATGGGTCGGTTTACATGATAAACGAATACAAAAACGAATACAAACGAGTCCCGAAATTGACGAATGTAACACGGGTCCACATTTCTTCCTAAAAGGGTAAAGGGTCCGGGTAGGGTATTAGGTAAAAGGTTCGGGTCTTACCCTTTGAACAGTCCTAATAATGAATGAACAGCCTTAAATATCATCAAGACGTTTTTGGACTAGACATGAAAGATACGAGGGTTTTGTCATTAATTAGTAGCTGATCATCAATAGCAACTTGATCATCAATGTTAACTAGTCATAAGTAATAAGTAATTATTGATCAAACAACCAGGATAAGCAGTAGCAACCGCATAATAATAGACAACTAGTGCCTCAAAAAATCTCATCCTATGAACTTTAAGGTGCATGATATTTCAGATTTGATTTTTAAGGAGGGCGAAACAGACACACTTCTTCATGAAGTTACGTTGTTTCAACTTAAACGCATGAGGTTTCCTTACCTGTAAAAGGTAAGTCTTTAGCCTATTAAAATTAAACACGTGAACTTTTTTTCACTCGTTTCATAGAACTTTCTATCTTATCCGCTTAAGATTTCATACGCAAAGAATACTTAACTTAAATAATGAGATTATACACAATTAAAAAGCTAGTGATGAAGAAAACATATATACTAACATACAAGTACATAAGACAAACTGGATGCTAATAGTTACTGAAATAGACACATGATGCTAATATATGAGTGCCACTCAACATTTGTTCATAACAAGTCAGCGCTTTCACCAAATAATATCATGACAGGACCCTATAAATTCCCACTTTTCTTGTAATGTTTTTCTTTTCGATATCAGATTATACGCGGCAGAAGAATAAACACCTAGCAACCATTCTGCCTATATTATGCTGCCAAATCTTATATATGCAGTGGGTTGTAGGTAATATATGCCAATTAATGCCCATAGGCTAAACTCAGTTATGCTGTGTTTTGGAAAGGAAATAAAAATCATAGTTAGGTGTGTTTGAGGATATATAAAAGTTTTAAACCGAAAGTAACAGACATATAAATAAAAATTGGTTAAACGATTATAGAGAGTTATTGATTAACTTGTTGAATGATTATTACATCGACAAGGTCTTTAAATACATGTATATACGTTTAAGTAACCGTTTGACGGCTAGTTAACGCTTATCGTGGTTATTAATTATTAACAGCCATATCGACCGGTTAAGAATGTCCAACTAATGTACTATTATGAATTACAAACCATAATAATAATAATAACAACTAATAGTGTTTTAAGTTTAATATTAACAGGATTGGTGGACTCAAAGATTTAAATTCTGCTTTTCTTCCTGTGCAAAAGAACAAAGATTCCATATATTTCTGTTATTCTGTATCTATAACAAATTGAACATGAAATTAGCTTACTCCACTATTCACTTTTTTTTCTAAATTTATTTAGAAAAATCAAACTTTTGGCAAACTTTAGTTTTTTTTTTCATGTTATTTATATCATAATAGATGAGAAGAGAATTCATGACATCTTAAAATTATCTTGAGAAAGTTCAAATAACTATTTCATATATCAGGCGGTAAAATAGATGAGTTAAGGAGGTCGGGTTGGATTGACCAAGAAACATTAACTTTTAATCGTTCTAAAAATCAACATCACTTGATGCTCAAATCATGATTAGAAATAATCATTCGAACAATTCTAAACTCTTAAGATTAGCTCAAAACTTTTTTTTAAAACCTGACACGTTCATATAAGTCGAAGTTGCGACTTCTATTCAACAAGTATCCGATGATTCGCTCTCATATTTTTTCCACACTATATATTGTATGGTCACATCTATTGCTTTTTACAAAGAACAAAAACATATCATGGGTGGGTGGGAAGGGATCAGAATATGATTTTGTGACTTTTAGGGGACAAGAGGAGGAGAATATTCCCTTTCTCCATCATATTATTGCATTCTTTTAACCTGTACTTTCAGATTTAGCACAGCCACCATTCATAAAAAAACACAGAATAAACATAAGAGTAATAAATTTAATAACCTTTTAACACAAACTATTGTCATGCTGCCCTCTAACTTGGTAAGATTTACGCTGTCTCCGAGAATTGTGAAAAAAATTTGAGCCGTAGACGAAAACAATTATAGGTCTTAAATTAGTTGATTAATTGAGTTTAAACATTAAGAATCATATTTTTTATAAAAATATATGCATAAATTTTAAGAAAAAAAAAATTCAGGTCTACCAGGATTTTGGGGTGGGGTCGGTCGACACCTGGCCCTGCCTCATAACCGGTCTTTCCAAGATTGTACCAAACTTTAAGTCCACAACAATCACGGAAATTATCGTTGTTACATCTCATACACGCTTGTTGATAAAGAAACTTTGCAACATATTCTGTTGCATTTCCGTTGCGTTCCCGCGTACGTTGAAGCAAACCAAAGCCATACTTCCTACTTCCTCAGTAGACATGACATCCCACAAACCGTCAATTGCAATTATCAAGCACTCGTTTTCATATCTGTCCTGATGGTACAAGTCACCTTAGGATATAGCCGCGCTTACATAAGGCTTCATCGATCGATCTCCTGAAAATATTATGTCATATATATTGAAAATTAATATCAATTTTTTTTAAAATAAATAAAAATATGGGAAGAATAATATAGAACCTATTACCCTTGTCATGGCAAGAACACCATCAACTCTCAATACCCCCACACGAGTCTGCGCTCGTACTACAAAACCTCCATTGTCGATAATCCTTTCCTACTCATCTAACCTGTTAGGCTGTTAAAACATAACACTTGCAGGATTTTAGCAAATAGAAACCAAAATACACTTTATTATTGATTGTAGCTATGAATTGCCTCTTCAACTGGCAGCGAGTCATTTTTGTTAGTTATCCAAAAATTACTGATGTGATATATTATGTATCATTTAGTATACATGTATGTTCTGGTCGCAACTGATGTGATATATACTAATTAACCAGCTGAATTGTTGAGCCTGGGTTCGAATCGTCAAAAGCTTGAGCCGACTTGTTTATTATTAACATTTGTAAGATACACATGATACAGAATCTATAAATTGTGTAAATCATTATTTGCATATTTTAAAATTTGGTATGGTATGTAAAAGAATTTGGGTTTTACTTTTATACGAGCCAAGCGAAAGGTTTTAAGATCAAGAGAATAATTAACTTTTCTTTCAGTCATGAGCGAGTCACAAGCTGGGAAGAACTTGACTCGGGCTTGGCTTGTTTAGAAATGACTTGATTTCGACCAAGTCTAGACCGAGCAAAAAACTTCACGCGATCTGTAAGCTTTTTAAATAGCCCTATTTTGGTCTTTTTATTCGGTACACAAGCAGTTTAATTTATTATTTATTCCATTATAAAATATTACTATGTGACTTATATTATGTTATCAAATATACATGTATCTTTCTCATGGCAATTGATGTGATATACAAGTTTCAAGTTTAAGTTCTAAATATATACATATTTAAAACTCATAAGTAACTTTAATTTAACCTTTTTGTTAAATAAGCATTAACTATTTTATTTTTTTTTTGCAAATAATACGGTGGCTAGCATGGCATCAAATGATGCTATCAAGTAAAATCAATTAAAATAAGGTGGTTGCTATAAATATTGTAATGTCTGCCATGGTAACCAACTT
Organism: Bidens hawaiensis; assembly: GCF_021521415.1. Lineage (NCBI taxonomy): Eukaryota > Viridiplantae > Streptophyta > Magnoliopsida > Asterales > Asteraceae > Bidens > Bidens hawaiensis. Next base: position 92,918 of record NW_027493343.1, read on the forward strand.
CAAGAATAAATAATAGAGTAACAAGCTTCAAACTTTTTAACAAAACTTTTTAACCAAACTGCAACATGCATATCTTAAGACTGCATTTTTAAGTCCACAACAATAACCGAAAAGTTATCGCTGCTACATCGTACACACGCCTGTTGATATAGAAATTTTGCAACATAACCTGTTGCGTCTTCTTTGTGTCCCCGCGTCCGTTGAAGCAAAACAGACGCCATACTCCCCACTTCTTCGGTCGACATCACATCCCACAAGCCATCACTTGCAATTACTAAGCACTCGTCCTCGTCGGTCCTTGTGGTAAAAGTAAACTCAGGAACTGCGCTGACAGATGGCTTCAACGAGCGATCCCCTAAAAATATATCATATATATTGAAAATCGATATCATTTTAAAAAAAACATGGGAAGAATAATATCGAACCTATGGCCCTCGTCATGGCAAGAACGCCATCAACTCTTAATACACCGTACTGGTCCGGGACTACAAAACCTCCACTCTCAATAATCCTTTCCTCCTCATCTAACCTGCTAGGCTGTTAATTATAAAACAAAACACTTGCACAATTTTAGCAAAATCGAAACCAAAATACATTTTATTATTGATTGTATGTAGCTATGAATCGCCTCTTCAACCGGTAACAAGTCATTTTTCGTTGATCATCCAAAAATTACTGATGTGATATTTTACTAACTAGTAGACATGTTGAGCTCGAGCTCAAATCGTCAAAAGCTCGAGCCAACTTGTGGCACGTTGAGCCTACTTGTTTATTATTTAGATTTTACTCGTATTTGTAAGATACGCATAATGCAGAATTTATAAACCGCATAAATTAATTACCATAAATCACATTTTTTTATAGTTTGATGGTTTCATATTTGGCATGAAACACAAATTTAATTGAAATATAAGACAAGGAAGGCTGAAAAAGAAACCTTATGATCTACCGTGAGCGGAATGGTGTAGGACCCGCGAGACAGAACGGCCCTGCTATCACCACAATTAGCCGCCACAATCTGGCAAGGGGAAATAAGCACGACAACTGCCGTGGATCCGGATGAGAAGTGATTTATACAAGCGTGGTCGACATCCCGATAAGCTAGAGAAAGTGCAGACTCCCACTTTCTAGTCCATATATCCGTATCACCTTCGCATTCCCAAGCTTCTTTAACAGCTTGGTCCATTGAGTGAGCACAATACTCACTAACCTGTGCCACATTATCAATGAGTAAGAAAACCATTTAGATCTCCATACTATATTTTGTCAATGCCACCTTCTTAATTTCTAATGGTAACAATTTTTGAAAGATAACTCTTTTATATGGAAAATCTTAAATCCATTCATACAAGAAAACCTAATAATATAAACGCTCGAAATGATGATAAGTATCCAGACTTATATCCTAAATAAAGAAAACGTGTTGGGAGCGTTACTACTTACTACAACTTTTGTTAAAATATACAACACTTGGGGAACAAGAAAAATGGTTGGCAGAATGCTACAAAGAAGGAAGATAATATTAGTTAATAATATTAGTTTGAATTTGAATATGTTTTTAGTATTTGTGTTGGAGTCAAATTAGGAACCGTAGAGTGCAAGTTTTGTTTGGTTATAAAAGCCACTTTAGTTTAGTTATTTTATTGTATTGTTTATTTTTGAGTTAATAAACCAGAAAAGAGTCGTACACAAGTTGTGTACAAAATTCTCAATGTTCATAGTTGCTTAATTCAACACTTTAAAACGTAACAACTTTTATCACATCAATGACGCGACGAACAATTATATAGAATCAAATATCATAGAAATGCATCATTTATGAATGCTAATATTTTCCAGTGGTGTTTCATTACTTTACTATCCATTGTGTGAGAATATGTATTTCGAGCAAGGCATTCCTCTTCTATATATATATATGGAGAACTTGCTCTTGTAGTTTAGAGTGTCTTCTTAAATATTTTGTGTGATTTTATACATTTATTAAGCATTCTGAATTATAAAATTAAGTGTGTTCGGTCATCAAGCAATTTTTAGCATCTTAGTGAGTGGCGGATCCTTCACTACAATTATACTTTTTCGTTGTGATTCCACACAGGGATGCTGATTATTTCTTTTTACCGGATTGAATTGTGATTCCATTGGCGTTTAAAAATCGGGTAAAAACATGTTGTATCTTAAGAAAATTTTACCTAAAAGAATTTAAAAAAGGGAAAAGAAAACAGTGTTCGAACACTTAACCTTTGATTAAAAGATTACAAGGCTAAACACTCCAATGTGTGAGCTTTTAAAACTAGTAACTTAAGAGGCTTTAACATTCCCTTCTATGTGGTATATCTCATTTCATTTATATTCAAAGTCCAAATTCACATATTTAATATCCTGAACTTGTCCAAAACAATATGTGAAGGTTTGAAAAGCACCTCAAAATCAATGCTTTGAAGTATAACTATAGTTTTTGTGAGTAAAACAAACTTTCATACTAAATTAGTTGTATCTTGAACCATATTAATTCATATCAACATCGCAATCTACATCAATGAGCCAATACATACTTATTAAAATTTTATGAAAATACATATACATCTATACATATATCCATATTCATTTTTCATTGTTTCAAATTATACATGTTACATTACTACAATGTCTAGCTATTTGTATTTGTGTGTGTTATTCATGTGTGCTCTTATTAACTTATAACGTAAATGTTGTGTGCGTATTTGTGTATATGATCTCAGGGATCATAGAAGCAATGCCGCATAAAAAGAAGATTTATTGCAATGTATCTCCATAAGAACCATAAATAGAAAGACGTGAAATATTAGCAAAAATATAGATTTTAGACGCAATAGAAAGGAATGCTGTAACCGGGGTGGGTGAACCCTTATAGATATCCGGTGACCACATATATAGAGTCAAAAGAGATATAGAATCCGAAGGGGAGGGGGTTTTTTTTCGGGGCTCGTGAGATGGAATAGATAGGGCCCCACGAGTTTTAAATTCGCCGCTGGTCTATCGAGAGGGAACGAGGAATTTTCAATAAAAAAGTTCAGTCAGTCAGTTTTATCATTTGCTTAAGAAAGTTCAACCTTTTTGTCGGCTAGCTAGGAAGGCTAAAAGCTAAAAGCAAAGTCCCCGTAACTGCCTGCGAATGAAAAACGTTCTGTTTCACTCGGGCAACTCCAAGAGAAGCCGATGAAAGAGCCCGCCTCGAACACAGAAGGAAGGTATGGAGATGGCACTGCTAGAACCAAGGTGCGTAGCCCCAAACCAAAAGCCTTATTCTTCAACAAGAGCTGGTCTAGTACTTCGGGGCAGTAACTCAAGGGGTTTGTCATCAGAATCATTAATCTTTACTATTTTCATGTATCATTTACTTTACCGAAAAAACAATACGAATTTGGATATAGAATCATTATGATACGAATATGGAAATAGATGTATATATGTGTGTGTATGTGTGTCATCGATGAGCCAATGACTACAACATAATCATTTTATATGAAAGCACGTATATACATATATATCCATATTCGTATCGTTTTTTCGTGGTTCACTTACGCTAGTATCTCTTGTATTTAAAACATTTCAAGGGTTTTATTGCTGAATTATTTAAAGTATTGACATAAACTCTAATCATTAGCCCACCAAATCCATGTATCTTTTACACTTAACTAGCTTATGAACTTAGTGATATAACATACGCGAGTGAAACATGTATACCAATATTCATATCCGCTTCGACATCTACCTCCATAATCAAATGTCTATAAGTTAATTAGTTAATCTTCTATAATTCAAACATGTATACACATTTTGTAGATATGTCATTTAGACGATTAAAATTATTTTTTTTAAAAGCCCTAATTCTATTTTAGCTATCCCCAATTAAAAAATAAAAATTCACAATTGGTACAACTAATTATAAATATACAAAGAAAACTATTTTTAGTAAACTTATAAAAATTGTTGTGTCTGAGTTGTAATATAATGATATTAATAATCTCTAACTGAATTAACTCTAGTTTTGAGATATCATATCCAGGTATATGATTATCATTTAAGTATTAATTATTATTATTATTATTATTATTATTATTATTATTATTATTATTATTATTATTATTATTATTATTATTATTATTATTATTATTATTATTATTATTATTATCAGAAAGTTTTTAAGATCTTTTTACCTCCGAACCACCATGACCGTCAAAAACACCAAAGTAATAAATCGGCGACTCCACCATCGCACACCGACACTCCGGCGCCGTACAACCACCGAAAGCATCACATTTCAGCCTCAAGAACCCCGGAACAACCGCCATCATATCCTCCATATACTGCCGACCACCTTGCGCCTCGTATACCCCCCATAGGAACCCATTATTCTTCCCAACACACACCCCGTTTTCGCTAGCACCCGATCCATTGCTATCGCTCCCATCACCTTCTCCACCAACTGCCAGATCACCTAAACCGACCACCACGTTGAGGTGTTCGTTGGGGAGTATGTAGATCTCGGTATCGGAGTCCGATGAGGAGTTGGTTGATGGTGATTTGCTGCTTGAAGCCATTGATTAATTGGAACGAAGGTTAAATTTGTAGAGAGAGAATGTATGTGTGTGTGAGAGAGAAAGAGAGAGAGAGATATGTATGACAATGTGTTTTGATCTTTAGGGTTTGGGTGACAATATAAAGGGGTGACAAAGATTTCATGTACTGACACGTGGAATTGAAGTAACTAGGTTGTGAGCTGTCTGACACAAAGTTTGTTTCATGTAAAAACAGTGATTACTTGTATACTTATCAAAACATGTTTTGACAGCTGGAAGAATGTACACAAATTGTGTGCTTACTCTTTGACTTTATTGACCAAGAAAGTTGATAAATGTGTGAGAAAGCCACTTAATGTGTTGAAAGTGTTAGTAACCGAATTTAATAAAAGACAGAAGTTGTTAGAGAATGTGTGAGTTATCATTGTTGTTTTTAGCGATCAACAAAAGTGTGAGTTATTGTTAAAGAAAAATATTTAATGTTTGTTTTCTTTTTGTAACCTAAGATATATCCGCTTAAGCTACTCATAAATCGGCTTGGGCTGCTAATTAACGTTACGAAGGGGAACAACATTTAACATTTACCATTAAAATTTAATATAATGAAAAGAAATTGTTCATTGAATTCTAACGTGTCATTGTGTTAACCATTTTCGTTATTACTATATGAGTACGGAGGACTATTGCTTTGGTTTTATCATTTATGAAACAATGTGTGGTTGCTCGAACCCGTAATCAATCATATTTACGATGGGGGCATTCTCTATTTTAGTTGGAAAAGAAAGTCAGAAGTTTATATGAACTGTCCAAGGAAGAATAAGAGGAAAACAAAAAGTAGAAAGACTTTGGTAATTTATATCATAATAGGTATTTATGTCCCAGCATTAGAAATAAGAATAATGAAACATAAGGAAGAGAGTATATCTTTTTTTGTATAGGATGCAAGTGAAGAGGCGGGGGCTCTCCATCTTAAGGAAGACTGTATTTAGGATTTGGTAATCTAAAGCTTTTCTTACTCTGTTAGCTCGTATTAGACTGTGCTTTATAAAATGTAGTCATTCCCACCCCATTTTCACGGTTTAGACTGCTCCTATTTCGCTTGTTGCTACTGAGAGAATCGATTTTGCCTCACATGTCTCAAAACTTTGGACCCATCTCACATCAATAATCGATCCCTACCGCCTAAGTAGTTTAAGACGGGTACTTTTATAGTATATACCCGCATGCCAAATATGGTTCGTAACAACAATGGTATATATTGAAGTGTGCGTCATCACGAGGGCAATTTAAGTGCAACGAAATGCCTTAAGAATATGGTTCGCGAAGTATCTAGCTTATCGGTAATCTCCCATTTCCAATGTCGAGAGACTTAAATAACTATGCATGACAAAAATGGGAAATTATATGAAAAAAGACAAGAATCAAGTAATTTTCTATGTAAAATGAAATATTTTCGATCATTTCTCCCCTCTAAAAGATTTTTTTTTAAAGAAAAAATCAAAGGCAAGACGTAAAATATATGTTTATCAAATATCTAAATTTAGATTTAAATAAAATCTATATACAATTTATTAAATACATAAGCTATACATATAATCTAAAAGGTTATATGAGCAACATTCTTATGCATAATATATTTCTCTGTATAATGGATGTCTTTTGCATACACCTCAAGTTGTTTTTACCTATATGCCCCAAATGCGCCTTTTATATCGGACATCACTTCAAGCAGTCAAAAGCAATATTGGGGTGTATGTCTCGCGCCTATGCATGCTTTTAAATCGAAGATGTCAAATAATGATTATGAAGTGAATGTTTTCTTTACATGTCACGGTTTGTTTCATTTTTTGTCGTTAGCGATGGATAGTGACGTATACTTGATGATGAAAGTGTTTCGTGGTGACGTGAGAGGTAATTGATGACGGACTCCTAAAGTAACATGTGGTAGAGTTTGGAGATGGATAAATTCCTTGTAAACTGTATAACGATATATGAATAATAACTTGAAAATCAAATTAGAAAGTTTAAAAACGATCTAAGAATTTAAAATCAAATCTATAACGAATTTATAAACATTATATAAAAATATGTTAATAATAATTCAATATATCAAAATTTATTAACAAAAAATATTTTATAAAGCTTTACACATCAACTAATCACACATATTTAAAGTGAATTATAATTATAGGTGCAACCAAAATAAACAATTTAGACTATATATTGAGTTAATTTCATTTACACTTTTTATTTATAATAAACATTTAGTTTTTTAAGTTTATTTCATTTAACACTTTAATTTAATAATAAACATTTTAGATATTTTAGTTTATTTCGTTTAATATTTTGTTTTTATGATAACAAACTAAAAATCATATACAAATAGTCACTTTTATGGTTTTGGTGAAAGTTATGCTAAATATTGTTAAGTAAACACTTTAATTTATTGTTGATGGCCACTTGACCCACTGATATTTGATGTTTATTTCGATTAGATTAATTCGGGTTTTTTTTAACGGCCAACTAAGTAACGCCGGTTATCCCGTATGCGGCCTCCATTGACTAAAGGTAGCCCGAGCCGACACTAGTCCGGACGGACGGAGCCCCTAGCGGTCCACCTGTTGAGGGATTCACCGGATAAAACCCGACCCCCACGCCCGCCAAACGACACGACAGCGAGGAGCCGGTAAAACCGGGTGAGATCAGGACTCGAACCTTGGCAAGCCAGGGTCATCCCTCATATCTCCCATATAAGTTGGTGATAGTGAGGTTTGATCCCCCTACACCTCTCACTTGTAAAGTGAGTGCTCTACCATTAAACCACAACCAACTTATAGATTAATTCGGGTTTGATTCTCAAAAGTGGATAATTAATAAGTAGTATTTTAGAATAGATTTATGAGAATGTGTTTTTGTCATTAATCAAGTATTTATGAGGGTGTGTTTAGGAGATTACCTCGTCTAAATTATTAAATATGTAATACTTTCACAAATGTATATCATTTTTTTATTAAAGAAACCAACAATGTATCGATCATTATTTACCCAATGGCTTTTAGACTTTCTACAACGGCGTCCTTCGAGAAAAACCTTGGCCTATATGACGTATGCCCTTATAAGTTCCGAGTTAGAGATATTTGCCCTTAATACATTAAGTTTTTGGAAGCTCGAAATCCGTCCATTAATCCGAACAAGTGGTGGGGCCAAGTAGAAATAATATATTTTTGGTTTTATATATGTTTTAAAATTCTTCAAATGCATTAATTAATCACTTGTATGTATATCATGTAATTTAACGAGTTTTACATTACATTTATTTATATATTTTTATACCATTTTCATTCCTTTTATACTATAATTTCTATAAAATATTTTATATTAGCGAAGCTTTTATTTATTATAATAAGTTAACTGAAAAAATTATAAATAATTAGTGAGGAAATTTAATGGTATTGACGTAAAGAAAAAAAGAAAATAAGTGTTTTTAAGTAGCGGAAATTTAGTCTAACATCTAACGTAAGAGATGCGAATAGTCTTACAGCAATTACCGAGTACCCACCTTCACCCATCCTTGCATTTTCATGTCATTTTTAATTAATTTTCACAATTAAATTATTTGCTCTACTAACTTAATGAATTTTTTATATCCTACAAACAAAAAAATCTGTTATATCAGAATATTATATTATTTAAAAAAACATAGAATCGAGTCCTTGTGAATGCGCAGAGCAATACATAATACTACATGCTTAAACATCAAATAATCTGATGGAATATTTAATATATGTACAAATATTCGTTACGTTTCTGCACAAATTTGTTTGTAACCTTGAACGCCTTAACATAATTGGTCAGGATGAAAACTATATAATGTGACACGTTCATAGTCGTATATCTGTCATCGGTGAACACCCATTACATGTGCTTATAGTAATCCTACAGATATTGTGCCTAATGAATTAATGCATCTTTTTAAGATCAGTTTTGATCCGAACTTATTTTAAAATCAACCAAATTATTTTTTTTAAGAAACTCAGTTATTAAACTCAACCAAATCGGTCTTTTTTATAAAGAAAATCAGCTAATTATGACCCTTTTAAAGAAAATCAGCTAATTATGACCCGAACCCGTCCTGACTTGTTTACCCGATCATCCCGACTCCTCCCTTGCTATTCTACACAAATTAAACAAACACTGGTAAATCTATGTCTATGGTTGGGTCTTATATACTAAATAGTTATTAACATGATAACATCAATCAAAATACTGTTTATATTACAAAAAAAATGTAATTATTGACAAACACCACCTCGATATTATTTTTACTATCACATTGACACAGAAATAAAAGAAATTTCGAATAGTTTGGATTCAGATTTTTGGATAATTCCGATACGAATTCGGACCTCGTCTTTTAACCTTAAGCACATCAAACAGCCCCGAAACCATCTCCGTTACCGCCACCGACACTCTTGTTTACATGAAACGCCGACTGCCTCGAGCGTTCGGTCAGTAACTTCAACGACAGCGGTGACGGCTCGATGTTATGATGATGGTCGGAATCTTTTAAGCTTAGTTGTTTCGACATCCCGACTAGTTCATCCAAACACATGGGCTCTTTTAATAGACTCGGGATTGGTTTCACAACCCGATGGTGTGATGCATCGGGTCCGGTAATGTTATAATTAGTTGATTCGTCTAACCAGGACATCATTGATGGCCACACCGGGAATGGAATCGGTATGTAAGCGGGGTAAAAAGCTGGTATTATTGGCGGAAGCTCGTTCGCAGGTGGTATTAGTGCTTCTTCTTTAATGTTTTCATTTAATATTTCACTTGTAGAAGCTTCAGTTTGTTGATTTGGTTCATTAGAGTTGTCAGTATGATCCGCCCTGGCTGCTGGTGGCAGCAAGAAATGGTCTTCCGGTGGTTCTGCAGCCTGCGGGACACACCGTGTTAAACAATCTATGCACCATAAACTTATGGAAACTAATTAATTTTATATAAGAAGCAAGACAAATTACCATGTCGAAAAGACTATAACACCTTTTTCGTCGGGTGGAACTGCATTGTCGAATGAAGTATTTTTGCGCATGACTTGCAACTTGTGTAGGAGTTCTCGATAAGACATAATTACGGGCTATGCCACGCCAGTCACCTTTGCCTAATTTTTGGAGACCAAGTAGGAACAACCGATGCTCATCTTCTGTCCACGGTGTACCTACAATAATGCAGCCATTTATTGCATTAATTTACCAACTGTTTATTCTTATCATGGACCAAGTGTTTATCTTCATGTGCTGGACTTATGTCTACTGGTATTAAAGTTTTCAAACACAATACAACCTCAGTGTGCTGATGTGTTTCACAGTTTTAGTAAGTTAGGTTTATAAGTTACAATGGTAGGTAAATCACTTAATGATGATTAGCATATAGATATCAAAATATCCCATATTTAACCGATAGAAAACAGTTAATGTCACGCGGACTTGTTAGCATGGCAGTGAGTTAAAACAAGTATGGTTTGGCCTTAAAACATTTCGTCTTTTAAATAGATCGACGCGTTTAAGGCATGTTAATAACTTTACATTCGTGTCTAAGCAGGTGGTTAAACACCTGTTAATGAGCTGTTCAAACCTGTTTCTGTTTTATTTATTTATAATTTTTATAAAAAAATAAATAAAATACATGCCCTAGTTAGTGGATTCACTGTGTGATATTATCGTGTTCTTAAACAGGTCGCTAAACAGGCCATCATGCGTAACCTATTTCTAAACATGTTATGTTCGTGTTTGGAAAAAATCGACAAGATTAATTTTCTTGTCGTGTTCGTATAAAGCAAAACACATAATCGTGCCTAGCACATTACTTATAGTATCGACACCAACCGTGCTACGTAACTAGTCGTGTTCTCTGGTCCAACCCGATAAAAACCGAAAACTGTGAAAGACACAAGATCCCGAACAAAACCCGCATATTCGTACGTTGACCCCAACACGACCCATTTGACTCGAGCTTATATTATTTTTCGCATATCAATACTTCAAATTTACATTTTACAACCAAAAAAGAAAAGTACAAATTTATATAAAATAGACAGAATTACAGAAATTGTCCTTTATGTTTACCCCAAATTTCACTGGTGGTCATTTATCTTTCAAATTGATGTTTATTATCCTTTACGTTTTAAAAAGTAACACTTTTTGTCCTTTAGGCCTAACCCAGTTAAAAAACTCGTTAAGTCTTGTCACGTGCTTCTCACGTTGGGGTATTTCCGTCATTTCAGGTCCGGTTATGTTTCCCCCCATTAAATACCCAATTCCACCCCTAATCAAACCGGACCTGAAATGACGGAAATACCCCCACGTGAGAAGCACGTGACAAGACTTAACGAGATTTTTTAATTGGGTTAGGCCTAAAGGACAAAAGGTGTTACTTTTTAAAACGTAAAGGATAATAAACATCAATTTGAAAGATAAAGGACCACCAGTGAAATTTGGGGTAAACATAAAGGACAATTTCTGTAATTCTGTCTATAAAATACTCACATTTTAGTTATAAAATATTGTGTTAACTTAGTTTTTAGTTTTAAATTTTGGCTTACCCAACCAATTTAATATATTACATAAAACACATTAATAAAATATACAATAACATATAAATAGGTTAAACGGGTCAACTCACAAACCCGCCAGAGTTGACCCAACCCGTTTAGCTAAACAGGTTCGCGTAGGGCTGTAAACGAACCGAACGAACACGAACAAGGCGTTGTTTGTGTTCGTTCGTTAAGGAAATAATGTGTTCACGAACACTTACCGAACGAGATTTTATGTTCGTGTTCGTTCATTAAGGAAATTAGTGTGTTCACGAATAAGGCTGGTAGGGCCCTAGTCCTGTAACCATTTAGAAGGGGCAATGATAATTCCTAACTGAGAAGGAGGATGTATAGCTGATATAGGATCTTGTGGAACCCTCTCCCCTTGAGGATTGGATTGACTTGGTTATTGCGGAACCAGCGTTCTCACTTTGCCAACTTTGGGAACAACCGTATGATGGAAAACGACTTTCACGTTCGGTTCAGAGAGCACTTTTTTCGTTGAGAATTCCTCGGGCTAAATGCATGGCTTCGACTCCTAATTCTACCTTTAAAGGGCTTCGTTTCGGCCTATGAAATCTCAGTTCTGTGGTTCACGAACACAAACAAAATCGGCAGAGCCTAGAGATTAAGACCGGTGTATTCATCAATGTGAATAATTAAAACATGTAAACTAATTGAACGAACACGAACAAGGGCATGTTCATTTCGTTCATTTAAGTATTTAACTTTAAACGAACAGGGACACTTAATCGAACAAATATTTATGTTCATGTTCGTTTATTTAAAAAATGAAAATTTGTGTTCGTTTGTTTAAAATCTAAACGAATATAACTGAACAAAGACAAATGAACATGTATGAACACAAACAAACATAAACGAACATAAGTGAAAACACTTAAATGAACACAAATTAACAAATATAAAACTTTAAGTAGATGATTTATCCAAATAATATTTAACTATTTTTTATTAATACATAAACAAACCTAAATAAACAGACAGAAACGAACATAAATGAACGAACGAACCATTTTGTTCATGTTTGTTCGTTTACTAAATAAACGAACTTCCCGCCGAAACAATTCAAGAACAGCTCACCGAACGTTCGGTTTGTTTACACTTCGCGGGCTCAACCCGAACCCATTTATACCAAACCCAAACAGTTAACAGTTCTCTGGTTACAACTACGGAGAAAAGTAAACCAAACCAAATCAAATGAAAACAAAATCAATGGTGATAAAAGGCAAAATAGAGAGATTTAATTGCAACATATATATAAATAATGAAAATTAAAACCTTTTTTACGATCGGCTCGGCGTTTAGCTTGAGCCGGATCATCAGACATGTAACCGTCGTCTATATGGTCAAAAGTCACAGGTGAAACGGCGGCTTGAGCCGATAGATTGCCCATGCTGGCACTCTTCTTCATGATTGAGCCGCCGTCGGTGAGTCTGACGCCGAAGAGCTTGACGCCACGTGTCGGACACGTGCGTGAGTTGTGGCCGTTGTGGCTGCAATGAGAGCATCGCCGAGTCATTTGTAGACTCGGCTTGGCACGGCTCACGACGGTCAACGATAGCCGGATTGACTTTTTAATTTGATTGCATGAATATGAAGAGAGAATAATAATAATATTATTAATAATAATAAATTTGGGTGGATTTGGATTTGGTTAAGGAAGCGGTGGGTGTACGTATCAGATAACGTCATGTTTTTATACCATAAATGAACGTATACATACCAAAATGGTACACAATGATGTATTTTAGTATTTATACTTAGAGGTGAGTAAATAAATCGCGGTTAACCGAACGTCCGAACTGATCCAAAAATTGAACTGGTTTGTTAGTGATTACGTAGATACTAGTTTGAAACTGATTGAAACCGTATGTTTAGAACAAGTTTGGAATTTTCTCCATCAAATTCGTTTCCAAACGGGCTAACCGAACCAAAACCGGCTTAAACTGAGCAAAAACCGATCATAAACCGGTTTTAACTTTTGTAGACCAAATCAAACTAGTTTTGAGTTTAAACCGGTTTGTGCACTTGTATTTATACATACATACATAATTAAGATTGTGTAGTTATCTATATCTATATCTTGGATTGACAAATGGGTTGGGGAAGCTCCTTTATGCACAAAATTCCCATCATTGTTTAATTTGGAGAGAAACAAAAGAGAGAAAACGTTGGAGGGTTCTTCAATTAATGGTTGGATTTGGACATGGATTATGGAGCCTGCCACCTCTCTAGAATTACAAGAATTTTGGGAGTGTCTTGATTTGTTGCCGGGAAGGACTTTGGGCGTAACGAAAGATAAGTGGAAATGGGCACTTGGAAAGATAGCGAATTTACTACAAAATCGGTCCGAGACCAAATTCAAAAATCTAGGGCTGGGTCGGTTTTTGTAATCGATTGGAATAGGTGGGTTCCGTTGAAGATCAACCTCTTTGGATGGCGGGCGGAAATAGGTAGAAATCGGATGCTCTCTTCAAGAGGAATGCTGTGAATGAGATATTATGGTGCCAAACTCGAAAGCTCTCTAACTTTCCTTCCCCATTGTTATAGCAGGCAGGCAGGTAAATCACTTTCTCTATTGTACGTTTACATCTGGTTTGTTTTTTATCTAATTAAATAAATTCTCCAATTTGTTACTACTATTTGCTTATGTTCAGTTGTATACATGACAATTAAGACCCACCCTGCAAGTGCTAATTGATTTGTATTTATGTGTTAGAAATGTGCTAATTTGATTTGTTTTATTTTATCCGGACTTTATTTTTTGTTGATTCTGATTCTACTTTATTAATCTTTCCTTATAAGTTTATGTTTCCGTCCTCATTCATGCACTACATGGTATTATATATGTTTGTTAATAAATTTTGCAGTTCGAAAAAAAAAAAAAAACATTTGGCATAGAGAAATCATAAGCATTTGGCATTTGATATTGTTCTCTATGTATCTGTAATCAAGATTATTAAATATTTGTTACGTGTTTAATCACTGCAGGATGAATGTTCCAAGGAAACTGACACTTCCATCCCTTTTCCAAATCTTGTCCCGTTCCCTTGCAAGCAAAAGACAAATTTGTCCTTCGCTTTTTAAGGAGATAGAGAGCCAGGTAAGAATTGATTGCATCATTCATTCATATTCATTTCAAGATTCGTTTTATTTGTGATAGTTTGTATGGAGTTGCTGATGCCTGATAGTCCCTCTTATAGTTGACTTTTTAATGGGCCTCATACACACAGAGGTCAAACTACTCTAAGTTTTCATGATTTAGGTTCATTGTTTGATATTCATTTTGTACCATTATTGCATATATTCATGTTGCATAATTGATTTTGGTGTGCTTGCTTATATTTTAGAAGAGAGAACTCTTTCAAGATTTGGATCCGTTATTGTGAAACTCCTTACTCTGTTACAGGTATGCCTCATGTTACACACACTTTACTTCCACTTTATGTCATTATGTAACATTTTCAAACTAGAAGTTGTTAGAATAAGAGCTGAAATTGTTGATGCACAGGGGATGTTATACATGCTGAAAGTTTTATGTGTCAGCCGATTGAACAATCCACATTTAAATTTGACTGCAAGTTTTATGTGTCAGCCGATTGAACAATTTATGGAAGAGTAAAAAAAGAAGATAGGATTATGTCTGTTTGTCTTGAATGTTGATTGTTCCATGAAGGTATATAAGATCTTGATAATGTTATTTAATACGAGGCAAGATAACAATCCACTTTTTTATTTCTCTTTTTGAGTGGATAAAATATTCAAGTGGTGAACTTGACCATTGTTTGTTATCTCACACAGTTAATGGAGTCTCTAAAGCTCATTATGAATTGCTAAAAACATGAGTATTTTCGGTAATCAATTTCAATATGATTTTTATATTACATCTTAGATATTCATTTTCAAGTTTCTTTTTTACTTATATGGTTAGCTGGTATGGTTCATTTTGAAATTCTATAGCCTCATAGCTTACAAGGGTATTAATATTTCTGCTATTAGATGTTTCATTTTTAATATTCCTTGAATTGAAATTTTTTTTAGTTTTGGTTTTGGAAAAAAAATGTTTAGTAAATAAGAAAATTACCACTCATGGTTTATTTGCAGGAATTTTATGAGTTATGACCTGAGAAATTTTACTACAAAATAGACGGAGCAATGCAGGTAATTTTGGACACTATTAGTTGTAATATATATTCCTTTAAGAGTTTAATATTTATATGAAAAAATTGTTTTGTTTTTGTTGTTATTATAGGCATCAGGTACGTGAAGCATGAAAATTTTTTATGTATGAATCCTATAAATGCTTACTGCTTGTCAAGGCCGATGGATCCACAACGTTCATTTTATTTTGTGTTTTGTGTGTTTGACTTTAAAAGTCAAAGCAGTACAAGGGTCATTTTATTTTGTGTTAACTTTAAAAGTCAAAGTATTAGAATGGCCATTTTATTTTGTTTGTGTTGCACATGTGAATATAAGTAAAAATTAAGCATATTATTTGTGCACGTGTGAATATAAGAAGTAAATTTAAGCACTTGTGTCTTGTGATATATATTTTCCATACATAACTATGATGCATGATCATGGCTAACACATCCGCATTGATGTTCCCGTCTACCGGAGGAGTATTGGTTTCGAGATTTTAGTACTGTAATGTATCGTCACAAAATTCACCCATTGTTAGTCAAACTGAAAGTTTAGTTTAGGGCATTGTTGGTCAACCTTCGCTACCGGAGGAGGTCTGGACGGAAAGAAAAACTTTTTTGGGTTTGATAGTTCTGACAAATATATGCAGCCCAATTGACCCATTTATTAATAGACTGAAGTACAACTTCTTGCCACAAAAATGTTTTATCAATCGTAAAGCCACTATTTGTCTCACATAATTGCCTATCATGTAACAAGTATATCAGCTCATATTATTGCATGACTAGTAACCCAATATTGTGTGGAATTTATGTTTATATGTCAATATCGCTTTCATTATTTGCATTGGAGAACCTCAGGCATTTGAGAAATACGAAGGGCCGTATCCAAAAATTTAAATGTCTCGACCGAGCTGAAATAAAAACGTCCGTAAGTCCTAACGAGTATCGAAATAAAAAAAACCCGTAAGCCCAATATCTCATATGAGTTATGTGTAAATAAATATGTGGCCTAATATCTAATAAAAATATTAAGATTCGTACCTATTATATATTATATGGCCAGAGAATAGTGAACTTCAATGTGAGCTTTAGAAAAAACTTGATGGAATCCTGACCATTGATGTAACAGTTTCTAAGCAGTTTTCATGGTGGTTACCATTTTTCTCACGTTATAATAATAGGTTATAGGCATTTTACCATCCCTGTCACGTCACCCTCTTCCATCCTATTCAATTTTTTTATATTTATTTGACTAATGACTCTATTGTTGTTCAACAAAGATTCGATCTTTGTTTGTGAAGAAGTTAAAAATCATTATGCATCCTAAATAACAATCCTTTTAGTTTAGATATTAAGAACAAAAAACTTATATTCATATGCTATTCACTTCTATAAGTGAAGACAAATCATATCCACGGGTAGTCTTTTGATGGATAGGGGTTGCATCATCGGATGGACGGGAAGCTCGAGCTGTTCAATCACCGACAACTTATATCTACTTGGTTGCGCAATACTCCAAAATGTGGAAAATAGACTCCTAACTCTCCGGCTAAACCATCATCTTCTTTCCAGCCATTAATATTCTCCATATTCTTCCACCATTCATTGGTCTTTGCTCAATTCATTGCTATTTATGTCGACTGACGTCCATATATACTGAGGATCTCCTCCTTCATCTAGGTAAACAATTTCTTTTCGATTATAATTGCCTAACAATTCCGGCTTCCTAACCCTAATCCAATTGTTTCTCTACTGCTTTCGTCTCTCCGACTTATCGGTTCGAATCTCACTTACCGGAACTAATAGTTCTGCTTATGCTGTGAGTCAATTGTTGTATGTTATGTTCTTTGATTTATCTGGGTTTAGCTAAATTAGGTTGAATAATGTATAATTAATTTAGCTTGAATATAAATTAGGTTAGACCCAGATGTGGGTTTTATTAAATTTAGGGTTTTGGAATTTGTAGGACGAAGAGGGTATTCCGCCGGATCAACAGAGGTTGATTTTTGCCTGAAAGCAGTTGGAGGATGGAAGAACACTTGCGGATTACAACATCCAGAAAGAGTCAACACTTCGTCTTGGGTTACGGCTGAGAGGTGGAACTCTGACCAAGGTCAAGACTTTTAAAACTATGCTTTTTTCCCCAAATTCTATTTATGTTCTTACGCCGTATTTGTATGTTTCGACGTCACTTTTAATAGAAACGCTAACATACAAGTTATTAAAACTGTGTTGTTACTCCATGGTTTCACTTTTTTTTATTCATAAATGTGTTTATAGTTTAGGATTACCTTTTGTAAGAATTCTCTATATATAGTTAATAGCGCTGTCACGTTCTTAGTTAATTTGCATTCTGATATGATTATCCAAAACTGAGTTACCCGCCAACGCGCGGGCACTCTTACTAGTTACCTATAAAACATATTGGATGTCTAATATGGTAATTATACACATTCCGGCGAGACGCCGTTAATTTTAATGCCCTGCCTTGTCTGCAAACGTTACACTTCAACTTCAGGCTACATTAAAGTGCTCTCCGACAGCATTAACTGTAATCATAAACAAAAATGAAACTGACGTTAAAAGGTCTCTCTGAACACTCGATCGCTTACCCTTCCATCCTTCAACTTCAATTGAATGCTTTATTATCAGTTTTCATAAAAAACCACAAATCAATTTCTTCTCTCTGAAACTTCTCCACGCATCCACCAAGCAATAGCGTCTTCCTGTGGATTATGTTTCTCAATTGGAGTCGCTTATGGTTGAGGGAACCGTTTTTTCTATCTCTAATGGATTTCCGGTTGCTGTTATAGTTTCGAATTAAAGTTCAGACATGGTGCAAATAGGTTTGTCTTCATCATATCGAGTTTGATTTAGGTTAAATTCCTGTTGGATTTTGTTATCATCTCTCTGATTATATTTGTTCTTTATTTCCGGTGTTATCATCTCTGCATATAGAAACTTGATTTAGGTTAAATTTGTGTTTGATTAAGGGTTTACTCACAGTTTGTATAGAACTAATTTGTGGGAAACTTCATAATATTAGATTTCTGCTGTAAGTTGGATTGATTCCAAATCTTGTTAAATGATTCTTGACAACTTTGGATCTGCACTATCAATCATCCAAAGGCAGTCTAAGTTTGATTGTTTAATAGGTATGATTTAATTTGTATTGAATCAAATTCAAATTTGAGTTGTTTGATATCATCATCTTCATAAGAATTTTTGTTGGCGGTTGCTCAATTTTGGAACTACAAGTATAATTTGTTTTGAAATACTAATCTTACTTCCTTATGGTATAAGATATTTAGTTTAAATCTTATTTGTTTGCAGTGGTGGCTACAACATCACAACATGCCCTGGTTGTTCTACATAGCTGATAAGTTTGACATGGGTGGTTCAGCAGCAGTGTTAGGTGCTGCAAAAGCCCGAGGTAAAATATAAAACCCTCCGGATTAGAGGTGAGTCAAACGGGCTATAAGGGTTAGGGTTTCATCCGTGTGCATACATAACTAGAAATGGCCCATAGATAACTAACTACTTGGCTACTAACTTTTTTTCTTTACTTGTTTTATCATCAATAAGTTAATGTATGAAACTACCTCTAAAAATATGTTTTTAAAACAATAATCATTTGTTTAATAAAAAGATTACAAGAGGCTGTAACACAAATTGACTACACCTGCGTTTTGACCACTTTGACCGGTTTAAGAGTTTAGTGTTTTGGTTGGCTTATCTATGTTTTTAAAGATTTTTATAGTTGAAAGAAATATAAACTGAAATGGGTCAAGTTACGGGTTGTTTTGGGCCTTTGGCCTTTGGAAACTTAAAAGTTGTTTCGGGACATGTTGCTAACACGCTAGATTTGTCTACTAAGACAATTTTGGTCAAAATTAATTAATTGATTTTCTAATTGTATCCGGGGGCTCTTTAGGTATTGTGGACAGTTTCGGGATATTTTAATTTTTGGTCGGGGTTGTTTTGGGTTACATGCAGATTGACGTAATTGTACTATAAGCAAGGTGCTACTATTCTATAGTACATTACATCTCATTGTTTGCAAATGATCACATTCACAAAGGTTATCGGATGACCTGTTAGAGAAAATAATAGAAGTGGTGAGACATGAAAGTATAGAATTTGCAGATAGATCTCTATTCAAACTGAACCTACTGTGGCAACAACTACCCATCTTTTAATCAAGGAGAGAAGGTTTATATTTTATATTACCATTTGTTTCACATGCTCAAACTTCAATTTTTCATATAACTTGGAATCTAACCCAAAGTCTGAACTCTGAACCATCTAACAGTGGGTTATTCGGTGGAACAGGTCGGTTGAATACAGGTTGGGTTATGAGCTAGAAAAGGTGGAGATGAACTACAAGATCCTCAAATCAGGTAATATAGAGATTTTAAGGCTAAGGGGTATTTAGGTAGTTTAACAACTACCCTTGAAATAAAATGTTATCAGGGGCGGATGTGCAATAATATGAGGAGCACCCGCTACCCCTCAACTTATCTGGCGAAGTGGAATTTTTTAATTTTTTTCTTTTAACATTTTATGTATTAGGTTACACCTGAAATTACACTACCCCTAAAAAATTTTAACACCCAAAACTTCACCTTTCAAAGTTTTATTGCAAGCCCCAAAATAATTAAAAGCCTACTATTTAATTAAACTCCGTGTGCAACGGGCAACCATACGGCGGCATGCGCCAAACGGATAGTCAGTTACCGATACGTGCCGAACAGGTTACCCCGCGCCGGTACACAAATTCACGAAACCGGGCCTGGGACACATGCTTAACTGGCCACATTTACGAGTAAAACGGGTGTCGGTACACTCGAAACTGGTAATTACGTGCCGGTACACGCGAAACGGGTAACCCGTCGCCGGTATGCTCTAAACACGAAACCATGCCCGGGTCGCATGAATCACGTTACCTTGCCCAGGTACGCGCGAAACACGAAAACAGGCGCTCGTACTCACAAAACGGGTAAAAAAATGTGTTGTATAAAAAAAGTTATGCTATCCCCGAAATAATGTTCTAGATTCGCCATTGAATGTTATCATGTAGGTATAACGTTGAATGGAAGCACAATAAAGAGAATATTGAGTCTGGAAAACTTGGTATATTAGTTTTTAAATTTTGATTCTTGATTAACGCTAACTAAATATGAACATAAAGAAATGCTATAGACATAAAATATTTTATTGTTATGTTCATTTTGTCCTGATATATTAAAAGGAATCATACATTCGCAACCACACCTGAACACCACACCTTCGACCTGCAGAGTTTTTTTTATATGCTAATAGTCCGTGTGTTAAATGAGCCGCGCTCGCGGGAACCTAAGACGAACTCGAAAACATGAAACGGGTTTGAACACGAACTTACTCTTAACTATCCTTTTCTACGCTTAAAAGTTTAGAGCAATGATATGAAATTGTGATAACGAAATGAATATATGGCTGCTCTCATTCATTCTATAGCAATTGTTTAGAAGATAGATAGAATTTTGTAACAATTATTATTATTATTATTATTATTATTTAATTATTTAATGATTTGATTTGTTTTGACTTTTGATTAGAACCCGCTTTTAGATTTGTATCCGTCGAGGCGTGATCGATTCCGATAGTTCTTGAAGGCGTATGATTAAGGTTAACATATTTCTAAAGGCCTAAGTCTTCCAGGTTATTTCTTATATTTGGTGCTTGCTCTAAACAGTTTTACGTGTCACTAATTTCTGCAATGCCATGTTAAATATTTTGATGAGGAAATGGTAATGTCTTGATTCAAAGTTTTGGAGCTTCAAATTAATTTAATGAAAATATTACGATTTGGTCGAGTTTGCATAGATTTTTAGGTTGCAGTTAGGTGTAGCGAATGTTTATATTTTTATATTGTTTTTCTATTAAGAACTAGTATTTCGACCCCCCGCGTTGCGGGGGGTTGTGAAACCATAGCAAAAACAAAACCAAACAACATTTCATCGAACTGGTGTACACCCAAAAAAAAAGGATATCTAAAACCTTTATCCAAACAAACCATAAAAAGTCCAAAGTCCAAAAGGAGAGAATTTTGATAACAAACACATAGAGGCAAACAATTTTTAAACATCATATTTTTAACAGCCTTTAGAATTAACGCAAAGTATTAATTAGAAACTATACAATGATCCTCGCAACACGATCTATAGTGTAAAGTACTTAATAAAGAAACACATCCGTATATCCCATGAATCCACCATCTCCAAGTGTTTTGCTTTCTCTATCAGTATGACCAGAATTAGAAAACTTGATGTATAGAGAAACTTAGAAAAGCACAAAACTTGTTAAGGTAATAGCAAATTAGCAATATCAAATAAAAAATAATTAAAGGCTAAATAAAACTTCTAAATAGTAACATATTATCATATGTAATTTAAGTAACTCATGAAGATGGATGACTCCTACCCTTGCCTTCTCATCTCTTCCAAAGTCTTTTTGATAAACCTTTCAGCCCTTTCATCAATTGAATCTTCTTCAATTTCGCCATCGCCGCCATCGTGGGCCCCACCAGTCTTGCATAACTGCAGCAGCTCCTCCACTGCAGCCTCAATATCCATCTCTCCTTTAACCCTCAATGCAGCACTCATTTTCTTGGTTTTTTCCCTCACATCTTCCCCTAACTTACTCACCATCACATTCTGCACAACCGCTGCCACGTTCCTGCGCCCGAGCCGCCCATTCCCATCCCTCACCACCTCCACTCCAACCCCAACTTCGACAACCAACCGAGCGTTGACCGGCTGGTCAAACTGCATGGGCATGGCTATTATAGGGACACCAAACTTCATAGCCTCCATGACTGAACTCCAACCACAATGACTCACAAAACCACCAACATTTTTGTGTCCTAAAATTCTTGTTTGTGGGGCCCACCCTTCAACTAATAAACCCCTATCTTTTACCCTTTCAAGAAACCCTAATGGCAAAGCTTCAGAAAGCTTTATTTCTTTTAGCCCTTTTGGGAACCTTAAAACCCATATGAAATTCATGTTACTCATTTCCAACCCATGTGCAATATCT
This sequence comes from Bidens hawaiensis, assembly GCF_021521415.1. Lineage (NCBI taxonomy): Eukaryota > Viridiplantae > Streptophyta > Magnoliopsida > Asterales > Asteraceae > Bidens > Bidens hawaiensis. The sequence continues at coordinate 115,315 of NW_027493343.1, forward strand.
TTCAAATCATCACTAGTAAGAAAGTATTCACTCCCAAAAGAAACAAAAACAGTGGATCCAGTGGTTTTTTTGTCAAGCCACTCGATCACATTGTTTTCTTTCATGTTCACCTGACGCGGGTCCACTACAAGTGGACCCAGATGCACAATCTTTTTACCGGTCAACATAGAAAGATAATCAGAATTCTTACCTTCGATCTCATTAAACGATTTAACAAGAATAATACTTGTCGAATTGTTATAACATCCAATGATACTCCCTAAATCCTTACGGTTTTCTTCTGTGCACTCGACACGATAGGTATTATTAGCAGCAGCAACACTAGTGGTGATAAACACCACCGCATGGATTCCAAGGGCGGCAGCCGCCTTTGGAGCCCACGGTTGTAGAATATCATAAATGAGAAAATCAGGCATTAGGGTTTGCAAGATTTTTGAAAACCTAGGGCTTGACATGTCAAAAGCTTGTTTGAGAACAGGCATAAGATGGATAGGGAGGCCATTGGTGGTATGAAGGTGTGGTGGAAGTTCAGGTAATGTGGGAAGTTGGAGTTCTACGAATCGAATCGAGGCTAAACTTCGCTCGTTTTTCAATGTTTTGGTGACCGAATTGAGGTTAGCAGGAGTCGAGCAAAGGTAGACGTCGAAAAGGTTCGTGTTACTCAGTTTTTTGGCTAGTTCTAGGAAGGGTGAGATGTGACCATGGCCTAACCATGGGAACATCAAAACAGTAAGCCTTTGGTTATTCATTGTCATTCTGAAACTCAAAAGACAAAAGGTATGCTATATGAAATTTGATTTGAAGGTGGTTGTGTCTGTTTGAGGTGATCAACGCTCGTGTATATATATTAATTTTGCAACTATGGAAAGTTGCTTTACACATGAATGAAATTGCATGAAATCTTTTATTTACATGCATCGGGATTTTAGGAGTTGATATTTTCCACATTTTGTAACCGTGGAACACATGACAAACATATATCTTGAAAGGTTTAATTTCTAGTTAGATATTTTGAATCTACAATCAATATATATAACTTTATTTTGGCCATAAAGAAAAAAAAATAACATGTTAATTAGTACGTTTTTTGGATATATGAATTTACTAAATTGGACAACTAAATGTTTGCCTGCATGTTAAAATATTCCTTTCACAGGACAATACATTATTTTGGATGAAAAAAGTTCTAATAACGGGTCTGGTTGAGTACTCTAAAACTGTCTTCATTTAAGTTGGTCGGACTAGAAAAGTGCCTAACCCGATTAAGTACTTTTGAACCGTCTTCTTTTGCTATAGGGTGTGGTTTGGCCGATTTTTAAAACATACTTTTCCATATTTTTTTTAAAAGAATCAAAATCAAATTTTCCTAACGCACTACCATAAACTAGGTACTTTATTTATTTTGGAAAATATTTTTTTTTATTATTACCAATCATGGCTTACATAAAAGGTAGTTAGTTTTATATTTTTGTTTCTATGTATAAACGTTACGGTTGTAAAAACGATCCAAGGGCAATCTCACGATCTTTCAATTTGTGATTGGAAAGTTATTGTAATTAATTGGACTTATTATTCGATTGTTAATAAAAAGGGCAATCTCATGACCATTTTGTAACTATAAAGTTGGAGTGTTTGTCATATTCGTTACATTTATTTTTTAAATCAATCAAATTGTTCTTTTCAAAATTTATAATTAATTAAATAGTTTATATAAACTTTGCTAACTCGATTAATTATCTCATTGAAATATATGCGGGTTATATATAGAGTACAAGATAGGAAGATACAATAGAATAGAGAAATTAGTGGAAACAAATCAAATCGATCTATAAACAAAGGATATATACATAATATTTTACACCATGTGACGCCTAGTCAGCTTTTAGGCATTTTGCAAAATATAGGTGTAGTGGAAAAAATAGTCCAAAACACCTCTCTCTCTCCCTCCTCCACCTCTTTCTCACAAATTCCTCAAAATTCGTACATTCTTAGCGCTTTGTAGGAAACGTTTTATGAAAACGCCAACCCCAAAACGTGGGGGGGGGGGGGGGTGTTTCCCGCCATGAACTACGGATGGTCTTAGTAGTAGGAGGAGAACAAATACACACAATGGATCTGAACTGCTGAATAACCCCTTTGTAACAATAGGATCATAGTGATTGCCAATCAGAATGTGTAATACACAAATGTACCTAATCTGTACATTTTTACAAACAAAATGCATGTCAATTTCCACATGCCTGTTACCTTTATATTTTACACGATTGCCCAAACAATACATAATAGAAATAACAAGTTTTTTAACCCGGCGTGATGCGCTGGGCCATGTTGGTTCTGTTTATGTACCCGTCGTGTTATAACGGTGCACTAATGTGAGTTCGAAGGTGTGGGTTGGGTTTGTTAAGAAATCAACACTAAATAAAAAAATTAATCAGTCAATGTAGAAAATAGTATTGACGCTCATATAACTTATAACAATATAATTAACATATTAATTAAAGGTCGTGACGTTAACGACACTGATATTCCCGAACACGCTGCTCGAAGACTCGATCGGTAAAAATCGGGCGTTCTAGTGTGGCGAGTCAACGCGAATTCGGTCGGTATTAACTATTGTTATGGTACTTGAAATAAACTTAAAAAATAAATCCGTAAAACTAACATATTTAAAATTAAAAAAAAACACAAAAAAGTAGCGATACTCGTATAACGTATTATAAAAAAAGAATATAAAATATTTACAATAGAGTTTGTTAGGTCGGTAAAACTCGGTCGTTAGTAAAACCCGAGCGTTGCAGCAACAAGTTGACACGTATTTGGTCAATATTGGTTATGATCCTAACAGTACCATATTTAAACCCAAAAAATAACTTTATCTAATTAACATATAAAATTAAATTGTTAAAATGACGTTCATATTCGGTCGGTAAAATCCGAGTGTTGGTAAAACTCGAGTGTTGAAACAGGGGTGTTGTTAAAACCCCGACAGGTTAAAACTGAGTGTTACGACGACAAGTTGATGCGAAATTGGCCAATATCAGTTATGTTCATTACGGTATTAGCAACGTTGGTAAAACACAAGCGTTAAACCTAAGAAATAAATTCTTCAAATTAACTTATAAAGACACGAAATATTTAACGACGTTTATTCAGTCGGTAAAACCCGGACGTTCATAAACCCGTGTTTTCGGTGCCGAACGTTGGGGTGATGAGTTAGTAAAACTCAAACGTTGGTAAAACCCGAGTGTTGTTGGCCTTGGGCGTTGCGACGGTGAGTCGATGTGAACTTCTTCGGTTTCGGTTACGTTTTCAAGGGCATATGGTACTGGAATTAAAACAAAAATGTCAATAAAACACGGTTGCTGGTAAACCCCGAGCTTTGTCGTCCCAGGCGTTGCGACAATGAGTCGGTAAAACCCGAGCTATGTCGGTCCCTAATGCTGATACGACACGAATAACCGTTTAAGTATCAAATTATAACAAAAAGAAAAAAAACAATATATATTACTGGGCATTATCCAACGCTACCAAGTGGACCAATATGAGTCCAACGTCACCAAACTTCTTCTTTATTATATATAATGTAATAATTTTAATTTGGCACAGTGTAAAAGGTTTGTTAAAATCGAAAATTTATTATCTTATTATGATGCTCTTAATTAAGAATTACATTTGAAAGTCATATGAAAAGTGATTTTGATGAATAACTACTTAAGGTTTAGTGGTTTACTTATTACCATCTAATAATAATATTGATATATTCGTTTTGTTTACGAAGTATACAGTAGAATTAATGATTTTCCGTAACTCTCATATTCATCGAAATGTTTTTTATTTGTATTTTCCTTCAGTCAACACTCCCGTTTAAATTAAGTTCATCTGTTTACCGTCATCGCCATCAGTCATCGTCATCACTGCTTTCATCTTCTATAAACTCATTAGCTCAAATAATGAACCAAACCGTTACTGATTGAATCCTTATTGTGTCCCGCCGCAACGCGCGGGCTCTTACACTAGTAATTTTCTTATGTATTTTGATGTTTCTATATACTTTAATTGTTTGTGTATGTGACAGGGTTTTGGTAATTTCGTTCTTATACTGGGTTATAAAATAGTGTATGGTTTTGATACTCGTAATGTATTGTTGAAGGTTATTCTTCGAGTTTGTGGTGATGCTCATTGGTATCGGATGTATGTGTTTATTCTTATATGGTTAAAAAATAACTGTGTTGACATGACTATGATCAAAGTCGTTCTGAAAACTGAGTTGAAATATAAAATACTTGGGGTACTTTGTAGAGCGATTCAATAAGTTGGAACATTTTCAACTTTCAAACAATTGGAACTATTGGTGTGCATGGACGTTGGCTCAATTATTAGCCACAATCAAACTAATCATTCGGTTTTCGCCTTTTCGGTTAACCGGTTCATTATATTTGATTATTTTTTTTCGGTTAATAACCACAATCAAATTTCGGCCAAAATCCTTATTTGGAAATACATGAAAGTAATACATAAATACATGAAATGATAGCATAACTATATGAAACGGGGTATAAAAATTTTGAAATGGTGGTATAATCGCTAACCAATTTTTGGTTAATTTGATATTCAGTTCATTTCAATTAGGTTTTTTTGGTTTTTGGTTTGGCTATTTCTCACCCTTAACTAGAACACTCTATTGAAAAAGAATTCATGGTTCATATAGCTGAGATGGTATTTGTCCAGTATCATTGAAGAGGTAGGTCCCAGCAGAGCCCAGTTGGACCCGCAAGACTCACCTCAAAGAGGGACGTCTGCGCAGTTGAACCCGCAAGACTCACCTTCAACAGGGACGTCTGCGCAAAGGCTAAACTCGCAACCCCTTGAAGAGGGACGTCTGCGCAGAAACCAACTGGGCCCGCAGAACCTACCATGCTCAGAGACGTGACGTCCTTACGCGCAGTATGCAAGCTGTTCCCGCAGGAAAAGCCTCCCAATGGTGTACTCCGCCTGTCCCCGCAGCCGCGGATACAAGCCATCAGGGAAGGCTACCTGCGCAGCAAGGCTACACGCACAAGACACTTAACTCTTAAATAATTCAGTAATGTCACCTGAAGAAGGAGTGAGCAAGCCGGGAACACTCCCGCACAAAGCCGGGAAAACTCTCGCCCAAATGAGCCAGTCCGTACGATACTGGAGGATCTTTTGTACTGTACCTGACAAGGTATGGACAAAAGATCTGACCAAAGATACGACAGCTCACTGACAACAGTATGACGAGCAGCACGCTCTTGTACTGTATGTCACTGTTAGCCGCTGCCTACTCACCAACCTGTCGGAGGACGTGCATAGCCTGCAGTTGGTGGAACAGGAATAGTACACAGCCGGCCTGGTCACTATCAGCCGCTGCCTACCCACCAACCACCAGCATGGCATGTGCGTAGCCCACAGTTGGCAGAACAGGAACACTATTCAGCCGGCTGTACCTGCTTGGAAACCTACCTTCGGCTATAAATACTCCAACACCTTGGAACGGTATGATTATCTTGTATCTTATATCTTATCTCATATCTCATATCTTGATATATTACCTGATATCTGCTCTAGTCATTCTCTTAATATACACTTATATTCAAGAGCAATCTAGTCTGATTCTCACGCCGGAGGGTGGTCACAAGGAGGTACCCCCCCCTTCTCAGTGACGAGCTCACGGTATCTGTTTTGCAGGTCATCAGAAGAACCATCTTTGCCGGACCTAACCCCTCGTGGGAAACATCTATTTAACCCCCAGATTATCACTAATCTGCCCGGGGTCAATTAGTGTTTCTTCATTGGCGCCATCCGTGCAAAACATCCGAAAAGATGGTTAAAGTTACTCCGTTGCCAAAGCCAGCGAATGACCAAGAAACCCCGGTAACCACAACCCCAGCTACTGGGGGGAACACCGGCGAATACACACATTTTACGAACACTACCCCGGTTACCCAAGCCGGGGCAAGTGCAGTAAATTTTACGAACACTACCCCGGTTACCCGAACCGGGGCAAGTGCAGTAAACGATCCTCCCCTGGGATTCATTGATACCCAGGTGGAAAGACAACAGACGAGGCCCCCTCGCCAAACACTTGAACAAGTTAAAGCGTGGGCGGAAAAACGTCAAAGGGAATTCCAAGCTGAGTTGGATGAACGCTTGCGTTCACTCCAACAGGCTGACGAATTCCGAAGCACTCAACAGCTCAACATGAGCAATGAGTGCGAGTACTTGGACGATGATTCGGAGGAATCCGACACCGACGCAAACCCTCGCCATAGGGCGAAAGGGAAGCGTAAGGAAACGGACTTCCAACCGAGAAGGAATTTTGGAGAAACCTTCAAACCAAAAAACGCGGGTGGAAACCCACGTGACTTCTCTAAAACCTTCAGACCAACCGCTGCAAATGCGGGAACCTCCAAGTTTGCAAGGGACATTGCGGAAGCAATCGCCCCAAGAAGTGCCAAACAAATGTCAAACATCGGCACCTATGATGGTATATCTGACCCAGACGATCATTTGAACAGATTCATAGCAGGGGCAACCGTCAGCAACTGGACGGAACCCACGTGGTGTTATATATTCCAGATGACGCTGGTTGGAGCAGCCAGAGCGTGGTTCGACCGTCTACCGGTCCACCACATCTACGATTGGGCAGACTTCCAGCAGAAGTTTAGCCAACACTTCAGCCAACAAAGGAAGTATACCGAAGAGCAATGGACAATCCTCAATTGCATTCGAGAGGAAGATGAATCTTTGCTAGACTTCATCACTCGCTTCAACTCAAAGAAGCTAAGTCTGGGTAATATTAGCGAAGATCTTGTTCGCAGCTGCTTTCATCCAGGGCGCGAAAGACCCAGAGCTCATCCGCACCTTAACGGGTAAAGATGGCATGCCATCCACATGGGATGCCATCATGACAGCAGCTAAACGCTTCGCGGAAACAGAAAAGCAACTGGGTAGAGATCTTCCCCAGAGCACAAACCTCTACACCCAGAAAACAAGAGAAAACAATGTCCTTACCGCCCGATTAAACAAAAAGAGGAAGCTAGGCATTTGGCAGTCAAGGGTAAACTTTGACACCTCATCCGGCTCGCACCCTCGGTTAGGCGGAAAGGATAACATGCCGTCAAACTGGAACTCCAGATGGACGCCACTCACCAAAAGCGTCACCGAGATATTCGACACTGAGACTCTCCCATGGCCAAAGGCTCCAATGATCCGAGAGCGTCACAACGCTGATCAGAGCAAATTCTGTGACTTCCACAGGACAAAAGGCCACAACACCGAGGAATGCGTAGACTTGAAGGACATCGTCGAAGCATTTGTCAGAAATGGGACGCTCACGCACCTCGTGGCGTAATGAACGCTGAGCAGGCTAATGCGTGTAGAACCCCAGTTGGGGAAAACACGAATAAAACTGCAGCTTCAATGTCGGAGACTACATACTGCGTAAACAACGAGATTCCGAACCAAGTGCATATCGGCTCGAAAGGCTCGATGACACTCCCAAGAGCATGGAAGGGAGCTCAATTACACAGTCTGCATGTAGATCAATTCCAAACTTGTAAAAGAAAAGGCCCAGAGCCACTTCTAATGGAAATGATTCTCCTTATCACATTGACGCTGATGGTCTTACATTTATATTTCTACACTGATATGCCGGTCTTCACCGCATACATAAGTGGGGAAATAAGTCGTTGCGTGTGGAAGGCGGCAAAACCCGCATAAACACAAAACGGCAAACCTTCACGCAGGTCAGTCATAGGTAAAGTTTGGTCATCCCACTAAATGAAAGTGACGGTCTTACCCGCACAAATCATGATAGAGGAAACCGAACTAACCTATTGACAACCGCGCGTCGAACGGTTAATTTATTCAAAACACTGATATGTCGGTCTTCACCGCATACATAAGTGGGGAAGTAAGTCGTTGCGTGTGGAAGGCGGCAAAACCCGCATAAACACAAAAAACGGCAAACCTTCACGCAGGTCAGTCAGGTAAAGTTTGGTCATCCCACTAAATGAAAGTGATGGTCTTACCCGCAAAAATCATGATAGAGGAAACCGAACTAACCTATTGACAACCGCGCGTCGAACGGTTAATTTATTCAAAACGCTGATGCCGGTTTTCACCGCATAAGTGTAAAGAAATCGTTGCGTGTGGACGGCCGCAAAACCCGCGTAAACACAATAAACGGAAAACCTTCACGCAGGTCAGTTATAGGTAAAGTTTGGTGATCCCACTAAATGAAAGTGCCGGTCCTAACCGCACAAATCATGATAGAGGAAACCGAACTAACCTATTGACAACCGCGCGTCGAACGGTTAACTTATTCTAAACAGTTAGAAAATTTCTAAGGAAAAGATGAGGGAAACCTCCACGCAGGTCAGATATAGGTAAAGTTTAGCCATCCTACTAAGTGCAAGTGACGGTCTTACCCGCACAATCACGAAGGAGGAAGCAAAACTCCAACCTATTATCTACCACGTTCAAATGTTAACTTATTCAGAACACTTGGGAAGTTACTAATTTAAACTAAAGTATGCATGAGCAAGTCATATAACGTTTATAAAGCAAGACATCCAGTGAAAGTAGCGGTCCTACCCGCACAAAGATTTATATTTCATAATAATTCAAGTATTACAAGAATGGCCGGGTATCTACCCGCCTACAAGAATATAAATCTATACAATGTAAACCTATCCTAACAGTGGGAAGGGATCTAAAGGTTCAGGCTTCAGGACCACTCCCTCCAAACCCACTTGTACCCGCACCATCAGTTGGCTGTGGCGGTTCAAGGAAGGTCTTGAGAATGGTTAACCCATCATCAGCAGCAGCAACTTCGTTCACCTTCTCCACCACTGGATGCGGGAAGGCAGCATACTAGTTCACTGCTTGGTCATAAGCAGCTTCAGTATCCACATCATATAAAGGGAAGTTGGAAGGCGGGATGCCCTTCTCAACGAACCCTAGACCAAGCAGGAAGCCAGCCTTTTCCCCATCCTCATGAGAAGCGTTGAGGGCTGCGCTCATGGCATCGTCGTATGATGTGTCCGTGAAGACCCGATGCACAACCTACAAAACAAAAATACAAGTATCAAAACCTTTTCTAAGTATAAAGAAAAGCGTGAAGACATTATGAAGCTAAGCTTACCTGCGACAACGCTTCTCGTAGAAGCCATTCCTTGGTAACCAGAGCCTCCTGGAGGGCAGCTTGAGCTTGGTTACGGGCGCGTTCGGCTTCACTTTTGTTAAGGTTGGCAAGCAACACTTCTTTAGCCGCAGCCTCTTCGACGCCCTTAAGCTTACGCTCAGTATGGTCAAGCACGCCCCTCTGGTCCAAGATCTCTTGGAGCTTCTTGGCGTCTTCCATGGCCAAGGCATCATGAGCCTGTTGGAGCCTCTCTAGTTTGGCTTTACGTTCCTCATTCTCGAGGCGTAGAGGCTCAGCAACAGCTTCAGCCTTGGTGGCCCTCTCAGTTGCGTTCCGTGCAGTTTCCTTAGCCAGCCGAAGCTGTTTGTTAACAGCTTGGGCAGCCTTGGAACGGGTCTCGAGACGGGCCTGAACTTCAACCTCAAGGGCCTTGAAGGCCTTCTACTTCTCCGAAGCAACATCGGAGAGCCTCCTGTTCTCCTATCGGACAGCCCGCGCCTGAGCTACTTCTTGGATCCGAGCTGCCTTTAACTTGTCGTTTTCACGACAAAGCAGCTCGACGCGCAGCTGCATCCGGGCTAGGAGAATCCGGAGCTCATTTGTCAACCTACCCTCCTGGTAGCTTGACATTGCTTCCCCCAGCGCCCCCCTTGGGGCGGCGTGGCGCGCCCACTCGACGCATTCTACAGGCGTCCGAAGGGTTGTTCCTCGGCGGATGTTCCATCGTGGAACATACACTTCATTGGAATCCGACACTGCAAAAGCAAAAAGCAGTTAGGAAAAGATGATAAAAAAAATATATATAGAAATAATAAAAGGCCAAAATAACCCTACGCACCTGTAGGGTCGACGACAGGCTTGTATCCGCCAAACACATCACCCGAACCTAATGGATATCCATCCAAGAGGTCAGGCAGATGGGAAGGAGGCAGAGATTGGCTTGACGCCCCAACCCCGGACATACCTGAAGGACCGGCCGTAGCCGCCGGCGCCGGAGGAGGCATAGCGGAAGCCGCCGTGGTAGAGACCAACGGAGGTGAACTCACCGGAGGTGAACTCACAACCGCGGTCGTCGCTGCAGAAGGGACCACAGAAAAACTCACCGCCGGCTCAGTGAAAGAATCAGTGAATATGGCACTGACAACCGTCGGAGATGTTGTCACAGTTGGAGCAGTTGCCTCAACCGAGTGAGCAACTGAACCAACTGAAGCAGGCGCAGCCGTCTGGGTCATCGCCTCAGGTAGGTTGACCAAACCTACCATCATGGGTCCGGAGGTGCTCCTCCCCGCTCCACCCTGGAATGCGGTAGCATCCATGCCTACACGAAGACAAGATATTAAAAACAATGGCGGAAATAAATTGCGGGTAAGATTAATTTATACTTACGAGTTCTCTTCAACTTGAAGGTTCTGACCGGCGGGGACGAACCCGACGGAGCCGGCCTCTTCATGCCGGTCACCGTCGTAGAACTTGGTCGCGCGGCTAGTGGCAGCTGTCTCAACCTCCGAGACTGTTGTCCCACCACCACCAGGGTTCCCCGCCACCTCCTCGCTTTCGGTCTCTGAGTCAGACCGATTCACCGGATCGGCAGTGGAGGCAACCTTTGCCTTCCCCTTCCCGCCAACAGCCTTCTTCTTCCTTACGAAGAATGGACCATCTGCGGATTCCTCATCAGAAGATGACAAGATTAGAGGAATTCCAGCAGAGGTTTGAGCATTGACAGGTCTAGGGTTAAACTCCTTACCTGGCCGCGTGGCACTTAGAATCGGGTGGCCCGGCGGGTAGACCTCCACGAACCGATCCGCCGTTTGCTCAAGGATGGGCAACTCGTTCTCATCTAGAGCACGGGTACCCATCCGAGCGGGACCATCAGCTTCCCGCGGGTACAGAAGCGATTGCAAATCGTTTCCCTCTGAAAAAAGAAAAAAAAACAGTTTAGCGGAAAAACCCTAAATCAGCAAAAAGATGTGAAGCATACCGTAAGGGATAGAGTTCAAACCGTATTCAAGGACGATGGGAATCTGCGGCGCCTCCGCCCCAGCATTCTTCCACACCCGGCTCATCCCGAGCATCACCATCCCGGACTCCGCAAAGCGGTAAACCGGAGACTGGATCCGGGAAATCTTGGCGAACCATTCCGCCTCCTCATAGTTGGAGGCGTGAAGGTTCGGGAGAGTTCTCCCGTTCTTAAACGTCATCGCTATCGGGACGACGCGAGCGGAGATATAGAAGAACTCCCGCTTCCAAGACCGAAGACTGCGCTCGGTTGCGCAGATCTTCAGACCCTTGATCCGATTGACCAAGGTATACCACCCCTGGATGCACCTCCAAGAATAGAAGGTCATCAGGCGGTCGACATGGGGCTCCACGCCCAGAATGAGGCACACCCATTCAAAATGGCGGATCTTTGCGATCGCCATTGGGTGTACCTCCGTCAGATGCACACCGTGTCTCTCCAGAACACGGTATACAGACTTCGTCAATGGGAACCTGAGATTCCCATAAACGAAGAATGCAGCGTATACCCCTATCTTGCCCTTGGGGGCATCGTACACGGTCTGATGAGGTGCAGGAAACTCAGGCTCGAAAGGCTCGAGCATGAACTTCCTGACGACGTACTGATAGAGGTCGGCCGAAAGAGCACACTGGCACTCGCCAGCAGTACTCTTGTCATCCTTGTCCGACGTGGACGACGGATTCTCGGCATACACGTCAGACTCCTCGGCGGTAGCCTCAAGATTGTGAACAGAAGACATATTTTGGATGTAAAGAAGAACGATTTCAGGAGAAAGCTCGACAGAAAAGTTAGAGTATTCGCCGGAAATCGTTTAGAAGAAGAAGAGAGGTTAAACTGTGAGTTGAGATGCAACCTCTCCTCCCTTTATATACTCATCGCAATGAATGCGATGAATTTAATGCGGAAGAGAGAGGAAAACACTGATGCAATGAAACTATGACACGTGGAAAAAGCAAGCTGGCAACAGCTGTTGACAGGACGCGTGCCGGAAACTTCGCGGCCATGCGCCCGAAAACTCGCGCCCACGCGCCTGAAAAAGCGTCAGGAATGACCATATACTGTCACGTCGTCATAACTTCCTGCACGTCCTGACACTGTCAGAAGAAACCGTCGGACGACGTTTCAACAGTTTGGATTGTTCTTATCCTTTCACCAACTCTTCGAATTTCAAAAAGATTCAAAAGTAAGCGGGACTATACCCCTTACCTTGGCAACCAACTAACTATAAGACGGATGCGGGTACAGTGTCAAGGCAAAACCCTTCACATACTTAGCACCCGCAGGGAATTGAAGCCAAGAATACCTCGGCAAACAAGTAACTATAAGACGGGTGCGGGTACAGTGTCAAGGCAAAACCCTTCACATACTTAGCACCCGCAGGGAATTGAAGCCAGGAATACCTTGGAAGTAAAGTAACTATAAGACGAGTGCGGGTACAGTGTCAAGGCGAAACCCTTCACATACCTAGCACTCCGCAGGGAATTGAAACCAAGAAGGATCTTCTGGGCCATGCTTGCGGAAACGGGAATAACACCCCCGCATAGCAGGAACGTCGAGAACTAGATTGTTTGAAACTCCAAGATGGAATTGGTTGTTTAAACATAATTGATCACTATGTCCAAAACTACCAAAACCTCATGGAGAATCTATACAAGTGGAACTCAACGCTCCTGACTTGCGAGGAGGTTACAAACCTACCCGCATCATACCCAAAGATCAAGCAGAAAAGCCGGGAATTTCTGCACGTGACATTAGGACTTCCGCGGGAAGAATCCCCATGGAAAACCTTAAAACTAAACCCTTTTCAAAACCCTTTGCTTAAGTCCAAAAGTTCACCTCACTTATTAACAATTCATGAGAAGAACATTGGACTGGGGGGACTTGAAGAGGTAGGTCCCAGCAGAGCCCAGTTGGACCCGCAAGACTCACCTCAAAGAGGGACGTCTGCGCAGTTGAACCCGCAAGACTCACCTTCAACAGGGACGTCTGCGCAAAGGCTAAACTCGCAACCCCTTGAAGAGGGACGTCTGCGCAGAAACCAACTGGGCCCGCAGAACCCACCATGCTCAGAGACGTGACGTCCTTACGCGCAGTACGCAAGCTGTTCCCGCAGGAAAAGCCTCCCAATGGTGTACTCCGCCTGTCCCCGCAGCCGCGGATACAAGCCATCAGGGAAGGCTACCTGCGCAGCAAGGCTACACGCACAAGGCACTTAACTCTTAAATAATTCAGTAATGTCACCTGAAGAAGGAGTGAGCAAGCCGGGAACACTCCCGCACAAAGCCGGGAAAACTCCCGCCCAAATGAGCCAGTCCGTACGATACTGGAGGATCTTTTGTACTGTACCTGACGAGGTATGGACAAAAGATCTGACCAAAGATACGACAGCTCACTGACAACAGTATGACGAGCAGCACGCTCTTGTACTGTATGTCACTGTTAGCCGCTGCCTACTCACCAACCTGTCGGAGGACGTGCATAGCCTGCAGTTGGTGGAACAGGAATAGTACACAGCCGGCCTAGTCACTATCAGCCGCTGCCTACCCACCAACCACCAGCATGGCATGTGCGTAGCCCACAGTTGGCAGAACAGGAACACTATTCAGCCGGCTGTACCTGCTTGGAAACCTACCTTCGGTTATAAATACTCCAACACCTTGGAACGGTATGATTATCTTGTATCTTATATCTTATCTCATATCTCATATCTTGATATATTACCTGATATATGCTCTAGTCATTCTCTTAATATACACTTATATTCAAGAGCAATCTAGTCTGATTCTCACGCCGGAGGGTGGTCACAAGGTGGTACCCCCCTTCTCAGTGACGAGCTCACGGTGTCTGTTTTGCAGGTCATCAGAAGAACCATCTTTGCCGGACCTAACCCCTCGTGGGAAACATCTATTTAACCCCCAGATTATCACTAATCTGCCCGGGGTCAATTAGTGTTTCTTCAATCATACATTCTTAAGCGTGCGAAAAATAAAACAAATACGACATCCAAGTACCCGTTGGCTATCTCGTTACATATTTTTCGAATAGTTATTTGTTATGTCATTACTTGTTTCACGTTTGATTTACATCCCTAACGCAGCCTTGTTTTTTTTTTATATTGGTATGCAACTTCCATAATTTTTGGTGGACAATTAAAGTTTATATGTTGAGCTCAAAGTTTTCATTTAAATATGCCTTTAGTTCACACTCAAGTCTTTTAAAAGAATAAATAAATGCTTATTAATACGTGTTAAATTTTTTATTCTTATTTTAATGGAAAGCTGTGTACTTGATGGAACTAGTATAATACCCACAGATTACTAGTGACATCATTTGCAAACTAATATATTTACAACTTGTGAAAAACATTTAAATAATCATAATAATTACAAACTGAATAATATTATGTTAAGAATAAACAAGTATCCTAATGAAATAGGAGAAAACCACAACATAACTGTATTACAATAATTTAATATTTAAACGTAAGGTTTTGGTTATACCTCATTGCAAAACTTGAACCACACAAAAACCAAACCAAATCAAATCGAAACAAAGAACACCGAACTTGTTTAAATGTTGTTTATTGAAATTGTGACTTAAATTCATCATTTTGTGACAAAAAGTTACATAGCCATATTTGTTTATAAGTTGTTAAAAAATAGTTCAAATGGTTAAAACCAATCTCCGTCAAATTTTGTCTAGACCCGAACTTTTCAAACCCAAACGTAGATCGGGAGCACGTCCATAACAAGCCGAACTCATGTGTAAAGCAAAAACCGATCAGTTTACTAAAACCAGAAAATTGAAACTTCAGTTTGGGTTAGTAACAATTTTCGTACTTTAAACTCGGTTTTTATTGGTTTCTTGTTGTGTCATGTCACATACTTAGATTACATGGGTCATGGGTGGTTATTTAAGTTCAATATTATTGGGCCTACGATTTATGGGCCAATGTGTAGTATCAAAAGAGTTGTATAAAAAGAAAATGTTTATTTTTTTAATAATAATCACTTGAAAATTTTGACAACAAAGAGCCCATTTTGACAAAATCCCACTTTTTTTAACCATGATTTCACTTAACAAAGCATGTCAACATTAAGACATTTACCCCAATGATGCACAATTTAAGTGGATTTGTGAGACACTCAAATAGCTTATTTAAAAAGAGAGATTTTAGATTCAAGTTCTACTTGTAAATAAAATAGGGGATTTCCTTGGTTGGGTTAGGGGGTTTCTCACCTATGGTGAGTTTCCTTCTAAGGGTGGCCTCGAGATTGATGGGGCAGACTGATATACGAGCTTCCCTTCGGGGACGTGCCAGTCTAGCACCCCACAATCATATACTCGGAGGTTGAAAATGATCAAGTGAGCTAGTGATTCGTCAGTGATCCAAAAGGTCATTAAAAAACACTTACTAATCATGTTTCAAAACATGGGTTTCACGTAGCTAATCCTTATGTTAACCATCACAACCGCCGTTGCATCTCTGATCACCAACCAAATCCAGTAGCTAATGCCACATTCTGGCCTCAACTACTTGAGCTAGCGACTGGGCGTCAAGACTCGCAACCTTTAAGACTGGACCCTAGTTCCCGAAACATGCATAGACTATATGTCTATGATTACACTTGACTCGGGTGACAACTGACAATGCCTAAATGAATCAGCAGTCAATTCACCGAACAAATTAGATTGTTCCAAGCCCATATGAGCCAATACTCCAATTTCATCAATTAAAACAAACAAATGCATCAAGTAAAAAAGTAATTAATCTTTGTTGTATTTGAACTATTGAAGAAACAAATAAAAAAATGAATTGAATTTTTAATAACGATAAATCCAATAATTAGTTCATTTGGACTGTTAGCCTTTTCTTTTTGAAATTTTCTAAACATGTGGATTTTTTATTCTCATTGTCTATATTTCTATATTATTCTTGTCTCGTGACGTGTCGCACTCTAGTTTATTGTATGCCAAAATTTATCAAAAGAAACACGATGTAACATTGTATGACAAAAGAACACTCTGGTTTTTAACCTTTCTTGCATCGTTTGTTTTTTTGACACATCAATAAAGGTTTCTTGTATTTTTCAAAATTTTAGAGGCATTTCTGCCCTTAAACGCATTATTGGTGGAATTTGATAGAGACTTAGTGCCCAATCAAATCGTGTGGATGATTTTTATATGATAGCGTTGAGATAAGAGGTGAAAGGAGCAGCTTTGGCTAGTAACACATTTTTAGTTCTGTAATTAACTAACTAATTAAACTACCTAACCCAACTAATCTCAAATACTTAATTATTTAAGAATCAATGATTGATTTTTTAAGATACAATTGACCACTGTAACAAATATATACTTTTGTTTGGTGCCATGACACTAGGTCCCAAATGTTTGTAAAATATTATATATGGTCAGAATAATAATGACCACTAATTATCTTATCTTTTCAGATACACAGGGCATGAAAATATCAACACTTGGCACGCTCGAATAAAGACATGGAAACAATATAAGGCTGAGGGGTGTGGGGCTTCAGCGGGGGCGCTAGAGCCTCTCCGCTCGCGCCCCCAGGCGCTAGCACCACACCCCCGGGGCGCGAGAGGGGCGCGAGCACGGAATTCAAAGCAGGCGCAAGCCCCTTAGCGGGACGAATATGGCGTGAAGATGCATGGGAAAACGTGAAAGAGTCGTTGGACATTTTAATTGAGCCGTTGGGCTCTTAATTTAATAAAAAAAAAAAATTTTTACTTCCTATATATAACCCATTTCATATAAAACAATCACCACAACTTCAAAAAAAAACCCAAAATCAACCCATCTTCCCAATTTTTTGTTTGTTTCATTTTTAGTATGTTTTTTTTTGTAATTTGAATTTTAAAAAAAATTGTGTGTTTTTTTAAATAATTTATGAGTTTTTTTAATAATACGTTTTTTTAATACATTTATAAAAAAATAAAAAAAAAATCCGCTGGAGCCCCTGCTGGAGCCCCTCCACACCAGGGCCAGGGGCTCCAGCGGGGGCTCCAACACCCCCCTTATCCAGTTTCTCTCTCTGCCACACGTCACAATATTATTGGCTGGAGCCCCCACTCGCGCCCCCGTTAGAGCCCCCACACCCCTCAGCCTAACATGTGACCTAAATATAATAAACTATAATAATTTATAAACTGTTAGTCATTGATGTCGCACACAGATAACTTGAAAAAAAATATAATATCTGTTTGGTATTATGTGTAATATAACTTATAAGTATCGTGTCCTTTTCCTACCTACTTTTTTACATTGTGACTGTTTTCTGAGAGAAATTAAGGATTCATAATAATAAGTGCTTTACATAAGCTAAGTTTGGTTTTACTCGACAATGAACAAGTTTTTTTTATAGAAATTAACTCATACCAACTAGAAACTCGAAGCAGCGACGATGAAGTCGAGTCAAGTCAAAATAAATGATGCAATACATAAAATCGACCACCTTGAAAATGCGGCCTCTAAGGTTGCTACCAATTAAATCGCTTCATTGATTACTCGTATTAGTATATTACCTCTAATTTTGTACCCGCCCTCTTCTAAGTTCCAACCCCTTTCTCCTGGTGTCAATAGCTTTAGCTAGTGACTTGTTTTCCCGTTTGGCTCGTTTTTTTGAATGTCGACCCAAACAGTCACAATTTATTCTTAGATTACATATTCTATTACAACCAAGAGACTTATACTCTCACGTTTTGGAAGAATGAAACCGAAACCTTATCTAACTTCTTGGTTGCGCTATTCTAAAGACTCTTTGGTAATTATCTAACTAACTAATTAACTAACTACTTACACAAAAAACTTTTTTTATTAAACCACAAAAACCATTTATGCAATTTTCTCTAAAAAAATAAGACAGACTGAACTTTAATAGTTTAAAATTATAAAATACTAGTTTGAGGCCCGTGTACTACACGGATAATTAATGAAAAATTTAAACTTTAATAATTAAGTGAAATACATTCAACAAATTGATCATATATTGTTAATACAATTACAATTAACATTAAAATTAAAGAAAATAATAGAATGGGACTGAACCAATTTTTTTGGTTTAAAATATCAAATGTTTTTAATTAAGTAATTTATTTTTTAAGACATATTAAATTAAATATAGTTGAATGTATAGAAAAAGTATAAATCAAGTCATAGAATATATGTTTCTGAAGCATTTTGGCCCGAGTTATGAAAGAAAATATTAAAAACTAAATATTGATATTCTTATTGCTAAAACCCTTTATACTACACAAAAAAGTCATATAAATAGATGACAGATAGTTTATAGAGTAAGTCGTTATACATATAGATTATAATTATACTATTCAACTTCAATGATTTAATGCTAAACACCAAGATATATATATATATATAATATGTATTCTTCATGTTTGTAATATTTATACAAAATGTTTGTAGAAAATTAAGAAAATACACATTTCATGAGTTCAAATGCATATGAGAAAATTTTAAATTCAAATTTAAAACTAATCTTATATATAAAATTATGCACTACTGTTTGAATCACTGCTTAAAAACAATTAGTAGTTTACCGTACAAATTAAAATTCTTCGACAATAATGCACCTTTATTTTTTTAATTTGCAATTCCTTGTGACTTTCAAATTTTATTCTAACAAGTCTGCAACTTCAATTTTGATATTTCCTTATTTCACCATTAATGCTAATTACTAATTCAGTTATTATTTACATTTAATAAACATAAACTTAGATTCATATATTGAAATAATTTAAAATAAGGATTATATATGAAAATTTGTTGAAAAATGGTGAGGATGACTATGAGCTTGACAAGTGGCAAAAGTTGTATTCTTTTATTAGAATAGATAGATAACTATTTACTGATAGTAATACACTAACATTGTCCATTGAACTCCTAACTTCAAGTTTCACTGCCGATGCAATCCCACATAAAAGTAACTTCATGTGTCAATAATGAATGGTTGGTCGACTGATTCTCATCCAAATTAAAATGATGTAATTTGTTTTGAAACGACATAAGTGAAAGTTTGGAACAAAAAAAGTTACTTTCAACTTAGGGTAAGATTATCAAATAAACTTGGGAGTGTGAATAGATTACTACATTAGTTGTCATACATATTACTATATTAGTATCAGTCAATGATACATAGATTAGATTATTAAACATAATAGTCTGAGATCCTTTGTGATCTCCTTCACTTATTGAAGTCGCACGTTTTCCTTCTTTTGGATCAGATATCAATATAAAGATATAATATTTGTGGATATTAAAATATAGCATGTGACAATGTATTACTGGTTTTCTTCCCATCTACCACTGAACCTTTAATATATGACATTATCAAATTTTGTCAAAGAAAGCAATCATTCATAATAATAAGTGCTTCAATACCTAATTATTACATGATTAACAAAATTAATTAACTCAACTCCGACTTGTAACAAGTCTTATTTAATTAAAACTCATGCCAACAAGAAACTTGAAGCACCGATTAAGTCGATCAAGTCAATTAACCGATGTAGTACATGGGATCGGGCACTTTGAAGGTACGGTCGCCAGTGTTGGTACCAATTAGATCGCTCCATTGATCACCCATGTTACCTCTAATCCTGTATCCAGCCTCTTCTAATTCCTTTCTCTTGCCTGATTTATATTGAACCGCAGTACCATGATCATTAGTTCCCCTACACATATTTTCAAAATTTTAACATTAGGTTAGTTGCAATATCAATGTGAAATATATACTAAAAAAAATTTAACATAATGAATTACCAATTAGTTTTAGACAACATAATCTTAGGCCATTTTCTACTAAAATATATCATTTGACATTTTTATATTTTTAATTAAAAAACTTTTTGATCTAATCAAAAACTTTCACATGACACATATTATTATGTCGGCCATCATATTTTGACTAGCACAACAAATTTCCATCTGGCCTAGCACAATGGATTTGTTGCGTAAATATTGAAATTTGTTACGCCATGATTGAAATATGTTGCGTCAATATTGAAATCGGCTAATGTTCCTTTATATAAAAATAATTGCTTACTTTAGGATGAACTTCTCCCATTTAGTATAACCAATATTCTTCATATTTCTAATACGAGGTTCCGAGACAGCTTGCTTTGTTCCGGTGAGAAACACGATCTTAAATCCCAACTCTATAAGTTGGTTGTCATTCTTCGGTACCATAACGGGATTTGCAACCCAAGTTTGATACAAACTAACGCGTGTAGAACCCAAGTCAAGGAACTTCTTGACGCAGGCATCTTACGCGTTAGTAGATATCAAACTTGGGTTGCAAATCCCGTTATGGTACCGAAGAATGACAAACAATGGCGCATGTGCATAGATTTCAAAGATTTGAACAAAGCATGCCCCAAAGATTGTTATCCGTTACCTGAAATTGATCTTAAGGTGGATTCGTTGGCACCATTCCGCCTTAAATGCTTCCTGGACGCGTATAAGGGATACCATCAAATCCACATGGCCGTTGATGATCAGGACAAAACCGCTTTTCGGACGCCCGATGGCACATTTTGTTATCAAATGATGCCATTCGGACTTAAGAATGCCGGGTCCACATACCAACGCCTGATGGACAAAGAGTTTCATTCCCAAATTGGGAGGAACTTGGAAGTCTACATGGATGACTTGGTCATCAAAAGCCCTGATCCAGAAGCGATGTTGAAAGACATCGAAGAAACTTTCAACACGCTCAGGAAGATAAACATGAAGCTCAACCCGAGCAAGTGTGCCTTTGGAATGGAAGAAGGGAAGTTCTTGGGGGTCATCGTCACTAAAGATGGCTACAGAGCGAACCCTGAAAAGGTCGAAGCCATTATCAAAATGGAATCACCTACTACCATCAAACAGGCTCAGACACTGAATGGACGACTAGTGGCACTTAATCGCTTTTTGGCAAACCACGCGGATAAGTCGTTTCCCTTCGTGTCAACGTTGAGAAACTGTTTGAAGAAAACGCACTTCCGCTGGACACCAGAAGCGGAAGCAGCTTTTCAGGAGATTCGGTCACGCTTGATCGAACTCCCACCACTCACAGCACCAGAAGCGGGAGAGGAGTTAATCCTATACCTTTCCGCAACTGATAGAGCAACCGGGGCAGTCCTGCTAGTAGAGCGAAAAGGCATCCAGATGCCAATCTATTATGTCAGCCGTATCCTAACAGACGTAGAAACCCGGTACTCTACCCTCGAAAAATTAGTCTTAGCACTTTTACACGCCTCACGCAGGTTAAGACGATATTTCCAGGGTCACCCAATCACCATCCTCTCCAACTTTAAACTTGCAAACGTTCTAGGCAAACCCGAGTTATCGGGACGCCTAGCCAAATGGGCAATTGAGTTGGGAGAATACGCGATAAAGTATAAGCCAAGACCAGCCATAAAGGGCCAGGTTCTGGCCGACTTTATTGCAGAAGTGCCTGCATCGCGGGAAAAAGAGTGCCAGGAAGAGGCTCAACCCTCTCCAGCACAAGATATCAAGGATGTCTGGCGACTCTACACTGATGGGGCAGCTAATAACGAGGGTTCAGGCGCAGGGCTAAAGCTAACCAACCCAGCGGGCCAAGAATACACCTACGCTATTCGATTGGATTTTCCAAGTACGAATAACGAAGCCGAGTATGAGGCATTCCTGGCTGGGCTGAGAATTGCGCGTAAGATGGGAGTGAAAAACTTGGAAGCCCACGTGGATTCCATGTTAGTAGCCAATCAAATCAACGGGACGTACACGGCCGTGAACGACACAATGGCCCTGTACCTCGCACAAGCAAAATCCCTTATGCGCGATTTCAATGACTGCAAAGTCATACACGTCAAGCGAAGTGAAAACAAATCTGCGGATGCGTTAAGAAAGCTTGCTTCATTAACCTTTACCCACCTAGGAAAGGATATCCGCATTGAACTCCTCGAGACACCTTCGGTCCCGCACAAGGAAATTTGTGTCATCCAAACCGGCACGGAAACGTGGATGACACCAATAATAAAATACCTTGCGACAGGTACACTACCGGAGTCCAAAACACAGGCAAGAAAACTACGCTGTAAAGCACTGAATTATCAACTCATCGATGACATCCTTTACAGACGTAACTTTCTTGGCCCACTCTTAAGATGCGTGGACAACCAAGATGCTGACTACCTCCTAAGGGAAGTACACGAAGGCATCTGTGGAGTACACGCAGGTCCCCGCGCTGTTGTTGCCAAGCTAAACAACGCGGGATACTTTTGGCCGGGGATGCATACGGATGCGCTGGCATACATCAGAAAATGCAGGTCTTGCCAGCTTTACGCACCCAACACGCACCGCCCGAAGAATGAACTTGTTCCAGTCACTTCTTCATGGCCATTTCAGAAGTGGGCCATCGATGTGACAGGCCCATTTCCTACAGCAGCAGGAAATGTTCAGTTCCTAGTGGTAGCCATCGACTACTTCACCAAGTGGATAGAAGCAAAACCTTTAGCCCAAACAACCGCGAAACATATCAAAAAATTTATTTGGGAATTTATTATTTGTCGTTTTGGACTTCCACAGAATTTGGTGAGCGATAACGGCACCAACTTTGCTGACAAGAAGCTACAACAGTGGCTGAAAGAACTTCAAATCACCCACACCTTTACCTCAGTGGCACACCCGCAAGGTAATGGTGAGGTGGAAAGAGCAAATAAGAGCATCGTCGAAGGCATAAAGAAAAGACTATTGGAACACAGATCCGGCTGGGTGGACGAGCTTCCGCACGTCCTTTGGGCAAACAGAACGCTGAAGAAGGCCAGTACGGGAGAAACCCCGTTCAGCCTCACTTATGGCACTGAAGACATGGTTCCGGTCGAAATTGGTTTACCCTCACCAAGGGTCTTGATTCAGCCAGAAGACAATGATGCGGAAAGACGGTTGGATCTTATGCTAACCGAGGAACGCAGAGACTTAGCCGCAGTGCGTGAAGAGAACTACAAGCGACAAATGCAAAAGTACTACAACACGCGGGTAAAACTCTGCAACTTCAATATAGGAGACTACATACTGCGCAACAACGAGGCTACGAACCAAGAACGCCCAGGAAAGCTGGCCCCGGTCTGGGAAGGGCCATACATTATCAAAGAAGTCCTGGGAAAGGGCGCATACCGGCTCGAAAGGCTCGATGGCACTCCCATCCCAAGAACATGGAATGGAGCTCAATTACGCAAATGTTATATGTAGATCAATTCCAAAACTTGTAAAGAAAAGGCCTAGAGCCACTTCTAATGGAAATGATTCTCCTTTCATAGTGTTAACTTTACCTTTATACTTATGAACTTCCCACACTGGTGCCGGTATTCACCGCATAAATCGGGAAGAAGTAAGTCGTTACGTGTGGAAGGCGGCAAAACCCGCATAAACACAACGTTGAAAATAAGGGAAACCTACACGCAGGTCAGATGTAAGTAAAGTTTAGCCATCCTTGTAAGTGCAAGTGACGGTCTTACCCGCACAATCACGAACAAGGAAGCAAAACTTCAACCTATCATCTACCACGTTCATAGGTTATCCTAAAAAAAAAAAAAAAAAAAAAAAAAGATGAGGAAAACCTACACGCAGGTCAGATATGGGTAAAGTTTAGCCATCCTACTACGTGCAAGTGACGGTCCTACCCGCACAATCACGAAAGAGGAAGCAAAACTTCACACCTATTATCTACCACGTTCAAAGGTTAACTTATCCTCAAAAGATGAGGAAAACCTACACGCAGGTTAGATGGTAAAGTTTAGCCATCCTACTACGTGCAAGTGACGGTCTTACCCGCACAATCACGAAAGAGGAAGCAAAACTTCACACCTATTATCTACCACGTTCAAAGGTTAACTTATCCTCAAAAGATGAGGAAAACCTACACGCAGGTCAGATGGTAAAGTTTAGCCATCCTACTACGTGCAAGTGACGGTCCTACCCGCACAATCACGGAAGAGGAAGCAAAACTTCACACCTATCTACCACGTTCAAAGGTTAACTTATTCTAAACACTTGGAAAATTGCTAATTTAAACTAAAGCCATAACTTTTATAAAGCAAGGAATCCAATGAAAGAAGCGGTCTTAGCCGCACAAAGATTTACATTTCATAAATATTCGTTACAAGAATGGCCGGGTAACTACCCGCCTACAAGAAAGTAAATCTATACAAACTAAATCTATCCTAGCAGCGGGAAGGGATCTTCAGGATCAGGCTTCAGGGCCACTTCCACTTGGACCAGCGCCGTCAGTAGAGCGTGGTTGTTCAAGGAAAGCCTTAAGGATAGCTAGCCCATCATCAGCAGCAGCAACTTCATTCACCTTCTCCACCACCGGATGCGGGAAGGCAGCATACTGATTCACTGCTTGGTCGTAAATAGCTTCAGTATCCACATTATACAAAGGGAAGTTGGAAGGCGGGACGCCTTTCTCAACGAACCCTAGACCAAGCAGGAAGCCGACCCGTTCCCCATCCTCGTGAGAAGCGTTAAGGGCTGCGCTCATAGCATCGTCGTAAGATGTCTCTGAGAAGACCCGATGCACAACCTACATAAGAAAATATACAAGTGTCAACACCCTATTTACAAAGAAGAGCGTAAAGACATGAAAGTTTACCTGAGACAACGCTTCTCGAAGAAGCCATTCCTTGGCAACCAGAGCTTCTTGGAGGGCAGCTTGAGCCTCGTTACGGGCGCGTTCGGCTTCACTCTTGTTAAGGTTGGCAAGCAACACTTCTTTAGCCGCAGCCTCTTCGACGCCCTTTAGCTTCCGCTCAGTATGGTCAAGCACCCCCCCTCTGGTCCAAGATCTCCTGGAGCTTTTTGGCGTCTTCCATCGCCAAGGCATCATGAGCCTGCTGGAGAGCCTCTAATTTGGCTTTAAGTTCTTCATTCTCCACGCGCAGAGGCTCAGCAACAGCTTCAGCCTTGGTGGCCCTCTCGGTTGCGTTCCTCGCAGTTTCCTTAGCCAGCCGAAGCTGTTCATTAACAGCTTGGGCAGCCTTGGAACGGGCCTCGAGTCGAGCCTGAACTTCAACCTCGAGGGCCTTGAAGGCCTTCTCCTTCTCCGCAGCCACTGCGGCAAGTTTTTGGTTCTCCTCCCGGACAGCCCGCGCCTGAGCTACTTCCTTGAGGCGAGCTGCTTTTAACTTGTCGTTTTCACGACAAAGCAGCTCGACGCGCGGCTGCATCCGGGCCAGGAGAACCCGAAGCTCATTGGTTAGCCTACCCTCCTGGTAGCTAGCCATGGCTTGCCCCAACGCACCACTAGGAGCAGCGTGACGAGCCCATTCCACGCACTCCACAGGGGTGCGAAGGGTTGTTCCTCGGCGAATGTTCCATCGTGGAACATACACTTCATTGGAATCCGACACTGCAAAAAACACAAAGCAGTTAGGAAAAGATGATAAAATATGTATATAAAATGGGCCAGAAGAACCCTACGCACCTGTAGGGTCAATAACAGGCCGATAGCCGCCGAACCCATCACCTGAACCCAAAGGAAATCCATCCAAGAGGTCAGGCAGATGGGAAGGTAGCAAAGATTGGCGGGAAGCCCCATGCGTACCTGATGGACCGGCCGTTGTTGCCGATGGCGGGGGCATGGTAGCAGCCGCCGTGGTCGCCGCCGCGGTCGCTGCCGCAGAATCCGCAGCAATAGTAACCGCCGGCTCTGTGAAGGATGCTGTAAAAATCGCACTCACAGCCGGCGGTGACGTCATCTCGGCTGGAACAGTCGGCTCAGAGTGAGCAACTGAACCAGCGGAAGCAGGCGCAGGCGCCTGGGTCGACGCCTCAGGTAGGCTGACCAAGCCTACCGTCATTGGCGGAGAGGTACTACTCGGCGCCTCACCCTGGAATGCGTGAACATCCACGCCTGCGTAAAGAAGAAAAGTGTTAAAAGATCAAGCTATGAAGATAAAAGCTAAAGGAAAATTGTACTTACGGGTTTTCTTGAGCCTAAAGGTACGGAGAGGCGGGGACGGACCCGATGGAGCCGGCCTCTTCGCGCCGGTCACCGTCGTCTTCTTTGGCTCTCCGGAGGTGACAGTCGCAACCTCCGGAGCGGTGGTCTTATCACCACCGGGATTCCCCGCCACCTCTTCGCTCCCGGTCTCCGAATCAGACCGAGGCGCTGGATCGGCAGTGGAGGCCTTCTCTTTCCCCTTCCCGCCGGCAGCCTTTTTCTTCCGCACCAACGGAGGACCATCTGCGGATTCCTCATCAGAACATACGATTAGAGGAATTCCAGCAGAGGTTTCAACATTGAGGGGTCGAGGGTCGAATAACGCCTTACCTGGCCGACGGGCACTGAGGATCTCATGGCCTAGCGGATAGACCTCCACGAACCGATCCGCCGTTTGTTCTAGGACGGGCAACTCGTTCTCGTCTAGAGCGCGAGTACCCATCCGGGCGGGACCGTCAGCCTCCCGCGGATTAAGGAGCGACTGCAGGTCGTTCCCCTCTGAAATAAACAGGAAAAAAGTTAGAAGAAACTCAAAATCAACAAAAGGGAAAAAGGCATACCGTAAGGAACAGAGTTCGAACCGTATTCGAGGACGATCGGAATCTTGCGCGCATCAGCCTCCTTCCACACCCGGCTCATCCCCAGCATCACCATCCCGGACTCCGCAAACCGGTAAACCGGAGATTGGACCCGAGATATCTTTGCAAACCATTCCGCCTCCTGGTAGCTGGAGGCGTGAAGGCTGGGAAGGGCCTGCCCGTTCTTGAATTTCATAGCAATGGGGATGGCGCGAGCGGATATGAAGAAAAACTCCCGCTTCCACGAGCGAAGACTGCGCTCGGTCGCGCAGATCTTTAAACCCTTGATTCGGGTTGTCAAGGTGTACCACCCCTGGATGCACCTCCAAGTGTAGAAGGTCATCAGGCGGTCAACATAGGGCTCAACGCCCAAAATCCGGCACACCCACTCGAAGTGGCGAATCTTGGCGATCGCCATGGGGTGCAACTCGGTCAAATGAACACCGTGCCTCTCAAGGACACGGTAAACAAACTTTGTCAATGGGAACCTAAGATTCCCATAAACAAAGAATGCTGCATAAACCCCGATCTTGCCTCTGGGGGCATCGTACACAGTATCATGGGGTTCAGGAAACTCAGGCTCGAGAGACTCGAGCATGAACTTCCTGATGACATACCGGTACAGATCGCCGGGCAGAGCACACTGGCACTCGCCAGCAGTACTCTTGTCATCAGCTGTAGAATCGATATCACGAGACATCTTGTAAAAGAAGAAGAAAACGATTTCGGGAGAATGCTTGCCTGAAAAGGATAAGTATTCGCCGGAAATCGCAAAGAAGATGAAGAGAAGAGTGAAAGTGTGGATTACAAATAACCCTCTCCCCCTTTATATACTAATCGCAATTAATGCGATGAAATTAATGCGGAAGAGAGAGAAAACGAAGGTGCAATGAAACTACGACACGTGGCAAAAAGCAAGCTGGCAACAGCTGTTGACAGGACGCATACCATTAATTTCGCGGCCACGCGCCCGAAAAATCGCGCCCACGTGCCTGAAAAAGCGTCTGGAATGACCATGTACTGTCACGTCACCATAACTTCCTGCACGTCCTGACACAGTCAGAAGAAACCATCGCACGACGTTTCAGATGTTTGGACTGTTCCTATCTTTCCACCAACTCTTCGAATTTCAAAATTCAAAATTCAAAACGATTCAAAAGTGAGCGGGAAAGTACCCCTTACCTTGGCAACCAAGTAACCGTAAGACGGATGCGGGTACAGTGTTAAGTCAAAACCCTTCACATACCTAGCACCCGCAGGGAATTGAAGCCAAGAATAACTTGGCAACCAAGTAACCGTCAGACGGATGCGTGTACAGTGTCAAGGCAAAACCCTTCACATACTTAGCACCCGCAGGGAATTGACGCCAGGAAAACCTTAGAAGTAAAGTAACCGTAAGACGAGTGCGGTTACAGTGTCAAGGCAAAACCCTTCACGTACTTAGCACTCTGCAGGGAATTCAAACCAAGAAGGATCTTCTGGGCCATGCTTGCGGAAACGTGAATAACATTCCCGCACGACGGGAACGTCGAGAACTATATTGTTTGAAACTCCAAGATGGAATTGGTGGTTTTAGCATAAATGATCACTATGTCCAAAACCACCAAGACCCCATGGAGAATCAACACAAGTGGGACTCAACGCTCCTGACGTGCGAGGAGGTTACAAACCTACCCGCTTCACACCCAAAGATCAAGCAGAAAAGTCGGGAATTTCTGCGTGACATCAGGAAAACCGCGGGATGAATCACCACGGAAAACCGAAAAACTATACCCTTTTCAAAACCCCTTGCTAAGTCCAAAAGTTCACCTCACTTTATTAAACATTCATGAGAAGAACATTGGACTGGGGGGACTTGAAGAGGTAGGTCCCAGCAGAGCCCAGTTGGACCCGCAAGACTCACCTTGAACAGGGACGTTTGCGCAATGACCAACTGCTCCAGCAGGACACACCATGCTCAAAGAACCTTACGCGCAGTACGCCAGCTGTACCCGCAGGGAAAGCCTCCCAATGGTGAAGTACCCCGCCTGTTCCCGCAGCTGCGGATACAAGCCATCAGGGAAGGCTACCCGCACTAACAGCAAGGCTACACGCACAATGCATTCGTTCAGTAGTCACATGAAGGAATGAGCAAGGCGGAAACACTCCCGCCTAAATGAGCCAGTCCGTATGCTTCTGGAAGGTCTTTCGTACTATACCTACTAAGGTATGGGCGGAACAGACAGTTTGACCAGAGCAGCCCATGAACTAATCACAGGGTGACAGCTCACCGACAACAATACGAGGATGAGCACCCTCTAGTACTGTTTGTCACTATTAGCCGCTGCCTACTCACCAACCCTTACGATGGGACGTGCGCAGCCTACAGTTGGTGGAACAGTGCGTAGCCGGCAGTAAAAGGAACAGTATACGGCCGACCTTATTACTGTTGGCCGTAACCTATCCACCAACCAGCATGGCCTGTGCGTAATCCACTGTTGGTAGAACAGGAATACTATTCAGCCGGCTGTACCTGCTTGGAAACCTACCTTCGGCTATAAATACTCCAACACCTTGGAATGGTAAGGACATCATCTGATATCTCAATCTTATCTAGCAATCTCTTAATATACACTTATATTCAGAGCAATCTAGTCTGATTCTCACGCCGGAGGGTGGTCACAAGGAGGAACCCCCCATTCTCAGTGACGAGCTTACGGTGTCTGTTTTGCAGGTCCCCTGAAGAACAACCTTCTCTGCTGGGCCTCATTCGTGGGAAACATTACTTAACCCCCAGATTATCTATAATCTGCCTGTGGGTTCACTTAGTGTTTCTTCACTTATTGAAGTCGCACGTTTTCCTTCTTTTGGATCAGATATCAATATAAAGATATAATATTTGTGGATATTAAAATATAGCATGTGACAATGTATTACTGGTTTTCTTCCCATCTACCACTGAACCTTTAATATATGACAATCAAATTTTGTCAAAGAAAGCAATCATTCATAATAATAAGTGCTTCAATACCTAATTATTACATGATTAACAAAATTAATTAACTCAACTCCGACTTGTAACAAGTCTTATTTAATTAAAACTCATGCCAACAAGAAACTTGAAGCACCGATTAAGTCGATCAAGTCAATTAACCGATGTAGTACATGGGATCGGGCACTTTGAAGGTACGGTCGCCAGTGTTGGTACCAATTAGATCGCTCCATTGATCACCCATGTTACCTCTAATCCTGTATCCAGCCTCTTCTAATTCCTTTCTCTTGCCTGATTTATATTGAACCGCAGTACCATGATCATTAGTTCCCCTACACATATTTTCAAAATTTTAACATTAGGTTAGTTGCAATATCAATGTGAAATATATACTAAAAAAAATTTAACATAATGAATTACCAATTAGTTTTAGACAACATAATCTTAGGCCATTTTCTACTAAAATATATCATTTGACATTTTTATATTTTTAATTAAAAAACTTTTTGATCTAATCAAAAACTTTCACATGACACATATTATTATGTCGGCCATCATATTTTGACTAGCACAACAAATTTCCATCTGGCCTAGCACAATGGATTTGTTGCGTAAATATTGAAATTTGTTACGCCATGATTGAAATATGTTGCGTCAATATTGAAATCGGCTAATGTTCCTTTATATAAAAATAATTGCTTACTTTAGGATGAACTTCTCCCATTTAGTATAACCAATATTCTTCATATTTCTAATACGAGGTTCCGAGACAGCTTGCTTTGTTCCGGTGAGAAACACGATCTTAAATCCCAACTCTATAAGTTGGTTGTACAGTTTAAGAGACCCCGGTATGGCCACCCCTGCTGCTTCCGCCACCCATAGGTCAAACGCCGTCGAATTATACGGTAAAGCCCTGAATAATAATAATTCATTAAAATAAACTCATTAAACCACATATATACATATGCAAGGGCTAGATAATGTACAAATAACATTTACCGTACAAACAATATAAAGTACACAAAAAAAATTGTGTTTGTGGCATTTTTTAATTAAACTACAGCAAAAATAAAAACAAATAATAATAATTACGCTACACTTTACAGGTTGAGTAATTATTATTAATCCACTTTTATTTTGATGTAGTGTAACTACTCTGTTCATAATAATTACAAAAATATCATTGCGTCCATTTTTTTCTTTGATACATATTTTCCTGCATATGTCTATATAAATTATTTTTAACATGGTATCACGTACCCAAAAGCGACCGAATTTCTAGCATAATAAGGGAGATTAGAGAGTGTGGTTTCATCAATATCAAAAATCCAAATGTCCTTGCCATCACCAGTGAGGTTAAGGCTTTTGGCATACTTATAGGCTTCGTTCGCAACAAAATCGCAGTCCGCACGGTATTGTTTACCGAGCATGTAATGACCAACATAGTCCGCACATTCGTCTGGAACTAAGGTCCAGTCTTTGAGGTTGCTAGTCTCAACGGCTAGTCGCCAACTATTGCAGTTAAGGTCGGGGTGTTTGAGCCCGCCTGAGCCCGAATGCGGCATTAGTAGGTGGATTTGGTTAGGGGTTTGAGATGCAAAGGTGGTTGCAAGGGTTGCCATGAGGATAAGAAACGTGAAACCCATGTTTGGTTTTGAATAATGTTGTTGTGTTGTGTTAAGGTGTCGTGTGTTTTGGTTATATAAGTGAAGGTTTGGTAAAATGGGCTTTATGTTGTGATATATTACGAGTCTACCACTTCAAGTGTGTGTACGTGGTTAGCTACTTATTTTTTGTGAATGAAAAAAAGAAACAAAGCTTTATTGGTTGGTTGTTTGTTTGAACAAAATATGTGCACAAGTATATAGGTGATTTAAAAGAAGTGTTACCAATGTAAAAGTGCATAGTAGTCGGTTAGATTATGTGGCATGGACTAAAATTCATTAGTTTTCAAATAATGACACGTTAATGTTATATCATATCTTACTTTATTTCACTTTTTTTCTTCAATATTTAAAAAATACTTTCCAATTCACCGATTACTTTCTTTTACAAATAAAATAATACTCTCTATATATATATAATTAAAATTTAATGTAACTAAAGTTAATACAACATAAAACATTACCACTTAGAAAACATTAATTTATAACTAATATATATAAACATAAAATTAAAAATTTATATAAATTTGAGTCTTATCACCGTCGAGTAGTTCGAAAAACGTAAATATATTTAACTAAGTTTACTGGTTCAAAGTTCAAACACATGTCAAAGTTGTTTACGAGACCAAAATATTTGTTCTTTCGAAAAAAATTCGCGTTCGTTAAAATTTATTCCGGGATTTTCAAATATTTTTTTTTGCACAAACCTATGTATTTTTTTAGCTTTAACAAATGCAAATTATTAACCAAAAATTATTAATATACATACTTATTTTAAAAAGATGAAGATTTGTGAAATGGTTAGGAAAATTTCCCAAAACTTTTGCCAATTCACCAAACACAAACAGTTGAGGTGGTGTTCCCCAATATGCCATATAGCACACCAATTGGTGAATTGATGTCTATACCACATAGCACAACAATCGTATTATTGAGTTCACTCAATTAGATGTAAGATTTATTAGTGAAGCATGTATTTTGAACTACAAACTGTCATTTTTATATGTAATTTTTCTATAACCACAATGAATATTTTGTAAATGATAGTTTACGGGACCGTGTTACAATTAAATAAGCCATTGAATTCAGCATATGCTTTGTCCTATATCTACATAAGAATAGGGATGTTCATAGTTCGATTTAACTAGTTTAATGGAAAATTTAGTAATGCACTGCTAAAATACGATTTTGAAAAAAAGACAAATAAAGTTGCCGAGTTGGTTGGTCGACTGATTTGGTCGGTTTTCACGGTCCTGCGGTTTTACATTTGTTTTTTTGACGTTTAGAAGTTTTAAACTAAAGTAATATTTTTTTAAAAGCATAAATTTATAATAAATCATTTTTTAATAGTCAAAATTTTCATCTTTTATTTACAATTTTAACCACCTAAATATTACAATTACTTCATGACTCGAACATGGGTTCCCACCAAGAAGGATTGCCTCCTAACACTATGCCAAAGCCTAAGTGGCATAAATGTTCAATTTTTTTTGAACGACCAACTAAGTAACGCCGGGTACTCCGTACGCAACCCCCATTGGCTAATGGTAACCTGAGCCGGCCACTAGTCCGGACGGACGGAGCCCCTAGCGGTCCACCTATTGAGAGATTCACCGGATAAAACCCGACCCCACGCCCGCCAAACGGCACGACAGCGAGGAGCCGGTAAAACCGGGTGAGATCAGGACTCGAACCCTGACAAGCCAGGGTCATCCCTCATATCTCCCATATAAATTGGTGGTAGTGAGGTTTGAACTCCCTACCTCTTACTAGTAAAGTGAGTGCTCTACCATTAAGCCACAACCAATTTATGGCATAAATGTTCAATGTTAATAAATTACATACTCTTCACTTCATATTTCATGTTTCCCAATCGGATTTGAATTTTTGTGTCATCCTTCTCATGATGGATTAGGTAAGGATAATGGTTGGTATTATTTGTATAAAAAAATGCTTCACTCATTTAAGTAGATATATTTCTTTTTCCTCTTGTGGCAGCTTTCCTAATAATCCATATGGTTGTGATGTTGATGTTGTTTATTTTAAATTTCATTTAAATAAATGATAAAACAATATAAGTATCAACTATTAGAGTTCACCTATACATGAATACGAATATTGTAGCCAGATAATTTGCTGAAATAAAAACTCAAAATATTTACGTATTAATCTTTTATAATAACTCAAGGTTACTGAATTATTTTCACGATATTTGAACTATTATTAACCCGAAAGTCTTTTTAAACAAGCATTCCTTCAATATTTTCTACGGTAAGTTATTATTAATGAGAATTTATATTCAAAACTATAATTTTAATTAGAACACTGTTTAATATAAAAAAAACTAGTATATAAATATTCTAACCCGCAATTTTCTTTTTATCAAAATATAATTACTAATTATCAGGAAAAAGAAAGATTCAAAGCTAATATAAGAGCATCTCCAAGGCTCGTTTTCATACATTTTGAGCTCATATAGAGATAAAGGAGATGTAGATAATGTGAAGAAAAGAGATTAAGGAAACGTTTGGAGTAAAAACAAAGATACAATCAATCAGGTGTATGTGTGAAGACGACTTAAGCTATCTTCTAAATAACCGATTAAAGATTTTATCAGGGGTGTGTTATTATTACTCGGACAATAATCTAATGATAAATAAATAAAAAAAACAGATGTAAATTTTGTTCACATATTTTCAGAAAACTAGAATTTCAATTGTAAATATTGTGATCGAAATAATGTGAAGTATAAAATAATTCAGAACAACACGAGTACGATGGACAGTTCAATAAAAGGAGTATAATCCAATTTTATACCATGTGCTTGAATGTGACATGGGATTTTTTAGCATGTTAATATGTTATAAAAATGGTTTGTTACTTTGTATTTTTTTAGTTTATGTTTCTTGAACTTGTGGCTTCAATTGAGTTCATAATATGTAACAAATAAATCAGTTTATAAAAAATGTTATAATATTTCCTATTTTAAATACCGAAATGCAATAACTTTTATTTTTTTGGTACTTTAGTTTAACAAACAAAAATGTAAAAATATGGTACACCAAATACAACTTCTCAAAGCATAATATAACATAAGAAGCCTAAAGTACAAAGCTGTAAAGAGTTGCAAATAATATATATACTAATATGGGCACGAGTTATTGAAAAGATCACTACTTCGATCATGGTTTTTTCGGGTTTCGGGTTTTGACCGGGTAAAAGTGGAATCGGTTCCGGCAGGTCCGGTTCTGGGTGCATGTCATGGGAGACACCCAATACCAGGTTGTATCTGCGAGTTGGGTTTGAATAGGAACCGGTTTTGGGTCAGGTCCCAAACCGGATATTTTGTGCACCTCTCTAATTGGGCTAAGCTTGTGATTAATTGGGCCAGAAAACAAAGCTGGTAACAAAAACAAAAACACACAAAAAGCGAGGCCCAAACCCAGAAGCCTTACTACTTGTTATTTCGATATTAATACCCCATGTTCTTCATTTCCACTTGTTAGATTATTTGATTGTTTTTTATAGCTACCCTTTTTGTATTTTTTTTCAATGACCATCAAAGTCCAACCTTCGGGTATATTCATTGGCAAAAGTCTGTCCACACCTGTGATCACAGACAGCACTAGTGACCTAGCCGACCACCAATTCCAGAGAAACCCACCACCAGTTTGTTTGGCATAACCCCATACTCGCACATGACATTTTGTTGAGCAAGACTTGAACCGACAAATTTTAATAGAAAAAGTCACTGTGATACCACTAAGACACCGTTCATTTGTTCAGGGCCGACCCAAGAGCCAGCAAAAATAAGTTAGGGCTTTAGGCCCATAATTAATTAAGGCATTCAAGTCTAAAAAGGTATTATATTAAATATATTATAATGGTTAAAGTAAATATAATGTATTGGTATGGTGATAGGCTTGCTTGTGACAATAAGTTATTGTTTTCTTTCCCTACCCACTTTGGTACCTAGAACCATGCCCAATGCATGTTTTTTTAAAACGTTAAAATAACGGATTATGTGAAGGAGAGTTTAAACTAAGTTTGGTTTATTCAACTTAGAACAAGTCTTATTAGTACAAACTGACTCATAACAACAAGCAACTTGAAGCCCAAAGTTGTCGAGTCTACGACTAGGCGATGTAATAAATAGGATCGGGCAGCTTGAAGGTGCGGTCTCCAGGGTTGCTACCGAGTAAATCGCTCCATTGATCACCCATGTTACCTCTAATCCGGTATCCACCCTTTTCTAACTCTCTTCTTTTGCTTGATTTGTACACCGCCGAATTGCCATGATCATTGTCCCCCCTACACATATTTTCAAATTGTGTACATTATTAAAAACATGAGTTTTGATAGAACTCAAATTAAATTAGCGTGCTAACTATGAGAATCAGGTAGTGTAATTATATATACAACATACATAATTACACTACCTTTATATATAATTACACTACTTGATTTTCACAGTTAACACTTTAACTTAATTTGTACGTTAACTTTCCACTTAAATACATACTCCAAAGTCTAAATAATTAGTTAAAAAAATAAGTAAATGAATTGCTAACTACTTTAGGATGAGCTTCATCCATTGAGTATAACCAACTGCCTTTAGATTTTTGATACGAGGTTGTCTGAAAGCTTCCCTTGTTCCTGAGAGAAACACAATCTTATATCCCATCTTTATAAGTTGTTTGTAGAGTCTAAGAGACCCTGGTATCGCAGGAGCCGCCGCTTTCTTCACCCATTGATCAAACTTTGTTCCATTAAATGGCATGTACCTTAATATTCAACCCATGCAAAACTCATTATAACACTTAAGTAATAACACGAATGGACGATGAAATAAAAAATAAAACATGTTAACATGTCCTTAACGAGACATCCTGATGGTTAAGTTGTGTATCTTACAACCAAAATATTTTTAACGATTATTAGTTATACCCAACAGAGACATCGTCACGAGCATAATAAGGGATATTTGAAAGTGTAGTTTCACCAATATCGAAAATCCAAACGTCCTTGCCATCACCCGTGAGGTTAAGACCTCTCGCATACTTATAGGCTTCGGCCACCACCATATCATGGTCCTTGCGGTATTGGTCTCCTAGTATGTATTGCCTGACATAGTCTACGCATGAAGCGGGAACATGGGTCCATTCTTTGAGGTTGTTGGTCTCAACAGCCACCCGCCAGCTCAAGCAGTTGACGTCCGAATGTTTGTGGCCGGCAGAACCGGAGATTTGGTTGTTGTCTGAAGATGCAACCACGGATGTGATGGTTACCAATATAAGTATGAGATACGAGGAACCCATGTTTTGAAGTGTACTTGTGTTGTGAAGTGGTACAATAATAAATCTTGGTTAAATAGGTTATGTTTTTGTCAAAAAGGTCTCACTTTTTGAAATATTACGTGTTTACCACTTTAGTCATTTTTCTCATAGAATGTTATAGTAAGTAATAATTTCAAATTCGATAAAAAATCATAGTCACACTTTACATCATTTCTCTGACAATATTACACGTAAAACATCAATTATAACAAGGTGTTTTTTCTTTGTCATCTTTTATTGAGACATCATGAAAAGAATTTTACTAAAGTATAATTATACAAGGTATGTAAACCGAAGTAAAAAAGACTGAGTGTTATGGTTGTGGTGGGGGGCGTCATTCATGTTCACATTAAATTTTTTTATCATTACGAGTTTTAGTAAGGGTGTCATTGGTGGGGAAGCGCCACTAAGAGCGGCGAGTGCCAAAGGAAAGCGGTGCGGGGCCACCTAATTTATAATTAACAAATCATTTTCCATAACTTTTAAATATAAAATATATTAAATAATAATTGGGGTGTTGGTTAGTGTGATATGACAATTTAACTAACC
Organism: Bidens hawaiensis; assembly: GCF_021521415.1. Taxonomy (NCBI): domain Eukaryota; kingdom Viridiplantae; phylum Streptophyta; class Magnoliopsida; order Asterales; family Asteraceae; genus Bidens; species Bidens hawaiensis. The sequence goes on from NW_027493343.1 coordinate 152,603, forward strand.
AAATCAAAATCGTTATTCCTAGAACGTGTAAGGCTGAGGGGTGTGGGGCGCTAATCTAGGCGCGAGAGCCCCTCCGCTCGCGCCCCCAGGCGCTAACCCCACACCACCGGGGCGCGAACCGGGGCGTGAACGGGGCGCGAGCGCGAGCCCCCAGGCAGGCGTGAGTGTGGTCGCGGGAGAAGAGAGAGAAAAAGCTGGTGGGTTCCCCAAAAAGAGCCGTTGAGCTCCGAATTTTTTTAAAAAAATTCCTTAAAACCTCTATATAATACCTCAAATTACTCCCATTTCAACCATATCAAAACACAATTTCACCTTACAAACCCTTATATAATATCCCAAACTCCTATATAATACCCCATTTCATCTATAAAATACCCCATTTCACCCATATCAATCACCACAACTTCAAAATAAAACCCAAAATCAACCCATCTTCCCAATTTTTTTTTTTAAAATAATGTCGTCGTACTCGTCTGATTCCGACTCCTCCGAAGAGGATGATTTGCTTCTTCATGTAGGGGGAGTTTTGACCGCAACCGTGGTCGATCTCTTGCAAAATCAAGCCCATCAACCTCGACTCCCGAGGGTTAGAGCACCACCTCGTGATCGTGATCGATCGGGTGCTAACGATACTTTGTTTAGGCATTATTTTAGCCCTCAACCGGTATATGAGGAGTCGGATTTTCGAACTCGTTTCCGAATGAGCAGACAATTGTTCATGCGTATAGCAAGTGATTTAGAGGCACGGTATCCCTTTTTTCAACAAAGGGAGGATGCTAGGGGTCTCCCCGGTTTTACCCCGCTTCAAAAATGCACGACTGCTATCCGTCAATTAGCGTACGGCATCTCGTCGGACGCTTTGGATGAGTATTTACAGATGTCGAAAATGGTTGCACGTGAATCCCTTCATTTTTTCTGCCAAGGTAAAAAACATTAATTTTACTTTATATTAAATATTTATTACATTTTGTAATATATATTATACGTAGGAGTCATATCGACTTACGCTCGGAGATATCTGCGTAAACCCACAATGTATGACATCCAACGCATATATGAGGTGCACGCAGAAAAACATGGTTTTCCTGGGATGCTAGGTAGCATCGATTGTACGCATGTTGGATGGGCTATGTGTCCAACGGCCTGGCGAGGTCAGTTCCACCGTGGTGATCATGAAGGGCCGACCCTTATACTTGAGGCGGCGGTGTCACAGGATCTTTGGTTTTGGCATGCTTTTTTTGGTGTTGCTGGGTCAAATAACGACCTTAATGTTATCGATCAGTCAAATTTGATCAACGACCTTATCGATGGGGTTGAACCACCTCAATCTTTTATTGCAAATGGAGAACTCTTCAAGTACGGGTACTATCTGGTCGATGGTATTTACAACGAATGGGCTTTGTTAGTTCAAGCTTTTACAGATCCAATCGCCGACAAACGGAAGTATTTTACGAAGAAGCAAGAGTCTGCTAGAAAAGATATTGAAAGAGCTTTTGGAGCTATAAAAAAACAATATTATGTTCTGGCGAACCCGATACGTTATTGAACTTGGGAGAGGATAACGGACGTCGTCTACACGTGTCTGATCCTACACAACATGACGTTAGAAGACGAGGGCAAAGCTATCTGCCAAAACTACCAAGGTGACATTCCGCCACAACTGTCCACAATCAGTGATCAACAAAGACTTCATAACATAGCAAATATCAAGAGCCGTGAGATACACGGGGATCTTCGACATGAGTTGGTTGAACATTTGTGGGCGAGGCGACCCGATGATCTTGTATTAGATTAGTGTTATTATTAAGTATTATTGTTTGTTTAATTTTTAGTATGTTTTTTTTTGTAATTTGAATTTTAAAAAAAAATGTGTGTTTTTTAATAATTTATGAGTTTTTTTAATAATACGTTTTTTGAATATATTTATAAAAAAATAAAAAAAAAAATCCGCTGGAGCCCCTGCTGGAGCCCCTCCACACCAGGGCCAGGGGCTCCAGCGGGGGCTCCAACACCCCCCTTATCCAGTTTCTCTCTCTGCTACACGTCACAATATTATTGGCTGGAGCCCCCACTCGCGCCCCCGTTAGAGCCCCCCACACCCCTCAGCCTAACAAGGAGAAGACATGTGCAACTTGTTTATCTAAATAAATCAAAGGGTTGACAGGTTACGGTGTTATGCTTGACATATAGTAATTATATAAATAATAAAATTAAAATCATATGTAAAAATAAATAACTAATAGAAGACATTGGTTTGAATCATCTTCGTTTATGTAACGTTTAAATTACATTATTTGTAATTCTTTTTTATATAGATTTGTATTACAATTCACTACTAGAAAACAAGTCATTTTCACACAAAAACTTCATACAAATTTCCTACGACATGTAGTTTCAACAGATTTTCAACAAAAAAAATAAGCTCAAACTTTGCTACAATATTATCTATAAACATTATGAATAGTTTTTGTAGGAAAGTTGTAGGAAGTTTACAACCACATGTTTTTGTAGTAATTTTGTAAGAAAAGCTGTTTAAAAACGGTTGAAAACGACTTTAAGCATGTGTTTTTCCAACAACTTTTTTGTTAGAAAATTGTTAGAAACTGAATTTTTCCAACAAATTTCCTACAATTCGGTTGTAGAAATTCATCACTTTTTCTAGTAGTGATTTTTCATACGGATAGAAAGAGGATCTTTGCAATAATGTTATTACGAGTATTATTTTAATAAAAAAAAAGTGATACATTTTCTCTACGTCTTCTCAAGAGTGTGTTCATTTTTTTAACAAGCTCAACTTTTAACACTCTATACTTTCAGATTCGGTTTTCAGATTCGGTTTACGGGTTTAATTTTACCATTCATCAAATCATCTACGGTTTCACCATCATCAATATGCATTGGATTCATATGACTCACGTTGTGTTCGTATGACTCATGTCTTCTAACCGAAAAACACACGAAAAAAACATATTGTGTGACAATGTATAGAAGCATACAAAGTGCATGCATGTAACAAAACTACATAGTCTAGTGGTCCAAAGTAAAATACATGAATCCAACCACATATACAAAAACCCAAATATGTGTAAGAAACATTCTTGGTACACATTCTGCTATATTATATAAACTTACAAAGCATCCTGGTTCAACACCCTTAAAGCTTATAAACATAAACGGACGTACGTATTAAATTCTCATCAATTGAAATGTAAGGCAAAACTGTTTTGCTAATTTACTATTACTATTTTGTACTTAACTGACTTTATAAATCCACCACTAACATGTAAGATGTATCATATTTGATAAGTTTCGTTACAGTAAATACAAACAAATGAGTTCATAAAAAGTTACTAAAGTTGTTCTCTATGGTGAGAGTCATCGAAATCCCTCACACAGTGTCACGTCAGCGTCACATGAGCACTGGGGCTTCGAAGCCCCAACCTATAACATCCCGTTGTGGTTTAATGCCCCTTGAGCGCCCCAATATTATTGAGATATTAATTCAAAGTATTATTAATTATCTTTTTATTATCTTGTCCCGTAAGTTAAGTAGTTTGATATTTATCTTGTTATTAGAATTAAGGTTTTCGTGTTTTTTGTATTTGAGTAGGTTTGGTATTGGCTTCCCTATTTAAAGGGTTTGTTGATTAATGAAAGTTTAATTTTGTTTTGTTATTCTCCTGGTGTTCTTGATTTCCATATTCCAACATTGTGGTATCAGAGCTTCTAGGTTGAAGTCCAATGTGTCAATCGTATCTTTGACAATGGCAGGGAAAGAAACAAACTCGGTGCCTATTCCCGTATTCAAAGGAGACGGGTATGATTTATGGCAGATTCGAATGAAGACGTTGTTGATTTCTCAAGACTTATGGGAGTTTGTGGATTTCGGTTATGATGTTGCGGATCGTGATGCTGATCGATTGAGATTGAACCGAAGAAAAGATGCCAGAGCTCTTGCTATAATTCAGCAAGGAGTCCATGATGAGTTCTTCTCTCGGATCGCTGGTGTTACCACATCTAAACAGGCGTGGGTATTACTAAGGAATGAGTACCAGGTTATAACAAGGTTAAGGCAGTCAGACTTCAGGGACTTCGTCGGGAATTCGAGACAATTCAGATGAAGGATGGAGAAGCTGTTGGAGACTACCTTTCAAAGGTTATGAAACGAGCTTATGGTGATGATGTGTAAGATCAAATTGTGGTGGAGAAGGTTCTTAGAAGTCTTCCATCTAGATGGGATCATATTGCTGCTGCCATTGAGGAGTCCAAGGATCTCTCTACACTGTCTTTTGATCAACTTATGGGATTTCAATCCCATGAGGTTCGACTCAATAGGAATGTGCACCCTGTTGAAGAAGAACAAGCCTTTCAGGCAAAAGAAGATGACACAGGTTCATCTTATCGAAGAAGAGGACGAGGTACAAATCGCAGTCGCGTAAGAGGTCGAGGACGAGTTTTTGGTAGAGGAAGAGGTGTGCAATGTTATAATTGCAACCGTTTCGGTCACGTTCGATCGGAATGCTGGAATGAACCTCAAGCAAACCCAGCAGTCGAAGGAGAAGACGTAGATGAAGAGGGCCGGCTCTTCATGGCGGTATCGGGCCGCAACGAACAAGGAGAGGTTCTCATGACAACCGATAGCAAAGGTACGACGGAAAATAATGTATGGTTTTTGGACAGTGGTTGGTCGAACCACATGACAGGGAAAAAGAAACTATTTAAAAAACTTGATGATACAAAAAGGGTGATGGTTAGAATGGGGAATGGAAAAGGTATCCAAGTTGAAGGAAAAGGTGATGTTAAAGTCAAAGTCATCACTGGTGAATATAAAACCATCCAAGAGGTTCAATATGCACCAGAGTTGAGTTTTAATCTTCTAAGTGTGGGGCAATTGATGAGATCAGGAAATTCTATTTTATTTGATAATGGTACATGCACTATCACAAACAAGAAGAGATGTGAAGTCTTGTTCAAAGTTCCCATTGCAGCCAACAACACGTTTCCAGTTAACATTACTCAAGTACAAGCTGTGTTATCTACAATTGATGAAGAGTCTCTGTTATGGAACCTCAGGTATGGTCATCTCAACGAATAAAGTTGTAACAAGCAGCCTATGTTCTGTATGCGCGGGGTGTTGTTTTGGAAAACAAACTAGACACACCTTTCCCCCATGAAGCTTCTAGGGCAATACGTGTTATGCAATTAATACACACCGATGTTGTCGGGCCTATGCCAATAGCTTCATTAGGGGGTAACCGATATTTTGTACTATTCACCGATGATTATAGCAGGATGAATTGGGTATTTTTCTTAAAACAAAAGTCAGAAGTGTTTGAGAAATTCAAAATTCTCAAAGCAAAGGTGGAAACTGAGACGAGAGAAAAGATCAAAGCCATTTGATCGGATAATGGTGGAGAGTACTGTTCAAGAGAGTTCAACAATTTTTGCAAAACCAAAGGGATACGTCATGATCTTACAGCTCCATACACACCAGAGCAAAACGGTGTGTCTGAAAGAAAAAATCGAACGATATACGAGATGGCTATGAGTATGTTGCACGGAAGGGGCTGAGCAAACAGTTCTGGGGAGAAGCGGTAGCAACAGCTGTATATCTACGAAATTTATCACCAACCAGAGCTATTAATAACCAAACGCCTTATGAGGTATATTATGGGAAGAAACCCTCGGTCCATCATCTAAAAGTTTTTGGATGCGTGGCATACGGTCTAACACCAGCACAACAAAGAAGGAAACCAGATCCCAAGTCAGTTAAGTGTATATTTATCGAATATGCTCCAACATCCAAAGCCTATAGGCTGTTTGATCCAACCAAAAGAAGCATAATCACTAGTCGTGATGTTGTTTTAGAAGAGATGGCGGTTTGGCATGTAGATAAAGAAGGAAAACATGTGTTGCCATCAGAACTTGTTCAACCAATAGGCACTACAGATGATGAAAATACTGAAAGTTCTAATGAGCAAGAAGTTGATACTGAAGAAGAAGAAGAAGAAAAAGAACAAGAGGGAAGACCAGGACCCACTATAGAGAATCCAGAAACAAGGAGTAATCGAGTCAAAAGGCCTTTTACACGGATGAATGATTATGTTGCAGGTATAGCAGCTTGTCAGAATAATAAGTGGGAAGATATAAGCACGTGTCAACTCGCGCTCACCATGATGGAGCCTACCAACTTTAATGAAGCAATTCAACATAAAGAGTGGTTAAAGACCATGAAAGAGGAGTTAAGATCGTTGGAAAGTCACAAGACCTGGTCATTAGCAAGTCTACCTGATGGAAAAAAGGCTATTGGCCTGAAGTGGGTTTATAAATTAAAGGTTGGAGCAGATGGTAATATTCAAAAGTATAAGGCAAGATTAGTGGCCAAAGGGTATTCTCAGGAATATGGAATCGATTATGAGGAGACGTTCTCTCCAGTAGCTCGATTTGAAACCATTCGGGTAATACTTTCAGTAGCAGCCCAACAAGGATGGAATATACATCAATTGGATGTGAAATCGGCCTTTCTTAATATCCCGCTTCAAGAGGAGGTTTATGTCGTTCAACCTCCTGGATTTGAAATCGAGGATCAAGAAGATAAAGTATACAAGCTGCATAAGGCTTTGTATGGGTTGAAGCAGGCCCCTCGGGCATGGTATGAATGGATTGATGGGTATTTACAAATGAAAAAGTATTTGAGGACTCAAAGTGAACCAACAATATATGTCAAGAAAGCTGGCAAAGAACTCATAATCGTATGCATATATGTCGATGACATAATCTATACGAGTTCGTCTGAAACCCTACTGTTGGAGTTCAAAACCTTAATGCAAAAGGAGTTTGAGATGTCTGATCTAGGTAATCTGTCATAATTCCTTGGCCTAGAAGTAATACCAAGAAACGGTGGGATATTGGTATCTCAAAGACGGTATGCTATGGGCATGCTTACCAAGTTTGGAATGAACAATTGCACACCATCGCTAACTCCAATGAATTGTGGTGAAAAGTTCAAGGTAAATGATGTTGATGATTTAGCAGATCCTCGAGTATTCAGAAGTATTGTTGGTGGACTATTGTATCTTTCACACACAAGTCCTGATCTCGCATTTGTAGTTGGTATAATTTCTCGGTATATGCAGAACCCTACTGTATATCATCTCGGTGCAGCAAAGTGTATACTTAGGTATGTAGCTGGTACAATGGAGTATGGACTATGTGTAACATCCCGAAATTTCCAAGAATAATATTTAATGTATTATTCGTTGACGATTGAAAAGTTTACTAAAATTGGTAGAGAAATGATGACGTAATAATAAGATGGTTCAAGTAGGCTAAGTAGATGGAATTAATTATGGACCAAAAAGGAAAGACGGGCCTTAGGCCCATGGGCTTAAGGGAGTATAAATACCCCTTAAACCCTAATCCTTTCCATTATTATCTATCACAACACCATAGCCTACACCTTGAGAAACACACACACCATCCTTTAACCCGAGCCTAGATTCAAAGTTAAAAACCCGAGCTTGTTGGTGCTAGATCATCGTGTCAAACCTAAACAACATCAAGACCAGCTCGTGTTCGTAGAACGACTCGTTTAAGGTGCGTTTATATTTAGAAATCGTTCATATAGGTTCGGTTTGGTTTGGGAAATCATAGATCTGTGTTAGTATGGTAAAAACGAATCCAACAAAGCTAAACTTACTGAAATCGATTACAGTTTGATAGGTTAATTGTTGGAATGAAAAACCCATAGGTGTATACATAAATCGCACCGTGGAAACTCAGATATTTGGATGATTGGACCCTTGGGGTTTGTAGGCGCTGCATAGACGATTCCAATGATACCAAAATCATGATATTTCGTTAAGAATTGAAGGTTTAATTGCAGATCTAAGATATGTTGACTGTTATTGTTCTTGACGATTTTGACTTTGACCCTTGAGTCAAAGTCTGGATAAGAACTAGATGATTCGTTATAATTAAGATAACGAATCAGGTAGTTCGTTACTCGCCCATTCATTCTGTCAAGATAACGAATTAGCTACCCAGTTCATTATGATTCAAATAACGAATCAAGCGATTCGTTACTCACCATTCGTCATAATTCAGATAACGAATTAAGTTGTGCCTGGGTAATGAATCAGATGAAGATAAGGTAACGAATCAGACTCAATTCGCTATAATTGAGATAACGAACTAGGCCATTCGTTATAGCGAATGAAGGAGGATTTAGCTCGACCCCAGCCAGGGGCTCTGCCCCTTGGACCCTGCTAGCCCCGCTGCCAGGGGCGCTGCACCCGGACCCCCGTTCGTTGAGGGTAATAATTTAACTAGAAACGCGATATGAAAAGTGATAGTAATCAATACGCCTAATTGTTATACAGCTAGCCGTGCACAACCAAAGAAAGGAGTAACCATTAACGGAAGAAGTAACCGAGTTCAGATGAGTTTCTAGCCTCATTTCCTTGTTATGTTTTCGAGGCTGGGTGCATACTCAATGTGACAGTTAATACACTTAACTTAAATGGTAAGTGTATGCCATGTATGATATATGTGTTAGATATGATTGATTGCTTGTTGGTACGTGAACGATCTTCGGATATTGCATGTACCGTTAGGTTATAAATAAAGATATGGATATTGTATGTAATGCAGGGATGATTACTTGACTGTACGTGAACGATCTTCGGATATTGCATGTATTGCCAAGAATAGCGATGATTGTCTCCTTATATGGATATTAAATGATAACTTATATATAGAGTTCCCTCTACGGATAATATATAAAGTGTTCCTTAAATGGAAAGCCTAGTGTTCCTTTAATGGAAAGCCCAGTGTTCCTTTGATGGAAAGCATAGTGTTCCTTTAATGGAAAGCATAGTGTTCCTTCTATGGAAGTATATAGGAGGTTCCTTCTATGGAGAATATATATAGAGAGTGTCATTCTATGGAGAATATAGATAGTAGGGTAATAGTAATAGTTCTTTTAATAGATATTATGTGACGTCCTCTTATGGATATTTATACAAGGTTAAGATATGTATGTATGTAGGATATGTGTATGTATTGTCTGTCGCCTGATTAACAGAACTCACTTAGCGTAGCTGACTTTTAGTATGCACGCAGGTATATATGTTTATCGAGAAGGCATGAGGATGACACATGGCATGGATTGAACGGCAGGCATATGAAGATAGAAGAAACGATGTTTTAACTATGATGTCTTATGTTATGGATTTAAAGAAAAGATTAAATGTTTTGTAACGAATGATTAATGTTTTATATTCCGCGAAAGTTTTAATTAACTCTGATTGTAAGAACTGTGTTTATAAGTAAATCCGACGCTAAAGTAGGGCTACCGGTAACGGGGCCTTACACTATGGTATGAGTATGGAAAGAATATAAAGCTAGAAGGATATACGGATAGCGACTGGGCTAACTCGTTAGAAGATAGAAAAAGTGTTTCTGCAAGTGTGTTCTCATTAGGTACAGGGGCTGTATCGTGGATTTCAAAGAAGCAACCGATTGTTGCTCTTTCCTCAATCAAGGCTGAATATGTGGCTGCAAAAGCTGCAGGCTGTCAAGCGGTATAGCTAAGAAAGTTGCTTGGAGAATTAGGATGTGAACAAAGGGAGCCAACGACAATTTTTTGTGATAATAAATCTGCAGTATTTCTTTCTAAAAATGTTGCTTTACACAATAGGAGTAAGCATATAGATGTTAAGTATCATTATCTTAAAAGTTTGGTGGAAACAAAACAAGTGAAGGTGTTGTCATGTTACACTGAGGAGCAAGTTGTTGATATGCTTACAAAGGCTTTGGGCAATGAGTAATTTTGTTATTTGAGAAGTCTGATGGGAGTTACAAAGCTTTGAATTAAGAGGGGGTATTGAGATATTAATTCAAAGTATTATTAATTATCTTTTTATTATCTTGTCCCGTAAGTTAAGTAGTTGGATATTTATCTTGTTAGAATTAAGGTTTTTGTGTCTTTTGTATTTGAGTAGGTTTGGTATTGGCTTCCCTATTTAAAGGGTTTGTTGATTAATGAAAGTTTAGTTTAGTTTTGTTATTCTCCTGGTGTTCTTGATTTCCATTTTCCAATATATATATATATATATATATATATATATATATACATATGTATGTATATGTGTGTATGAGAGAGAGAGAGAGTAAAAAGCTTGATGACGTCGGTCGTTCCAAAGCCACCCTGCCCAATACTCCCACCCCCAAAAGACGCCCCTCTATGGTATTCCCCTCCAATAATGCCCCTAAAAGCCCCCCCAAAGACGCCCATAGCGTGAAGCCTAACTGATTTTTATCATAGTGCGCTTTATATACGATTTATTTATGTTATTATATTGTAAACGTGTCGATATCATTATAAGTATAACACTTTAACTTGTTTTGCTACATTTGTGAGTTGATTTTTGTGCGCTATGATTTATTTAAATCGTGTCTAGTTCAGAGGTTATATTTTGTTGTTAGTTGTGCTCGATGATTTTTCATTCAATTTCATTTGTAATAGTTTTAATGATAATCAAAACCGATTAAGGAAGTTATTGCACAAAAACGGATTTTGGGCCAAAACAACAAAAACAACCAAACCCAGAAAATCCCACAAATAACAATGTTATTGGTAGAGTCTCCCATAAGTAGGTTGCTTCCAGAGAAACCCTCAGCTCAAAAAATTAAATAAATAAAATAAGACATAAGATATAAAAAAAAACATGAAGTGTGTTAGACAGCTACCAATAAAACTATATGCGGTGAAAGACTGATTGGTAAAGAGACATAAAACATTAGAAACACAATTTAACATAGGTATAACGAGATAATAACATAAAAAATCCACATAGCGTTTAGGAAAAAAGTAAGCCCTACGACCCTCCCCCATTGTACATTTCTCTCAAAATCTCTTATCCTAATCATACGTCTCAACAAAATCCTATCATGAACTATGTCCTCGGAGAGATGCAACCCTATTAGATCTTGCCTAACCCGCTTGTCCCGGGTCTAATAAGGTCTACTAGCCTCCACTCCTCTTCCCCTTTACATTGAGAGTTTCCACCACTCTGACTGGCTCTGTCACCTGCCTCCTCTTCAGATATCCAAACCATCACAATCTCTCATATTTTATCTTATCTGATATACTTACTACTCCCAACCTTTCCTAAAAAACCTCATTTTTTTTATCCTGTCTACCATTCTGTTCCCACATATCCACCTTAACATTTTCATCTCCGCTGCCTCCATCTTGCGTTCTTTCCTTTTCTTAATGGCCAACAGTCGATCCCATATAACATAGCAGGTCTAATGACCACTCTATAAAATTTCCCCTTTAATTTAGTTGGAAACCTTCTATCACATAAAACCCTAGTGAATGCTCTCCATCAACACCATCCCGTCTGAATGCGGTGGGCTACGTGCTAGCCTTGTTCCCGTTTAGTAAAAAAAGAAGAAGACTAGAATGAAAAAAAAACGACACATTTAGTGAAAACCACCACTTTGCATTTGCATCTTATAACTGAAAAATACTTATAATAGTATTATAGTAATCACATTATACTCGTGAATATGATAATAACATAAACATATTTTATGAAAAATATATCATATAGTTATTAGTTATTACCATGTGAATACGATGTCATGATCTATAAATCTATAAAAAATAACTTAAAATAAAAGTTAGGTATTCGTTTGCTACCTACTTATGTCCTTAAGCATCCCAATACACGTCTCTGACTCATGTGGATAAAATGCATTATTATTTTTTATTTTTTGTGATAATAAATTATTGTTTTCTACTTGTATTTTCTTACCTCTTTTGTACCTTTCATACATGTACAAGCATATGTGATCGGTGCATACCTTTTAAGATTATTTAAAAAGCGTTTATGAGGTTTGTTTAGCTGGTTTTGGTGATGAGTAAGCCGTAAAACCTTAACATAAGTGAGCATGGATGACGTAACTATGCTTTTATTGTCAAGAATTTGTCAAAGAAAACAATCATTCATAATAAATACTCCACTTCCTAATTATTACATAAATTAAGTTTGGTTTTCTCAATTCTGGACAAGCCTTATTAATACAAACTTATACCAACAAGCAACTTGAGACACCCATAGACGTATAGTCGTGTCAACAACTAACCAATGTAATACATAGGATCGGGCATCTTGAAGGTGCGATCTCCAGGGTTGCTACCGAGCAAATCGCTCCATTGATCACCCATATTACCTCTAATCCTGTATCCACCCTCTTCTATCTCTTTTCTTTTGGTTGATTTGTATGCCACCGCATTACTATGATCATTGTCTCCCCTACACATATTTCCAAACAGTATACATTACTTTAATAACACGAAATGCATGCATGGAAGTAGGTGACAACAATGATTTATTCAAGATAACTTTAAATAAAGAGTTTAATAAAAAAAATGAATTACTCACTTTAGGATGAGCTTTAGCCATTGAGTATAACCAACTGCCTTTAGATTTTTGGCACGAGGTTGTTTAAATTCTTCCTTTGTTCCGGTGAGAAACACGATCTTAAATCCAAGCTTTACAAGTTTTTTGTACAGTTTAAGAGACCCTGGGATCGCTGGCGCTGCCGCTTTCTCCACCCACTGGTTAAACTTTGTCCCGTTAAATGGTATGTACCTTAATATTCAACACCAAGCTCGTTAAAATTAATGCAGAACACTATAAAAATGAAAACAGGAAGGAGATAAATAAATCCTTATGTCATTCTAATATAAATAAAAGAAGAATAGTTTTTCAGTTATTTAGCTTTCACATGTCATTCTAATTTATACTCTAGGATCTAAAATATCTAATATACATAATAGAGAGAAATAAATGTTTGTAAGTAAGATACAATAAAATGCATGAGATAATAGATGTTTTTAAAATAAAACATAAAATTTAAAGAAAAATAATGTTTTTAGTTAAAATATATAGATATAGATGAAGAATATGAGTACTCTTATACCCGAAAGCAACGTCGACACGAGCGTAATAAGGTATATTAGAGAGTGTGGTTTCATCGATATCAAAAACCCAAACGTCCTTGCCGTCACCTGTGAGGTTAAGGCCTTTGGCATATTTATAGGCTTCGGCCGCAACTATATCACAGTCCTTGCGGTATTGTTTCCCGAGCATGTAATGCCCGACATAGTCTACACATGACTCGGGGATTTGGGTCCAATCCCTAAGGTTGTTAGCTTCGACGGCCACACGCCAACTCATGCAGTCGAGGTCAGGATGTTTGTGGCCGGCGGAGCCGGAATGCGGTGTTAGGAAGTGAATTTGGCTGTTGACCGTTGATGCAACGGCTGTTGTGATGGTCAACATAAGAATAAGATATGAGAAACCCATGTTTTGAATGGTAATTGTGTTGTTATGGGTACCTTAATCGTTGTTATATAAGTCAAGCTTTGGATAACAAGGTCTCTCTTTGTGATATATTACGAGTTTACCACTTTAATCATTTCACATAAAATGATAAAATTAATGTTATACAACATGTTTCTAATTAAATTTATATAAAAACCATCATATCATAAATATATAAAGGAATCTTTATTTTATTTTATTAATTGATCTTCCAGCATTTCCATGCACATGTGTGATCATGTTGAAGTCCGCTTAGTGTATAAAAAGTTAAAAACACTTGGAACACATTGACTTTTTTTTTTTTTTGGAATGAGGTGGTCTAGGAAAATAGTAATAGATAGTAGGTAACTGGCATGATTTGTTTTGTGAACGAAGAGCGTCACTAGTGTATCATATTTGTTTTTGTTTTAAACTTTCAACACATACCGCATCAGATTATAAAAATATTTATTTTTTCTTCGATGTTTATTACTCATTTTTGTATCAAACCACCAACCCATCAAGTCATCAAGTGTGAACGGGGGCATACTCAGTATTTGTTGTCGTTTTTACTCACAAACTAATATAAGCGGTTATCATTTTATCCCTTCTAGTGGCATCACATATAAAAAAATGCGACCTAAGAAAAAACTTGAACTTTTAATAAAATGTATATAATTACTAAAATGGGTATAACTAAAAACAATAATAGTAAATATATTTATTTTGGAAGGTTATTTAACTAAATTAGAATATTAAAAGTTTGTAGTTCTTTCTAAACGTTACCAGTAGAAGCTTTAAGCTTTTTCTTCTGACCTAAAAGCTTCAAGCTTCTTGAATCAAACAACGCTTTAATTATGTTGGCAAAACTAGCTACTAGTTGAAGCTGGTGGCTTGAAGCTAGTGGCTGTAGATGATAGTTGTAGATTTTTAAATATATTTAGATGTTTGACATAATAGCTGGAGCTTTAATAAAATATATAAAATTACTAAAATGGACATAACTAAAAACAATAATAGTAAATATATTTATTTTGAAAGGTTATTTAAGTAAATTAAAATACTAAAAGTTTGTACCTATTTATAAACGTTACTAATAGAAGCTTTAAGTTTTAAACTTTTTATTCTGACCTAAAAGCTTCAAACTCCTTGAACCAAACAAGACTTTTAATTGAGTATGAGTTTTTTCTTAAAAGCTTGAAGATCTCAAGCTTCTAAAAGCTTCTTGCCAAAAACATAGATAGATGTTGCTTCTATTCTCACATTTTGATCCCTTTAAACTTTGTTTTAATACACATTATATAGTTTCATATGCATAAAATAGTGAGTATCTTCAATTAACTTCCATTGTTGTGATCCTTATATTGAATAAACGGTAGAGGTTTTATCAAAAAAACACGGATTTTGGCAAGAAGCCGAAATCAAAACAAACAACCTACATCAAGAGGAGATGGTTTTTTAACAATCCGTCACAAGAAAATAAAACATTACTGTTCCTTTGAGTATATCATAAATAAAATAATGTAATATATAATAGAAAATCTCTCAGTTCCTTAGCTTGGATTGTTAAAAGATAGACGTTTAATTTATGTATCTTCAAAACATCCACCATGTAAAGAAAATTCATGCATAGTTGTATCTTTATTTTATTTTATTTTTGGTTATGGTCATGGGTAGGGTGTGTAAGATCGACTATGCTAAATTCCTTTCTTATACTTGTATAAAAGTTTCTTATATTGTCGATTAAACATTTATTTTCTACCTAAGTTCAGTACGTTCAATATTTAAAAAAAGCATTTTGCATTTATATATAACTGAAAGATACATATAATATCAACCAAAAACCATTTTTCATTTGCGTTATGTAACTAAAAATATACTTTTAATATTAATCATAACATACTCGTGAATATGATATTAATATTATAACTAGATTTTAACCCGGCGCAATTGGTAAAACCTCAACATTGAAACCCGGGTGTTGGCAAAACCGAAGCACTACGTCGGTGAATTGACACGAATTCAGTCAGTATCGTTTGCGTTGTTTACGGTATAGACATCATTGGTAAAGCATTAGCGTTCAAAAAATATATATTCATCAAATTAACATACAAAAATAAAATATCTAAAACGACATTTTTTTGGTCGTAAACCTAGGCGGTGCAAGCGTTGCCGGTCCCAAACATTAACTGGACACGAATTCGGTCGGTTTTGGCTACTACGATACCGAAGCTAAAGAAAGGAAAAAATATATATATAAATTGAGTGGACCAATGTGGTGGTGTCGGTCGGTAAACTCGGTCGTTGGTAAAACTAAGCGTTGAGACGTTGAGTCTATGCAATTAGGTTGGTTTTCGTCACATTTGTTATGATTCATAATTAAAAAAACAAAAGAAAAAAGAAAATTATCATTCAGCAAGCTTCCGTTATGCTCGTTACGGTGTCAGAACGGGAAAAAACAAAATGCTTTGGACAAGTAGGTTTCATGTCCGTTGATGGTGTAGTGAATTAAAAAAATAAATTCGTCACCGTAAAGAAATCAGTCGGTATCGAACTACAATACTAAAACTAAAATAAAACAGCAACAAAACCTCGCGGCAAACAGAAAAAAACACCATGCTCGTTGCGGCTACGTAACGACGCAAATTCTATCAATATAGAAAGCGATAACATTAATAAGGGGTGAAACACAACAAATAATAATAACCAACGTTTAGCGGCCGCTAACCGATGTGAATTCGGCCGATATCAACACGAATTTGGTCGGTATCAATTTACGGTACCGAAAGTAATAGAATAAAAAAATAATTGACAACAAAACTCGCAGCAAAAGAAAAAAACTTGCGCATTACGACTACGAACAAGCACAAATTTGATTGATGTCGGTTACGTTCGTTACGGTTTCAACAAGTTATAAAATAGCAAGAACACACAAAATATAAATAATAATAAAAAATGTAATTCATGTGCAGCTCTAGCGTGTACAATGTACTTTGATGTTTGTAGAAAGCATTGGACACTAATAATCAGAAATAAGTGACTTATACCTTCACATTAAGCATATGGCTGGAAAAGAATACCAAAAAAAATCAAATAAATAATATGTGTAAAAAGGTCCTTACAGGAATTGAACCTGAGCTGAGGTCAAAACTTGGTTTTCCACATTCTACTCATAACCACTAGAGCAATGCATCATAATTGTTTGTTTTTCACTATTATTAAATATACCCTTTTTAACACTATCATGGCAGAATTGTGGCACCGACATTGCAATTTTAATCTATAGTATAATACCGTGTGAAAATACGAGTATAACATATCGTGACTACCATGTGAATATGGTATCATGATCTATAAACAATACTTGTTTGATATTGTTTTCTAAGAAAAACATTATAATTTTTCTTTCGCTACCTAATGCACGTCTTCTAATGTGGATGAAAATATAGTTTTTGTTTTTTCTAGCTGTTAATTTGGTGGTGAGAGGGCCACGAACCCTAGAAAATATTTTTATAGATATTCATAGATTTTCGAGTCGAAATTCAGTTATATAACACAAAACTTTTGGTTTGGCTCGGCCGTTCGGGTCGGGTTATATCTTTGTATAATTATTCTTGGTTCAGTTCGGTCATTTTGATCGGGTAGCATCATGTCAGGTCATAAAAAAACATGATCAAACAAAATATTATATAATAAAAAAAAATGTATGTGAAACAAATTGATAATTAAAATAAAATAAATCTAATGTGGACAGGAGTTTGGATGATATAGACGCTGGAACGGACGATCAGGCAGCGGGCAGTCGACAACCAACAGATCGCAGCGTAAGCGATTGATCGGTGAGGTCAGAAGTCAGGTCGACGGTCGAACGCTTACCCGCTTCACACAAATTAGAATTCGGACCTCACTTATTTTTTTAATTAGGTTAAATGTGTATTGGGTTGAGTATTGAATTAAAAATTTTGATAGAGATTGATTGAGTTAAGCAATAAGCTTTGAAAATTGGGTGATTCGGTTGGGTAATATTTGACTTAAAATTTGGGCATTAAACTCAAATTTAATTATAACTAGTGGATGCCCCAGCGCGAAGGTTTCAATCGGTTGCGTTTCCGGCTCGTATGCTTAAGTTACAATCGTGCATTATAGTACGCATTATAATAGTAACTGTTAGCATGTTTTTACAAAAGTCTCACCTATTTAAATAACACTTGCTTGCATATCATAGTTGCATCTTAGATTCACATTTACATACAAGGTTCCTTACATCAACCAGCTACAAAAGCTATGCCAATCATATCTATTTTTGCAAAACCACTACCTGTTGCTAGCTATTTTGTTTTAATAGGTAGTTGTTGACTATAAAAGCTTGGTTTGTTGAAACTGCAATCTTGGTTTTTTTACTTTTGGGTGGGATGCTAGTCCAAATATATGGACTTCTTTGTGTCACTTACACTTGTAATACTCGTAAGCGACTGCCGACGTTTTATTATGGCTTCCAACTATCCTCAATAAAAGGTCATTGCAAAATAAGCAACAGTTAATATTCAGAATCCATTTAACACTAATCGGTTTGCATCAGACAACGAAAACGCTAGTTTAACTCATCAATCTTACCTCTTTTTAGGCTTCTTAAATCTCAATCGAACACCTACATCTTCTTTATTAGATGACCCGTAGCTCCTAATTTTCACCCCTGCAAACAACCATAAATACGCATCAAAATAGCTTTTAACCTTTTACTTTCCTCTGGTACACAATTAACTAAACTTACCCAATTTTTCAGCCGGAAACCAACCATCAAAATCATTCTGACATTCTTCCAAAACATTGTAAGTATCGTTTAAAAGAATAATTATAATTGTCATTATTCGATAGGTTTTGAATTAGAGCAATTATTTCTCATTTTAGTTTTCGTAGTGTAATAAAATTAAAGAAGACAAAACAAATGAATCAGACAAAACATTAAGATTAACATATATCTGCTGATAGTTATTAGTCACTTAATTTACAAAACTAAACATAAAATTACAGAAAAACTTAGCGCCCAATAATGAGCCTCACTAATGTTCCATCCTTTGTATTCATTAAACTCATCAAGTGAAATTTCTTGCTAATTTATGAGCCAAAATAGGGGATAAATTCATACCATAATGTTCATCAGCAAGTAACCTTTTATCCCTCAAACTTTCCAGTAACTCATATTGTTCATTCATATTCTCTAATTACTTAAAAAGACATAGTTGACCACTAAATGAGAAAATTAGCATGATCTTAAAGCTATTGATATCTAATGCTAATTACATTATTAGTTATAATATCTGCAAGGTGTTTAATGAGATTTCGCAGCAACTGATATTGAATTTCCAAATCTCTGCTACAACAACTAAATCACGTCATGTGCCTGTAACTAAATGATAAACAAAACCGAAGAATCTGATTTCAAATTGAATTTATACACAAAGATTACCGACGTAGAAAACAAACCTAATGCAAAAAAGAAGGAAGCAGTAGCACCACTACAATTGCCCTCACCACCCCTTCCCGTCGCATACTCACGTATTTTGTATTCCACCCACTCTCACCACCGCCAATTACGAACCTTAATCCTCCTCCTCTGTTTGGGGGTGACGGAATCAACCCATATGCCGACGGTGTTGATTCATTGTTGATTTGTTGGCCGGCTCTAATCAGACTCAAACACAATCTCAAGTATACTATATCCAAAACACCCTCCAGTACTGTAGACTGCTACACTATATCTTAGGTTTTCTTTAATATTTAGAGTAATTATATTTGTAGAGATTTCCGTTTTATTTTTTTTATTAGGGTCGGTCTCAAACTTTCATGGAAGTCGTCTCGAAATATCATAGGGGTCGATTTCAAAATTTCACATTGGTCGGTCGGGATTTTTTAGACTATCATCATCATCGTATTCAATATATCCCGCCAATAGCAAAGCTATGGTAGGGTCTGAGGAGGGTAAGATGTAGACAGCCTTACCTCTACCCCATAGGGATAGAGAGGCTGCTTCCGGTGAGACCCTCGGCTCGATAGTAGTTTTGCATCAAGCCTTGGATATAAGGCACATATCACTCAATCATCGGGACACCGGCTGATTGGTGCATGTACTCTTGTCTTTCGGCTATCAACGCCACCACATGATGCCTGATTAACCTTCCGTCACTTTTAACGTTATTTTCATGAGATTATTAAAATAACGTCAAAATTCGTGCAATTTCACTTTTGCCCACCCGTGGGTTCACACATATATACATTATATGCGCGCACCGCAAGCAAGGCGTGGGATTTTTTTTTTAGACTATATTAATACTAAATTTTTCTTTTTCATACTATCCTATGAGTAGGTCCGCCAAAGCCGCAAAACCTTAGCATAAGTAAGCATGGATGACGTGGCTACGTTTTTATTATCAACATTTTGTCGAAGAAAACAGTCATTCAAAATTAAGTGTTACATAAATTAAGTTTGGTTCTCAACTTTGAACTAGTCTTATTGTACAAACAAATACCAAGCAAGCAATTACTCGAATCACCAATCAACGTATGCTCTTGTCAACGGCTAAGCGACATAATACATAGGATCGGGCATCTTGAAGGTGCGATCTCCAGGATTGTTACCGAGTAAATCGCTCCATTGATCACTCATGTTACCTCTAATCTTGTACCCAGCCTCTTCTATCTCCTTTCTTTTGCCAGATTTGTATGCCACCGCGTTACTTTGATCATTGTCTCCCCTATATATTTTCAAACAATAAATACATTTAAAAAAAACACATGAAATGCATGGAAGTAGGTAACAATGATTTATTCAAAAAACAAAACATTAAATAAATAGTTTTATTATTTTACAATAAAAAAAAGAATTGGTGACCTTAGGATTAGCTTCATCCATTGAGTATAACCAACTGCCTTTAGATTTCTGATACGAGGTTGTCTTGAAGCTTCTCTTGATCCAGTAATAAACACGATCTTAAATCCCAAATTTACCAGTTTTTTGTACAGTTTAAGAGACCCTGGGATCGCTGGCGCCACGTTCTTCTCCGCCCACTGGCTAAACTTCGTCCAATACATTGGTACAAATCTTAACATTCAATACAAACTCATTAGAACGCAAGAGCACGATAAAAAATACGAAGAAGAACAATAAATAAACTTTTTAACGAGTTTGTTGTTGTTATTATTATTATTTTTATTTTTATTTTTATTATTATTATTGTCACTTCTCATGTGATTTGATACCTTACCATTTGAAAAGACAGTAAGTAAATAAATAAGGGTTTAAGAAGTTATTATACCCGAAAGCAACATCGTCACGAGCGAAATAAGGGATATTAGAGAGTGTGGTTTCATCGATGTCGAAAACCCACACGTCCTTGCCGTCACCGCTGATGTTAAGACCTTTTGCATACTTATAGGCTTCGGCCGCAACAATATCGCAGTCCTTGCGATATTGTTTACCGAGCATGTAATGCCCGACATAGTCTACGCATGATTCGGGAATATGGGTCCAATCCCTGAGGTTGTTGGCTTCGACGGCCACACGCCAACTCAAGCAGTCGAGGTATGGATGTTTGTGGTCGGCGGAGCCGGAATGTGGTGTTAGGAAGTGGATTTGGTTGTTGACCGGTGATGCAACGGCTGTTGTGATGGTCAACATAAGAATAAGATATGAGGAACCCATGTTTTGAAGGTAATTGTGTTGTTAAGTGGTAGTAAGTAGTAACATAATCGTGGTTTAATAAGTCATGTTTTTTGTAATAAGGTCTCTCTTTGTGATATATTACAAGTTTACCACTTTGATCATTTCACATTAAATTATGTTATATATAGCATGTTTTGATTAAACTTATTAAAATAATATATAAAATGAATATTTTAATTGTATTTTTAATTTTTTAGTGTACACATGCATGCAAAAGTATGAATCGAATCCTTTGTGAAGGTCAAAGTAACACACCACCTGATTTACTCAAGACATGTGATTTAAGTATTTAATCCATTAGTGCTGCTTGTGGGACGGGTCTTGGGTTCAAACTCCGACATCACTCGATTGAAGTTCGCTTAGTGTAAAAACATACTATGTATATCATCATAGTTTAAAGGTCATCAAAATTTTAATATACATATTAGCTACTATTCTCACAATTTGCATCGCTTTAAACATAGCTTTAACACACATTTATTTTATTCACCAACATTCATAAAAATGGAACATTTTGATAGTTTAGCTATTAAAATGTAAAATTAATCGTTACATAATTTCATGATTTAATTTTCATTACAAAATAAGTATATTATATATATATATTAAAAACTTAAATTTCCCTCACATTTCTCACTATTCATCAAATGCGCATACTTTTTGAAAGTCTCTACATTCATTTGTTAACTTTAGTTTATTAAGTTTTGTCACACAAGTTTAATGAATATATTTATTAGCCATTTACTTTAATTAATCAAATTTAGTTAGCTAAACTTTTGCCATGCAAGTTTGGTAAGTATGATTTTTTGCCTCTCTGCTGTAGTTTTAAACTTTGGTTTATTAAACTTCTTCCACAAAAATTTCAAATATATATATATATATATATATATATATATATATGATCTCTTAACTTTGGTAATATATAACTTTCACCATTTCAGCTTAAATCTTTACTTTTTGGACCCTCGGCTTTGATACTAAAACTTTTGCCACAATACTTTTTATATAATAAACCGAACTGATTTCGATCAACTTTACGATGCGTACTGTAACATCCCAAATTTCAAATAATAATATTTTATATATTATTTCTTATAAGGGAAAAATTTGCTTGAGTTAGTAAATAAATAAAATAAAGAGGGAAAGATAAGTAGGCTAATTAATGGATTAATCATGGATTAAAAAGGAAATATGAGCATTAGGTCCATGGGCTTAAGGGAGTATAAATACCCCTTCAAACCCTAAATCTTTCCATTTTCTTCCATTTTATTCTCTCTACACCACAAAACACACACACTCTTAAACACACCCAACGGCCGCAAGAGAGAAGGTGAGATCCGAGATCAAACGGGCAAAGGTCTTTGATTAATCCTTGATAACCAAGCAAGATACACGATTCAAGTCCACAACCAAAGCTAGCCGTGACCTAAAAACCCTATAAGGTATGTTCTTGATCTTAAATGTTACGTTTTTATGAACGAATAATCATGAAACTCAAACCTAAAGTAGATCGGGTCTAGATAAATCATAAAGTTGCAAACTTGATGATTAGAATGAACTTAACAAACTTACGGTTATGAACGGTTCATCAAGAAAACCCTAGGTTTAGCTTAATGGACGTTTTATGCTTAAAGGTTTATGCTTTATACTTAAAACATATTAGATCGTGGTGAAAGGACGCCAAAGAACGTAAAACGGTTAGGATGAGTAGAAAGGATGTTTAAGGTTCATGGTATGAACCATAAAACTGTTAACCGAGCTAGGTACACGTTATAAAAATAGAAAGATGGGCTGAGCACACCTAACCTGAGGGTTCTCGGCCAAGACTAGGGGTTCTCGGCCAAGACTGAGGGTTCTCGGCCAACCCATGTTCTCGGCCAAATATGGGATTTCGATCAACACGAGATCTCGGTCAACACGGGATCTCGGTCAAACAGGGGATTTCGGTCAAGAATGGGTTCTCGGCCAATATGGTTCTCTACCAAGAGTTCTCGGCCACTTGGTTTTTGTATGGTTTGGGCCTGAGTTCAGGTGGGTCCAAACAGTGGACAGTTGGGCCTGAATTAGTTAAGCTCGTATGGTGCTAAGCCCACATTCCAAGTTAAAACAAAGTTAGCCCATTATCATGAACTAAACAAGAAAGCCCAGCTTAGAAAAGTGTTGGTTAATTAAAATACCAACTTAAATAATTATACGGTTAATTAATATATATAAATATTTAACAGTTAGCCGTGCACAACTAAAGAAGGGGATAACAATTAACGGTGAACGCAACATGATCCAGGTGAGTTTCTAGCCCCACTTCCTTGTTATGTTTTCGGGGCTGTGTGCATACTCGATGTAATTTGTTAATACACTTACCTTAAGTGATAAGTGTATGTCTTATATGATTTATGTATGAATGAATGTTTGATGATGCGTGAACGATATTCGGATATTGCATGCATCGTCATGGGATAGTTTAAAGATATGATTGATATATATATATATATATATATATATATATATATATATATATATATGAGATATATATGGAAGGTATGGTTAGGAAGGGAACGAACCCTAATAATATCCGAGAATGTAGGGAACGGACCCTAATAATATCCGCGAATGTAGGGAACGAAGCCTAATAATATCCGCGAATGTAGGGAACAGACCCTAATAATATATGCGAATGTTTTAGGACAAAGTATATGTATATGTGTATGTATAAAAGGAAAGAAGGAAAGTATGATAGTATGAACGTACGAAGAAAGGTAAGGAACTATGTATGTATATGTACCTTCGGGTGCGTGTTTAAGAATGTGTATGGACGTATTGTATGTTACTTAATTAACTAGAACTCACTCAACGTAGCTAACTTTTAGTATGCACGCAGGTGAGTAGGATGAGGCAGTTCGCTAGAAGGGAGCACGTGACATTGAATAAGAGGCTGGCATCGGAAGACTCAAGACGTTTAAGTTATTAGATTATGTTTAATTAGAAAGACAAAGATGTTTATTAAGACAAGTTATGAATTGATATGTAATGTTTTTGAAAGTTTAAATGTTCCGCGTATGTTTTATTAACTCTGATGATTAGACCAATATGAATGAGTAAATCCAACGCCCAATTGTAAGACACCGGTAACAGGGCCTTACACGTACCGCCACAACGCATGGTAGTTTTTGAACATGTATTACAATTAATCTGTTCCACCGCAACGTGGGATAAAAATACTTATTGTTAAAAACAAGAAAAAAAAGTATGTATACTTGTGTATAAAACAAAATAATATAATGTAGAGGAAAAACATACGATTTTGCCACGTTACTTATTTTAAGCAATTACAATAATTGAAAAAATTACATGGTCTCTTCAACTAAGAAAAATTCAACTTACTCATGTGGGTTTTGTTTGATGTGGATGGGTGTTGAAAATGTCATGTTAAATAAAGATGATTAAATATTAAAAGGATTTTGATGGATTTTAAACAATACATATTTTAGTTTCTTGAAGAGGTAGGTTCTCGCAAAGCCTAGTTGGACCCACAAGACTCACCTTGAAGAGGTACGTCTACGTAAAGACCAACTGGATCCGCAGGAGCCACCATGCTCAGAGAGATGAAGACCTTACACGCAGTAAGCCGGCTGTCCCCGCAGGAAAGTCTCCCTTGGTACAGTACCTTGCCTGTCCCCGCAGCTGTGGGTACAAGCCAAGAAGGAAGGCTACCCGCATTAACAGTAAGGCTACACGTATAAGGCACTAACTCTTATACTTCAGTAATGTCACCTGAAGAAGGAATGAGCAGAGCGGGAATATTCCCGCCCAAAAGAGCCAGTCCGTACGCTTCTAGAAGATCTTTTGTACTATACCTACCAAGGTATGGACAAATAGACAAGATCTGACAAAAGCAACCCATGAACCAATCACAGGGTGACAGCTCACTGACAATAGTACGAGGAGGAGCACGCTCCAGTACAAAATGTCACTATCAGCCGCTGCCTACCCACCAACTCCCATCATGGCACGAACGTAGCCCATAGTTGGTGGAAAAGGAATATTATATACAGCTGGCCGTACCTGCTTGAAAACCTACCTTCGGCTATAAATACTCCAACACCTTGGAACGGTATCATTATCTTCTCTCTAGCTATTTCTCTCTATATACACTTATATTTAGAGCAACCTAGTTTGATTCTCACGCCGGAGGGTGGTCACAAGGAGGAACCCCCCCCTCTCAGTGACGAGCTTACGGTGTCTGTTTTGCAGGTGGAGAAGAATGCCATCTTTGCCGGACCTAACCCTCGTGGGAAACATCTACTTAACCCTAAGATTATCCTTAATCTGTCGGGGTCACTTAGTGTTTCTTCATTGGCGCCATCCGTGCATTAAGCTAGAACTTACTCTTCTTTTTCTCAGTTTTTTCAAACTTCTGGAAAGATGGTTAAGGTTACTCCGATGCCAAAGCAACCGGGTAACCAAGAAACTCCGGTAACCACAACCACAGCTACTGGGGGGAACACCGGTGAATACACGATTGTTACGAACACTACCCCGGTTACCCA
The DNA here is from genome assembly GCF_021521415.1 of Bidens hawaiensis. NCBI lineage: Eukaryota > Viridiplantae > Streptophyta > Magnoliopsida > Asterales > Asteraceae > Bidens > Bidens hawaiensis. The sequence goes on from NW_027493343.1 coordinate 178,249, forward strand.
AGTCAGGGCAAGTGCAGTAAACAATCCTCTCCTGGGATTCATTGATACCCAGTTGGGGAAACAACAGACGAGACTTCCCCGACAAACCCCAGAACAAGTTAAAGCTTGGGCGGAAGCACGTCAAAAAAAATTCCAAGCCGAGTTGGACGAACGTTTACGTTCACTCCAACAGGCCAATGACAAATTCGATAAGCACTCGACAACAGCTCAACATGAGCAATGATTGCGAGTATGTGGATGATGAAGATTGGGAAGAATCTGACAGTGACGTAAACCCACGTCATAAGGCGAAAGGGAAGCGTAAAGAAGCAGACTTCCACTCGAGAAGAAATTTCGAAGAAACTTTCAAACCAAAGAACACGGGGGGAAACCCACGTGACTTCTCCAAAACTTTCAGACCAACTGTTGCGAATGCGGGAACGTCCAAATTTGCAAGGGACATTGCGGAAGAATCGCTCCAAAGAGTGCCAAACAGATGTCCAACATAGGCACTTACGATGACATATCTAACCCGGACGATCACATGAACAAATTTATAGCGGGGGCAACCGTCAGTGATTGGACGGCACCCACATGGTGTTACATGTTCCAAATGACGCTCGTCGGGGCAGCCAGAGCGTGGTTTGATCGTCTACCGGTCCACCACATCTACGATTGGGCAGACTTCCAGCACAAATTCAGCCAGCACTTCAGTCAACAAAGAAAATATACTGAAGAACAATGGACGATCCTCAACTGCATCCGAGAAGAAGACGAATCTTTGCTAGACTTCATCACTCGCTTCAACTCAAAGAAGCAAAGTATGGGCACTATTAGCGAAGATCTGTTCGCGCCGCTTTCATCCAAAGATGGCTTCAGAGCGAACCCCGAAAAGGTTGAAGCCATTATGAAAATGGAATCGCCTACTACCATCAAACAAGCTCAGACACTGAATGGACGACTAGTCGCACTTAACCGCTATTTGGCAAACTATGCGGAAAAGTCGTTCCCATTCGTGTCAACATTGAGAAATTGTTTGAAGAAAACGCACTTCCGCTGGACACCAGAAGCGGAAGCAGCCTTTCAAGAAATTCGGTCATGCTTGATCGAACTCCCAACACTCACAGCACCAGAAGTAGGGGAGGAATTAATTCTCTACCTCTCCACCACAGACAGAGCAACTGGGGCAGTCTTACTAGTAGAACGAAAGGGCATCCAGATGCCCATCTACTATGTAAGCCGCGTCTTAACAGACGTGGAAACCCGGTACTCCACTCTGGAAAAATTAGTCTTAGCGCTTGTACAGGCTTCACGTAGGCTAAGACGATATTTCCAAGGCCACCCAATCACCATTCTCACCAACTTCAAACTCGCAAACGTTCTAGGCAAACCCAAGTTGTCAGGGCGCCTAGCCAAATGGGCAATTGAGTTGGGAGAATACGTGATAAAGTACAAGCCAAGCCAGCCATAAAAGGCCAGGTCTTGGCCGACTTTATTGCAGAAGTCCCCGCTTCGCGGGAAAAAGAGTGCCAGGAAGAGGCTCAACCTACTCCAGCACAAGACATTAACGATGTCTGGCGACTCTATACTGATGGAGCAGCCAACAACGAAGGTTCAGGCGCAGGGTTGAAACTAACAACCCAGCAGGCCAAGAATACACTTACGCTATTTGGCTGGATTTCCCAAGTACGAATAACGAAGCGGAGTACGAAGCATTCTTGGCCGGATTAAGAATTGCGCGTAAAATGGGGGTAAAAAACTCGGAAGCCCACGTGGATTCCATGCTAGTAGCCAACCAGATAAACGGGACGTACACGGCCGTTAACGACACAATGGCCCTATACCTCGCACAAGCAAAAACCCTTATGCGCGATTTCAACGATTGCAAAGTTGTGCACATCAAGCAAGCTTGCATCGTTAGCCTTCACCCACTTGGGAAAGGACATCCGCGTTGAACTTCTTGGAGCACCATCAGTCCCGCACAAGGAAATTTGTGTCATCCAAACCAGCACGGAAACATGGATGACGCCAATCATAAATTACCTTGCGACAAGTGTACTACCAGAGTCAAAGACACAGGCAAGAAAGATATGCTATAAATCACTAAACTATCAACTTGTTGATGACATACTTTACAGGCGTAATTTCCTTGGCCCACTCCTCAGATGCGTTGACGACCAAGATTCCGACTACCTCCTAAGGGAAGTACACGAAGGCATCTGTGGAGTACACGCAGGTCCACGCGCAGTTGTAGCTAAGCTAAACAACGCGGGATACTTTTGGCCGGGGATGCACACGGATGCGCTGGCCTACATCAGAAAATGTAGGTCCTGCCAGCTCTACGTACCCAACACGCATCGCCCGAAGAACGAACTTGTTCCAGTCACTTCTTCATGGCCATTCCAGAAGTGGGCCATCGATGTTACAGGCCCATTTCCCACAGCAGCAGGGAACGTTCAGTTCCTAGTGGTAGCCATCGACTACTTCACCAAGTGGATAGAAGCAAAACCCCTAGCCCAAACAACCGCAAAACATATCAAAAAATTTATTTGGGAATTTATTATTTGTCGTTTTGGACTTTCACAGAATTTGGTGAGTGATAACGGCACCAACTTTGCTGACCATAAGCTACAAAAGTGGCTGAAAGAGCTTCAAATCACCCACACCTTTACCTCAGTGGCACACCCACAGGGTAATGGTGAGGTGGAAAGAGCAAACAAGAGCATCGTCGACGGCATAAAGAAAAGACTCTTGGAGCATAGATCCGGCTGGGTGGACGAAGTTCCACATGTCCTTTGGGCAAACAAAACGCTGAAAAAAGCAAGCACTGGCGAAACCCCATTCAGCCTCACCTATGGCACTGAAGCCATGGTTCCAGTCGAGATCGGTCTACCCTCACCAAGAGTCATAACTCAACCAGAAGACAATGATGCAGAAATACGGTTAGACCTTATGCTAACCGAAGAGCGCAGAGACTTAGCCGCAGCGCGTGAAGAGAACTACAAGCGACAAATGCAAAAGCGCTACAACACGCGGGTGAAACTCTGCAACTTCAATGTCGGAGACTACATACTGCATAACAACGAGGCTTCGAACCAGGAGCGCTCAGGAAAGCTGGCCCCGGTCTGGGAAGGGCCATACATTATTAAAGAAGTTCTGGGAAAGGGCGCATACCGGCTCGAAAGGCTCGATGGCACCCCCATCCCAAGAACATGGAATGGAGCTCAATTACACAGATGCTACATGTAGATTAATTTCAAACTTGTAACGAACAGGCCTAGAGCCACTTCTAATGGAAATGATTCTCCTTATCACATTGATGCTGATAGCCTTAACTTTATACTTATGATCTGACCACATTGATATCCCGGTATTCACCGCATAAATAAGTGAGGGAGGAAGTAAGTCGTTGCGTGTGGAAAGCGACACAACCCTCATAAACACAAATAAACAGTAAAAATTTCTAAGGAAAAGATGAGGAAAACCTTCACGCATGTCAGATATAGATGAAGTTTTGTCATCCTACTAAGTGAAAGTGACGGTCCTACCCGCACAATCATGATAGAGGAAACAGAACATTAACCTATTATCTGACACGTGTCGAAAGGTTAACTTATTCAAAACACATAGAAAATTGCTAAGATAAACTAAAATATACATGAGCAAATCATATAATGTTTATAAGGCAAGGCATTAACAAAACATTTATATTCACGATAAAAGCTGTCCAAACATTACAAAATGCCCAGTTATCTACCCGCCTACAAAAAGTGCAAATCTATCCTAACGGCTTGGAGGAATCTCAAGATTCAGGCTTCGGGACCACTCCCTCCAAACCCACTTGAACCCGCACCATCAGTTGGCTGCGGCTGTTCAAGGAAAGCTTTGAGAACAGCTAGCCCGTCATCAGCAACAACAACTTCATTCACCTTTTCCACGACCGGATGAGAGAAAGCAGCATACTGGTTCACAGCTTGGTCATAGGCAGCCTCAGTATCAACATCGTGTAGAGGAAATCTGGAAGGCGAGATACCTTTCTCTGCAAATCCTAGGCCAAATAAGAAACCAACTTTCTCTCCATCCTCATGAGAAGCGTTGAGGGCTGTGCTCATGGCATCATCATAGGATGTGTTCGCGAAAATCCGATGCACAACCTACAAAAAAAAAAAAAAAAACTTTTCTAAGTATAAAAAGCAAAAGGCAAAGAATAATTGAGCTATGCGTACCTGTGGCAACGCTTCTCGTAGAAGCCAATCCTTATTGGACAGAGCCTCTTGAAGGGTAGCTTGAGCTTGATCGCGTGCGCGTTCGGCCTCATTCTTATTTTGGTTGGCAAGCAACACTTCCTTGGCAGTAGCCTCCTCAACGCCTTTAAGCTTGCGCTCAGTGCGATCAAGCACACCCCTCTGATCTCCTGTAGCTTCTTGGCGTCCTCCAAAGCCAAAGCCTCCTGAGCCTGCTGAAGCTTCTCCAGTTTAGCTTTCAGTTCTTCATTCTCAGTGCGTAGAGGCTCAGCAACAGCTTCAGCTTTTGTGGCCCTTTCAGTCGCATTACGCTCAGTTTCCTTAGCCAACCTAAGCTGTTCATTAACAACTTGAGAAGCCTTGGAACGGGCCTCATGTCTAGCTTGCATTTCGGCCTCAAGATCCTTGAAGGCCTTTTCTCTCTCAGTAGCGGTGGCGGCAAGCTTCTTGTTTTCTTCCCTCAGCGATCGCACCTGAGACCCCTCCAAGCTACGCGCAGTCCTTAATTTATCGTTTTCACGACAAAGTAATTCGACACGCGGCTGCATCCGGGCGAGTAGAATTCGGAGCTCGGTGGACAACCTGCCTTCCTGGTAACTAACCATTGCCTCCCCCAATGCACCACTTGGAGCGGCATGGCGCGTCCAATCGACGCAATCTGCAGCCGTCCTGAGAGTTGTTCCTCGGCGGATATTCCACCTTGGGGCATAAACCTCATTGGAATCCGAAACTGCAACAACAAAAAACAGTCAAGAAAAAATGACTAAGGATGAATAACATGCCAAAGTAACCCCACGCACCTGTAGGGTCGATAACAGGCCGATAGCCGCTAAACCCATCACCCGAACCTAAAGGATATCCATCCAAGAGGTCAAGGAGATGGGAAGGAGGTAGAGATCGGACCCCCTCATCAACAGAGGTAAGTATAGAGGTCCCAACTCTAAACATACCTGAAAAACTGGCCAAGGACGAAGTAGTCGTTGACGCCGAATGTGACATCGTAGAAGTCACAGAGGTAGAGACCATTGGAGATGAACTCATTTGAGATGAACTCATAACCGTTGCAGTCGCTGCGGATGAGCTCATCGCAGATGAGCTCATGGAAAAAGTCACCGCCGGTCCGGTGAATGACGTGGTAAATATGGCACTAACGGCTGGCGAAGAAGTTGAACTGCTCAACGCAGTAACGAAAGTGGACGCCATCGTCGGCACAGCAGCCATGACAGACGACGTCATAACCGGAACAGTTGCTTCAACAGTAAAAGCAACAGAACCAGTACCAGAAACAGACGCAGCCGCCTGGGTCATCGCCTCGGATAGGTTGACCAAACCTATCGTCGTGGGTCCTGAACCAACTCCTCCCGCACCACTCTCCTCAAAAACAGATAAGTCAATTTCTGCATAAAGAAAAACCTTAAGATATCAAAAATGAAGGCGGAAGGAGATGCGGAAAATGTACACAAAAAGTACACTTACTGGTTTTCTTGATCTTGAAAGCCCTGCTAGGCGGAGATGGACCCGATGAAAATGGCCTCTTCACGCCAGTTACCTTCGCAATGCTTAGCGGCTCGGAAGTGACAGTCGTTGTCTCAACCTCTGAGACAATGATCTCGTCACCACCACCAAGGTTCCTCGCCGCCTCCTCACTCTCAGTCTCGGAATCAGACTGATCCCCCAAGTCAACGAAGGTAGCAACCTTCGTTGTGCCCTTCACGCTAGCCGCCTTCTTTTTCCTTACAACAAAAGGCCCATCTGCGGATCCCTCATCAGAAGATGACAAGATCAGAAGAATTCCAGCAGAAGTGTGAGCATGAAGAGGACGAGGATTAAAGAACTCATTACCTGGCCGAGTGGCGCTTAAAATCTCATGGCCTGGCGGGTAGACCTCTACGAACCTATCCGCAGTTTTCTCCAAAACGGTCAACTCGTTCTCATCAAGATCACGAGTACCCAACCGCGTTGGACCACCAGTATCCCGCGGGCGCAAAAGCGACTGTAAGTCGTTCCCTTCTGAAATAAAAATGATAACAATGTTAGAAGGAAAACCCTAAACCAACACAAAAGACGGGGCGTACCATAAGGAATATAGTTCAAACCGTATTCAAGAACGATGGGTATTTGCGGCGTCCCAGACCCGGCGTCCTTCCACAGGCGACTCATCCCAAGCATGACCATCCCAGATTCTGAGAAGCGATAAACAGGAGTCTGAATATGGGAAATCTTGGTGAACCACTCTGTCTCCTGTTAATTGGAAGCCGGAAGATTAGGAGGTGCCCTCCCATTCTTGAACGTCATCGCAATGGGAACGACACGAGCGGAAATATAGAAAAATTCACGCTTCTAAGAACGAAGACTACGCTCAGTAGTACAGATCTTCAAACCCTTGATCCGAGTGACAAGGGTATACCAACCCTGGATGCACCTCCTAGTATAGAAGGTCATCAGGCGGTCGACTCGAGGCTCGATATCCAAAATACGGCACTCCCATTCGAAATGGCGAACTTTAGCAATTGCCATTGGGTGCACCTCTGTCAAATGAACACCGTGTTTCTCCAAAACACGGTATACGAACTTCGTTAATGGGAATCTTAGATTCCCATATATGAAGAACGAAGCGTAAACCCCTATCTTGCCCTTAGGGGCGTCGTATACCGTCTGGTTGGTTTCCGGCAACTCCGGCTCATAGGGCTCCAGCATGAATTTCTTGACGATGTAATTGTATACATCGAGAGAAAGAGTACACTGACACTCGCCAGCAGTACTCTTATCGTCCTTATCGGACGTTGACGTCGGGTTCTCGGGGAAAACGTCGGACTCTTCGACGTTAACCTCTGGGTCATGAGAAGAAGAAGACATTTTTTAATGTTAAGGATGAAAGAAAGCGGTTTCAGAAGAATGCTCGCCGGAAAAGATGAGAATTCGCCTGAAATCGCTTAAAAGAAAAAGAAGAGTGAAGTGAAGATAATGGACGAAATACATCCTTTCCACCTTATATACTCATCGCAAAGAATGCGATGAATTTAATGCGAATGAGAGAGAAAGCGTAGGAGCAATGACACGGCGACACGTGTGGATAAAGCAAGCTGGCAACAGATGTCAGAATGGCGCGTGCCATGAAACTCGCGCCCACGCGCCTGAAAAAGCGTTCAGATTGACCACATGCTGTCACGTCGTCACAACTTCCTGCACATCCTGAAACCGTCAGAAGACGCCAACGTCCTTTCAACCGATTGGACTGTCCTTATCCTTTCACCAACCCTCCGAATTTCAAAAAGATTCAAAAAGATTCAAAAATAAGAGGGAATATACCCCCTTACCTTGGAAAGCAAGAAACCATAAGACAAGTAAGGCTACACGTATAAGGCACTAACTCTTATACTTCAGTAATGTCACCTGAAGAAGGAATGAGTAGGGCGGGAATATTCCTGCCCAAAAGAGCCAGTCCGTACGCTTCTAGAAGATCTTTTGTACTATACCTACCAAGGTATGGACAAATAGACAAGATCTGACAAAACCAACCCATGAACCAATCACAGGGTGACAGCTCACTGACAATAGTACGAGGAGGAGCACGCTCCAGTACAAAATGTCACTATCAGCCGCTGCCTACCCACCAACTCCCGTCATGGCACGAACGTAGCCCGTAGTTGGTGGAAAAGGAATATTATATACAGCTGACCGTACCTGCTTGGAAACCTACCTTCGGCTATAAATACTCCAACACCTTGGAACGGTATCATTATCTTCTCTCTAGCTATTTCTCTCTATATACACTTATATTTAGAGCAACCTAGTCCGATTCTCACGCCGGAGGGTGGTCACAAGGAGGAACCCCCCCCCCCTTCTCAGTGACGAGCTTACGTTGTCTGTTTTGCAGGTGGAGAAGAATAGCCATCTTTGCCAGACCTAACCCTCGTGGGAAACATCTACTTAACCCTAAGATTATCCTTAATCTGTCGGGGTCACTTAGTGTTTCTTCATTTCTATATGTCAATGTGTTTATATATACTCCGTATAATGAATTAAGAATTTAAGATAGCTATGCTCTGTTTTAGTTGTACTACAATTCTACTAATCAAAACTCAACCAAAACAAATTTGAATTACCAATTTAAATTCCTTACTATACTAAAACAATAACATGATAAACATAAATATTCAAATAACAAATCCCAATTTAAACCCAATACATATCACCATCACTTATAAATACCTCCTATTTTATTATTTTCACCATCATTCATCATCTCCCTCCAACAAAACTTACAAATATGTAAACCATTAACCGGAATATCCTCTTACTACTACTACTCCTCCACCTCTTCATCGCCGGAATATTCCCAATGACTTCCATCCACCACCATACTCACCATTGCACCACCACCTCCACCATCCCACTCCACCGTTGCCTGCCACCGTTCCCGCCACTACCACCAAACCACCCACAACAAGAAGAAATCGATCCAAGATACGGCGATGCGAAACGATTAGTCTCATCTGGACCAAACCCAATTCATCATTGAACCAATAATCAAATCTACGATATGGGTTTTTGTTAAAACTTGAAATCTTGGATGCCCATATCGTTTATTCGATCAAACTCATTTGAATCCCGTCAATTCGTTTCAAGTTCAAGATCCATAGTGAAGAAAAGTAGTAGTAGTAGTACTACTACTTTTTATTTTTTTTTCTTTTATTAATATGTTTAGAAGTATAGGTTTATAATTTGAAAATAGGATTGGTGATTCGGTTCTTGTTTAATAATTAATTGGTTAGTTAAGTAATGTTCAAAAATATGCATAAAATTCAAGTTTGGTCATTAATCAGGTTTTATAAAAGTTATCACAGTTGATTACATGATCTGCCACTAAATTGATAATATATAGGTAAAATCTTTAGGTGAATGAGCAAAGTAACCATTGATAATATATCGGTAAACTGCTACTAAATTGTCATCGGTAATATGTCAGTAAAGGGTCATCGATATTTTAGGAAAAAGCATATCGTTTCCAACACAACACAATTGTCGGTAATATATCATTATGCTACCTGTCGATGATCAATCGGTATAATCTTTACCCACTTCATGTTTGCAAATTTGATTTTAATAAGCTACATAATTACTACGCCTAGCGGTATGAAAGTGCATGATATAGTGTTCCTCTCTAATTGGCGATGATTTTATTGTTTTAGTCATATTGTAAAAAAAATGCGTAGAATTATGAGTATATTTAAAGAGTGTATAAGTTAGTCAGTCTATTCTTCTGACTTTCAGTTTCGCTGAAAGAGAGGCTATATATGCTATCAATACATCGACTTTACACTTGTTCAATGACCTCAATTATCTCTATGCGTATTTCGTGCTATTGATATCTTGGAACGGGATTTTGAATACAGATCTTGCTTCAATTTCTTTTGGTATATATGGTTCATTATTGTTTATCCACTTATGTATATGTATATTGTTTACTAATAATTAATGATAGTAAATATTTTCTTATTCATTCATAATAAGTGCTTCAATTCCTAATTATTATTTGTACAAACAAAGTTTAGTTTACTTGACTTTGAACAAGTCTTATTTATACAACACACACCAACTAGAAACTTGAAGCACCGGTTCTTCGATATCGATTAACTGACGTAGTACATAGGATTAGGCATCTTGAAGGTGCGATCTCCGGTGTTGGTACCGATTAAATCGCTCCATTGATCACCTATGTTTCCTCTAATCCTGTATCCAGCCTCTTCTAACTCCTTTCTTTTGCTTGATTTAAACACCACTGCACTATGATCATCATTCGGTCCCCTACACATAGTTTTAAGTTTAACAAATATACATTTTGAAAAAATTATTGATTTTTATAGTATAACTAAAATAAGGAATTCTCAGAGACGGCCTGGAATTACTGACTTTAAGAAGAGCTTCTCCCATTCAGTATAGCCAGCTGCCTTTAGATTTTTTATACGAAGGTCCGTGAACTCTTCATACAATCCAGTGATAAACACGATCTTAAATCCTAACTTTATAAGTCTTTTGTATAACTTAAGAGCCTGGGGTATGGCCTCGGCCTCTGCTTTCTCTATCCAACCCGCAAACGTCGGCTCGTAAATTGCCCTGAATATTCATGACAACATGTTCCAATATATGATTAAAAAAAATCTATCTGGTTTAAGGAAAAACACCATTTTTAACGGTTGCCAATTACCAACTGCCACTGAAGCGCATTTAGCCCAATTGTAGGCCGAGCGTGGTTTAGATGGATTTAGTAGTAGGTTATTAGTTGTTAAAAAAAATTACCAATTGCCTTCAGCAAGGAAATATGGGAGATTAGAGAGTGTGGTTTCATCGACGTCGAAAACCCAAACGTCCTTGCCGTCGCCAGTGACGTTGAGGCCTTTGGCATACGCATAGGCTTCGTCACAGACAAGTTTGCAGTCCTGCTTGTACTGGCTTCCACGCATGTATTGGCCGACATAGTCAAAGCATGCTCCAGGAACTTTTGTCCATTCACGGACGTTGTAGGCCTCAACGCCAAACCGCCAGCTTAAGCAGCGGCCGGAGCCGGAATGGGGCATCACCAAGTAGTTTTGGTCGTTGGTTGGAAATGCAACGGCTGTTGCAATGGTTGCCATAAGGATGAGAAACATAAAACCCATGTTTTGAATAATAAGAAGATGTGTAGTAATGTTGAGTTGTGAAATGGTACTATAAATAACCCTTGTTTGGTCGAATAGGGCTTTGTTTTTCTATATATTACGAGTTTACCACTTAGGGTTCCAATCATTTTACATAATATAAGTTTTATTTCTCATTTATCATAACTATTTTTATTGTCTCACATGTAAATTTAGCATACAAGATATTAGGGCTAGTTGATGTGCAACCAATTGTATGCCAAGTTTCAATATTTATAACACTAGTATACATATTGATAAATGAACATTGTAGAAAATCATATTGATAAAACTTTAAAACCTAACTATACTAAAACTAACTTGTGATCCAAAGCATAAAGTATACCAAAGAAAATAAAACAATTTTGTTCAATATTATACAATTATAATAAGCAAATTTTACACAACTAATTAACTACTTATACTAGTGTATAGTAACCTCAAATTAGTATTAGTTATGATTATCTGTTTAGTTACATATAATCTAGTTAATTAATTTAACAATCGAAAAGAATTTTGAATTAAAAAAATCTCAAAATTTGTTAGTAGGTTATAAAAGCTTTCAATCTAGACACGTGAAAATCATCGGAATGAGGCGGGGTTCCTTTTGTGTATCCTTTGGTAGTTTGGTCCCCATCTTTTATTTTTTAAGCTTGTTGTCTTAGTTATCTCTTTAACTGCGGACAACGTTACCCGTTCTGGGACCATGCTACTCATGATTAGTCCGTAGATTTTTAAAGACATGTGTATATTAATTAAGGAAAAAACTACCTTCAACGATAGGAAAAAAACTTTGAAATCAAAAATAATGAACTATCAGAGTCAAAAGACTCAAAACTAACCAAGTAGATACATGAAACTCTTGCGGTCAAAATAACGTGAAAATGTTGGGGTCAAATTAAATTAACAAAACTATTGAAGTTAAAATAAAATAAACAATGTTATTGAAATTAAAACAAACCGACCAAAGCTTCCACATTCTATTTTTCATACTCTAAACTATGTAATAGAGAGTAGTAGTAAATATCTGTTTATAGAGGTTACTATTCATCGTCTATATAATTATGTGAGTATGTAAAGAAAGAATAATAAAATAAATGTTTGTAAGTAAATTATAATAAGGAATAGAGAGTTAGATGTGACCTTAAATCATTAATTATTATAAATCAATTAGTATAATAGATAGTAAGATAAGATAAAATTGATATAAATTTCAGACCAATTAATTACTTATACTACTAACCTCAAATCACCTCAAATCATCTATATATATTTTAAATGAGGATCCCTGACGCCGATAATGTTTCTTTTTGGAATATTTCAAGTTTTATTCTCGGTATATATTTTCTAATGTAATCAAAATAATGGAATGCTATAATGACCACAAGTGAGCTAATTTTGTCTCGGGCTTGAGACACTCAAGCCCTTGATGACGTTTTATACGGCGTCGTAGATACTTAATTGCAATTTTTAAAGTTTTAATTTTTATAAATATTTAAAAGGTTATTAGTTTAACCAATGAAATTTTTAAAACGTTGGTTAATTTACAGTTTCAGTATAATTTATAATTTAGTTAAATCCTTTATATCGTGCATAGGTAAAAAACCTACAAAAAAATCAGTATTAGTATTGTTGTTTATCTTAACCGATTAAACATTTGTTTTTATGTTTTCAATTCAAATGTCTTTATTGGTAGCTATACCGTGCGCCGGCTAGATAACGGTACAATTACAAACCAAATCGATCTCTCTTAACACATAGCACAAAACGGAAGGGGGGGGGGGGGGGAATCTAGTTGATATTAGTTACATATAACCTAGTTTAATTATTTAACAATCGAAGATAATTTTAAATCAAATAATAATCTCAAAGTTAAGGTGGGGTTCCCTGTTTACCCTTTGGTTCCAATCTTTCTTCTTTATGGTCCTTGTTGTAAGGATTGGAAAACACATATACAACGTTATCCATTCTACAGATCATAATGTTTAGAATTTTTTTGGCCGATAAACAACGAATTGATTATACTCTGTACGAGGTGACTCAATGACGAAAGACCACCACCAGCTGGCTCAACCCAGTCGTACGGAGCCCTTAAGCGTCTCCAAGTTATCTTCAGTTCTGGAGAAAAAACACTTTTTAAAGTTCGGACGCCCTTAGAATGGAACCGGTAATCACAAATATCTCAGTATTTCTTCATTGAGTCACTCATGTTCTCCCCAAAATGTTGTTAGTAAGGATTAAACTTAGATCTCCATTGAAAACCACAACTTTCTACCACTGTGCCATATTAAAAAGCACTTATATGTATAGTAGAGAAAAAGGATTGGTCTGTAGATTTTTTAAAGGCATGTGTATAATAGAGAAAAAAGAATTTCTAGATCTTTTGATTGATTGATAGAGAAAATATATATATATATATATATATATATATATGATCTAACTTGATATGAAAGCTATATGGGTTTGATGAAACTTATAACTCGCTTATTTTTTAATATAAAATTGTTTATTAATTATTAATAATATACTTTAAAAAAATTAATTTTTAATTTTTTATATATCCCTATTTTATAGGATTTGTGTATTAAATCATTGGTGAGAGTAATTTATAATTTAATGAGACTTTATAACCCGTTTAAGGCTATCTGGGTTTGGTGAGACTCATACCCGTGAATTCAGGTCAAATGTATGACAATCATTCATTTACACATAAAACAATCTGGTGGCTTGAGATAATGTAGATAACAACCAGAGATGTATTAAAGGTTTCGTTTATATATATATATTTAAGATAAGATTATATTTGTAAAACTTGAAATTAATTTTATATTTGTAGAATTAATTTTTATATATGTATAAAATTTGAAATAATCTAGGTCTACTCGATTAATTTTTTAACAATCTACTTGATTATTTGAGACATGATGAAAATATTATAAAAAAACAACCTAATAAAAAGACAATGTTATTATTTTTTTTCAATCTCACACACACATTTGGTCACTCCCAACATAACTATAAAATATCAAAACACACACTTAATCAAATATATCAAAAGTTTTATCATAATAATCAAATACATCATGTTTCGGGATAGATTAGGAATAGTGAACATATCAGACAAGATAGGAGAGTGGAGATTGAGATGGTTTGGACATGTGAAGAAAAGACAGACGACGAATCCTGTTAGATCCGTAGAAAACATTACTATAGAGGGGAGGAGGGGTTGAGGACGGCCTAAATTTACATGAGATGAGAGGATTAGACATGATCTGATAGACCTAAACCTCTCAGAGAACATCGTTGAGGATATGAATTATTGGAAAAGTAGAATTAAAGTTAAAGATTTTTATGGAGAAATGAACACTTTATGGCTTTTATCTACCTTATTCTGGTCACACACAATAATGGTATTTTCTTCCCATATATATATATATATATATATATATATTTAAATATATATATATTATTTACCGATGAACTTTGATTTCCTTATATTGCTCCATACATATGTATTCTAGAGCTGATGGTCTTTCTGGAAACCACCTCTTTATCTCTATGGATAGAGGTACGGTGTGCTTACATTCCACCATTTCCAGACTCTATTTATGGTTTTGCTTTTAGTGAGACTTCAATGTGTATGATTGCTTGATTGATTGGAGAGGCTTGTGACCGTAAATGTATTTTTGTAGTAAAGTGTGGTCACTATTTGGTACTCAAGAGCTGATAAACCCACGTTTTATACAAGTAGTGTGTTTTGTTTCTTTGTGAAGTGTCTTCTTGTGTTTTATTTTTCTTTTTTTCTAGAAAGGACTATGTTCTTTTTCTTTTATCATAAGGTTGGGAAAAGTTTGGATAAAATATCTCTTATCGTATAAAGTGTGCGACGGATTTTAGGCCATTGATTTTATTTAAAACAAACACGTGGTCATATATATAATTGCATATACATAACCTAGATCTTTTAGGTAGAAGAGGTTCGTCTTGTCAAACTCTACTATATAAGATTTTAAGTTTTCACTTTATAATTTCTAGCTTATAGATTTTAAAATCATTATTTAAAACATTGTATTTTTGTTTATTTTTTTAATCGTGTCTTTTTTTTTCTTAAAATTGTGTTTTTTTACGTTATTTTTTTTACACATTGTGTATATTTTACAACTTATACCCTTCCTAAATCTAGGAGACTATGTATGATAATGTATCTCTATAAGGCTATGCGTAGTGGAGGAGCTACAAATAAGGACGAATTACGACACGTGGCGTCCAGTAAGCAAGGGTGAGAATTTGTTTTTGATGTGTAATGGTGTAGGGGCTACAAACTGGGCCCACGATATCTTTTTTTATTTTTCTTTTTATAATTAAACTAAACAAATAAAGACCAAGAAAATTAAATAATAAAATAAAAATGTATTTAAATTAAAAAGAAATACAAAAAAAATACAAAACTAGAAAAAACATAACTAAAAAAAGAAACTAATATCTGTAATATTCGCGCATTTTTTCACATCGTCGTTGATACAATAATGCGACATCCTCGTGAAACCCCTCCAATTTGAATGATTCGTAGTCTTATTTCATTTGACGTAATTCCAACGTCTAGTTCAACTTTTCTTGTTGTTTGTCGGATGCTCGAAAGTTGTTTCCTATTTCTGCAGCATTTGTTTCCAAATGACCGACCAACTCATTTAATTGTCCGACGTCTTCACTGTCCGCCGTATTGAATCGTGATGACGACGAACCTTCCCCCTTATTTTTTCTCGATCTCCCGCGTGGTCGAGGCAACTTCTGTACTTCTTCGTCGTCGGCTAAATTAACTGCGTCGTCCTCGAAGAAGTTACGAGCATCGGAGGGTGTGCTTGGTGTGCTCGGATTTGTCGACGACAATGTCGTAGAATTTTTTGAAGGTCGGGATGAGCCGGCTGTGCCCCATTCCATTTCGCGCAATGGCGTAGTTTTTTCCAACAATTTAAATACTTGAACGGTTTCCCAGACCGCCCTTCGGTTTGGCCTTGAGCTCGAAAGTCGCTCAAGGCTTGAGTTATAATGCCGCCGTCGTTATGCACGCTACGCCAACCGGGCCCTTACAACCGGTTAAATATCCCGGCAATTTTTGACAATCGGCGTTAAGCCCCTTCCAGTGTGCTTGAACTGCTTCTTTTCCCGGTAGTCTTCGGGTTACCGGTTATCGCGAGCCAAGCTTCAAATACTTTCTCCCAAAACATCCCGGTGGCTTGAAAAGTTAGCTACAAATTAAAATTATTTGTCACAATTAGTATACATTTTTAATAAACACTAAATACATTTTTAATAAATACTTAATATTAAAAAACTTACCGACGTTGGGATCCTTCGAAATGACGATCCAAGCCCTTGCGAGGGTCACCTCCTCCTCCTCCTCGGTCCATTGCTTGTATGGCTCGCGTTGCGGCGTCGGGTCACCGGGTTGTTTCTTTTTGTGTTTCCGGGTCGGCTTTTGGCTTGAACTGGAGGCCCGTGTCGTTTGCGTCTCCGGCACCGTCACCGGCTCCGACTCCGATGGTGTAGACCCGAACGCCGGCTTTAAGTTTTGGGGCATGAGATAGTTGGCGTACATGTTTAGGTTCGGGTCGGGATATTGAAACGGATACGTCGGTTGGTTTTGGTTGTTCAGGTTCCATTGTAAGTTCACGTTCGGTTAGTTTTGCGAACCATGATATTGACCGAAATGAGTGAATAAGTGGTTCGGTTGGTTCGAGTTGTTTCTAGGATTCATTTTACTAGATTTTTTGAAGAAGTTGGTATGAATTGTGTATGAAATGGAAAAGAATGTGTATGTTTATATATATATATATATATATATATATATATATTGTTTTAATTAATTTTTTATTATTTTTATTTTTAACCGTTGTCAACGGTAATAATATTAAAATATTAATATTTTTCAAACCTTTCCGGCGACAATTAGCCCCCCCCCCCTATCGCCCCAATATCACCGGAGGAGGGGGGCGGTGTTCCTCTTCTTTCTCGCCCCATTACAGTTGGCCTGAAAGCGGGTTCGATATATGTTTGAAAGAACACTTAACTATAAAAACTAATGATTCAATTTAAAAGACATTTTTTTATTCACCAGACATATAAAACATGTTCTCGCCGTATGGTTCTTTCAACTCATAATTATATTTTCTAAAAATACATCTAATAAAATACAATAATTTATTAATGAAGATAACGTTTAATCCTAATTCTAATTCACCTGAAAACCATGGTCTCTCTATAAGTATTCCCCAATTTTGTTCCCAAACTAACATCATATACAAACACTTAGGTGTAAAACCAATTAAGGGTTTTGCTAATTCATTATTTTTCTCAAACGGGACATGCTTATAATTTGATTTTAGGATGAATCGAAAGCCGGTATGACGATCAAGAACATGACAACAATTGCATGCTCCCATTAATGGTGAAATTTTTTTAGGGTTGCATTCATCAAACAAATGGGGAACGAAAATATAGATATAGCCACGGTAATATGGAAATTCAGGGCGGCTTTAGCATTGTCTCTTGGTGGTGTTCTTTATTCATTGATCATACACAAAAGATCGAAAGCTTCTCGATCCCCAAGTGACTATCGTAAACATTCGGATTATGTTGTTTGTTTTCCTACAAAAATCTATTTGTTCATAACTTTCTAATGAAGAATGTTTGTTCAGATTGCAAAAGGCAGGCAAATTCAAAAGGCAATCATCTCCATTTTGATCCTCAGGCATCAGATAAACATGTAAGAACCAGTTTATATATACCAATTTTGTTCTTTTATCATCTTTATATTCAAGATTTTTTAGTCTACAATAGTTATATAAATAATAGAAAATGGGTCGGTTATTGTGTATTATATATGAGGCTGGTTCTATGCGGAACAAAGTTGTTTGCCACTTGTGAGAAACAAATAACAAAATAAATTATGTCTCTCTTTAATCTTAAAAACAACAAAAGTATAAGGAAAAGATTGGAATACAAATTTTATTCATCTGACTTAAATATAAAAAAATAAATCATGAACCAATTTTAATTTTCTATGTATATAACCAACAGATGTGTAAGTCATCTCTAGGTTATCTTATCTAAATATGTGTATATATATAAAGTTATAAACATTCAAAGGTTAAATTAATATATATTAGCATATTAATCTAATGATTTTTTATATACATAACATACACATAGTATGTAAAATGATTTTTTTTTTTTGAAAACATCAACATTTAATAACAAGATTAAATGATTAAGATTTACTGTTTTTGTTCTTGCAATAATTTAGTGAAAGTCTTGTTTTTCTCGTACTGTAGGAAGAAAACAACACCGAATCTCGACAACCAAATATAGAATCTACCAAAGGGTATTCACGAGCAGAAAAGGATACTCATGAGCAAGAGATCAAGAACCTAAGAAACACGGTCAGAATCCTTAAAGAAAGAGAGAGTAACTTAGAGATCGAGTTACTTGAATACAATGGTCTAAAAGAGCAAGAAACTACAGTCATGGAGCTTCAAAACCGTCTAAAATTGAATAAAATGGAAGCTAAATTTTTTGCTCTAAAAATAGAGTCTTTACAAGCTGATATTAGAAGATTTGAGGAACAAATGGCTGACTACAAGAAAGTTGTAGCGGATCTTGAAGCTGCGCGAGCCAAAATAAAGATGTTGAAAAAGAGGATTAAATCAGAAGACGAACATAGTGAAAAACAAAGTTTGGATTTCCAACAACGATTTGAAAAAATGCAGGAAGATGAACAAAAGATTGTGTCGGAAGTTGAAGAGTTAAGAAAAACTAACCATAATTTGCTGTCGGAAAACACGGATTTAGCTCATAGATTAGATTGTGTTCAAAATCTTGCTACATCAATGTTAGAAGATGGCGAGGTAAGCGGATCAATCCCATTTTTTCAGTTTATTTCTAACGAATAATTAACTGTTTGATGGTAAATAAACCAAATCCTGAAGGGTAAACCTAAAACACGAAACTTTCAAAATGGATAATGGGTCAAGTATGGGATCCAGATATGAGATTGGTTTCAAAATTTTCACGAGTAAGGTATTAACTGATACCCTACTACTCATCCAAAATATTCATATCTGTTTACCCAAATCATATTGTGAACATTTTTTTTATTAATTTTTCTTCTTACTTTGGTAATAGAATACTTTACCAATTAACTAATTCTTAGTTTATATTTCTAATTTTATTGTATACTACATCTATATGAAAATTAAAATAGTAAAAAGTGCATTTACCAGTGTTATAAAAGTCGGATTCCAAGGCCTTGGAATTGGCGATTCCAAGGTCCTCAGATGTAACATCCTAAAATTTATAATGTTGAATAAAGAAAGTTACGTTTTGTGATTTCGCGTTATTAATTATTTAATATCGAGTAAAGAACGGATCATGGACTTAGATTAATTGAGATGGGTTAAATGAGAATGGGCCTTAGGTCCATGGGCTTTAAGGGATATAAATATCCCCTAAACCCTAAACCATCATTCATTTCAATCTTATTCTCTAACACACTCCAAAACACACACGACCCGAACCAAGATCCAAAGACGAGGACCCGAGCTTGTTGGTGCTAGATCGTCGTGACGAACCAAAGCAGCAAGACCAGCTCGTGTCGTAGTTCGACTCATTTACGGTACGTTTATATCGAGAACTTGTTCGTTTAGGTTTGGATTAGTATAGAAATGATAGATCTGTGTTTGTATGGTAAAAACGAATCCAACAAAGCTAAACTTACTGAGAAAGAGTACACTGACACTCGCCAGCAGTACTCTTATCGTCCTTATTGGACGTTAACGTCAGGTTCTCGGGGCAAACGTCGGACTCTTCGACGTAAACCTCTGGGTCATGAGAAGAAGAAGACATTTTTTAATGTTAAGGATGAAAGAAAGCGGTTTCAGAAGAATGCTCGCCGGAAAAGATGAGAATTCGCCGAAAATCGCTTAAAAGAAAAAGAAGAGTGAAGTGAAGATAATGGACGAAATACACCCTCTCCACCTTATATACTCATCGCAAGGAATGCGATGAATTTAATGCGAATGAGAGAGAAAGCGTAGGAGCAATGACACGGCGACACGTGTGGATAAAGCAAGCTGGCAACAGATGTCAGAATGGCGCGTGCCATGAAACTCGCGCCCACGCGCCTAAAAAAGCGTTCAGATTGACCACATGCTGTCACGTCGTCACAACTTCCTGCACATCCTGAAACCGTCAGAAGACGCCAACGTCCTCTCAACCTATTGGACTGTCCTTATCCTTTCACCAACCCTCCGAATTTCAAAAAGATTCAAAAAGATTCAAAAATAAGAGGGAATATACCCCCTTACCTTGGAAAGCAAGAAACCATAAGACAAGTAAGGCTACACGTATAAGGCACTAACTCTTATACTTCAGTAATGTCACCTGAAGAAGGAATGAGTAGGGCGGGAATATTCCCGCCCAAAAGAGCCAGTCCGTACGCTTCTAGAAGATCTTTTGTACTATACCTACCAAGGTATGGACAAATAGACAAGATCTGACAAAACCAACCCATGAACCAATCACAGGGTGACAGCTCACTGACAATAGTACGAGGAGGAGCACGCTCCAGTACAAAATGTCACTATCAGCCGCTGCCTACCCACCAACTCCCATCATGGCACGAACGTAGCCCATAGTTGGTGGAAAAGGAATATTATATACAGCTGACCGTACCTGCTTGGAAACCTACCTTCGGCTATAAATACTCCAACACCTTGGAACGGTATCATTATCTTCTCTCTAGCTATTTTTCTTTATATACACTTATATTTAGAGCAACCTAGTCCGATTCTCACGCCGGAGGGTGGTCACAAAGAGGAACCCCCCCCCCTTCCCAGTGACGAGCTTATGGTGTCTGTTTTGCAGGTGGAGAAGAATAGCCATCTTTGCCGGACCTAACCCTCGTGGGAAACATCTACTTAACCCTAAGATTATCCTTAATATGTCGGGGTCACTAGTGTTTCTTCATTTCTATATGTCAATGTGTTTATATATACTCCGTATAATGAATTAACAATTTAAGATAGCTATGCTCTGTTTTAGTTGTACTACAATTCTACTAATCAAAACTCAACCAAAACAAATTTGAATTACCAATTTAAATTCCTTACTATACTAAAACAATAACATGACAAACATAAATATTCAAATAACAAATCCCAATTTAAACCCAATACATATCACCATCACTTATAAATACCTCCTATTTTATTATTTTCACCATCATTCATCATCTCCCTCCAACAAAACTTACAAATATGTAAACCATTAACCGGAATATCCTCTTACTACTACTACTCCTCCACCTCTTCATCGCCGGAATATTCCCAATGACTTCCATCCACCACCATACTCACCATTGCACCACCACCTCCACCTCCACCTCCACCACCCCACTCCACCGTTGCCTGCCACCGTTCCCGCCACTACCACCAAACCACCCACAACAAGAAGAAATCGATCCAAGATACGGCGATGCGAAACGATTAGTCTCATCTGGACCAAACCCAATTCATCATTGAACCAATAATCAAATCTACGATATGGTTTTTTGTTAAAACTTGAAATCTTGGATGCCCATATCGTTTATTCGATCAAACTCATTTGAATCCCGTCAATTCGTTTCAAGTTCAAGATCCATAGTGAAGAAAAGTAGTAGTAGTAGTACTACTACTTTTTATTTTTTTTCTTTTATTAATATGTTTAGAAGTATAGGTTTATAATTTGAAAATAGGATTGGTGATTCGGGTCTTGTTTAATAATTAATTGGTTAGTTAAGTAATGTTCAAAAATATGCATAAAATTCAAGTTTGGTCATTAATCAGGTTTTATAAAAGTTATCACAGTTGATTACATGATCTGCCACTAAATTGATAATATATAGGTAAAATCTTTAGGTGAATGAGCAAAGTAACCATTGATAATATATCGGTAAACTGCTACTAAATTGTCATCGGTAATATGTCAGTAAAGGGTCATCGATATTTTAGGAAAAAGCATATCGTTTCCAACACAACACAATTGTCGGTAATATATCATTATGCTACCTGTCGATGATCAATCGGTATAATCTTTACCCACTTCATGTTTGCAAATTTGATTTTAATAAGCTACATAATTACTACGCCTAGCGGTATGAAAGTGCATGATATAGTGTTCCTCTCTAATTGGCGATGATTTTATTGTTTTAGTCATATTGTAAAAAAAATGCGTAGAATTATGAGTATATTTAAAGAGTGTATAAGTTAGTCAGTCTATTCTTCTGACTTTCAGTTTCGCTGAAAGAGAGGCTATATATGCTATCAATACATCGACTTTACACTTGTTCAATGACCTCAATTATCTCTATGCGTATTTCGTGCTATTGATATCTTGGAACGGGATTTTGAATACAGATCTTGCTTCAATTTCTTTTGGTATATATGGTTCATTATTGTTTATCCACTTATGTATATGTATATTGTTTACTAATAATTAATGATAGTAAATATTTTCTTATTCATTCATAATAAGTGCTTCAATTCCTAATTATTATTTGTACAAACTAAGTTTAGTTTACTTGACTTTGAACAAGTCTTATTTATACAACACACACCAACTAGAAACTTGAAGCACCGGTTCTTCGATATCGATTAACTGACGTAGTACATAGGATTAGGCATCTTGAAGGTGCGATCTCCGGTGTTGGTACCGATTAAATCGCTCCATTGATCACCTATGTTTCCTCTAATCATGTATCCAGCCTCTTCTAACTCCTTTCTTTTGCTTGATTTAAACACCACTGCACTATGATCATCATTCGGTCCCCTACACATAGTTTTAAGTTTAACAAATATACATTTTGAAAAAATTATTGATTTTTATAGTATAACTAAAATAAGGAATTCTCAGAGACGGCCTGGAATTACTGACTTTAAGAAGAGCTTCTCCCATTCAGTATAGCCAGCTGCCTTTAGATTTTTTATACGAAGGTCCGTGAACTCTTCATACAATCCAGTGATAAACACGATCTTAAATCCTAACTTTATAAGTCTTTTGTATAACTTAAGAGCCTGGGGTATGGCCTCGGCCTCTGCTTTCTCTATCCAACCCGCAAACGTCGGCTCGTAAATTGCCCTGAATATTCATGACAACATGTTCCAATATATGATTAAAAAAAATCTATCTGGTTTAAGGAAAAACACCATTTTTAACGGTTGCCAATTACCAACTGCCACTGAAGCGCATTTAGCCCAATTGTAGGCCGAGCGTGGTTTAGATGGATTTAGTAGTAGGTTATTAGTTGTTAAAAAAAATTACCAATTGCCTTCAGCAAGGAAATATGGGAGATTAGAGAGTGTGGTTTCATCGACGTCGAAAACCCAAACGTCCTTGCCGTCGCCAGTGACGTTGAGGCCTTTGGCATACGCATAGGCTTCGTCACAGACTAGTTTGCAGTCCTGCTTGTACTGGCTTCCACGCATGTATTGGCCGACATAGTCAAAGCATGCTCCAGGAACTTTTGTCCATTCACGGACGTTGTAGGCCTCAACGCCAAACCGCCAGCTTAAGCAGCGGCCGGAGCCGGAATGGGGCATCACCAAGTAGTTTTGGTCGTTGGTTGGAAATGCAACGGCTGTTGCAATGGTTGCCATAAGGATGAGAAACATAAAACCCATGTTTTGAATAATAAGAAGATGTGTAGTAATGTTGAGTTGTGAAATGGTACTATAAATAACCCTTGTTTGGTCGAATAGGGCTTTGTTTTTCTATATATTACGAGTTTACCACTTAGGGTTCCAATCATTTTACATAATATAAGTTTTATTTCTCATTTATCATAACTATTTTTATTGTCTCACATGTAAATTTAGCATACAAGATATTACGGCTAGTTGATGTGCAACCAATTGTATGCCAAGTTTCAATATTTATAACACTAGTATACATATTGATAAATGAACATTGTAGAAAATCATATTGATAAAACTTTAAAACCTAACTATACTAAAACTAACTTGTGATCCAAAGCATAAAGTATACCAAAGAAAATAAAACAATTTTGTTCAATATTATACAATTATAATAAGCAAATTTTACACAACTAATTAACTACTTATACTAGTGTGTAGTAACCTCAAATTAGTATTAGTTATGATTATCTGTTTAGTTACATATAATCTAGTTAACTAATTTAACAATCGAAAAGAATTTTGAATTAAAAAAATCTCAAAATTTGTTAGTAGGTTATAAAAGCTTTCAATCTAGACACGTGAAAATCATCGGAATGAGGCGGGGTTCCTTTTGTGTATCCTTTGGTAGTTTGGTCCCCATCTTTTATTTTTTAAGCTTGTTGTCTTAGTTATCTCTTTAACTGCGGACAACGTTACCCGTTCTGGGACCATGCTACTCATGATTAGTCCGTAGATTTTTAAAGACATGTGTATATTAATTAAGGAAAAAACTACCTTCAACGATAGGAAAAAAACTTTGAAATCAAAAATAATGAACTATCAGAGTCAAAAGACTCAAAACTAACCAAATAGATACATGAAACTCTTGCGGTCAAAATAACGTGAAAATGTTGGGGTCAAATTAAATTAACAAAACTATTGAAGTTAAAATGAAATAAACAATGTTATTGAAATTAAAACAAACTGACCAAAGCTTCCACATTCTATTTTTCATACTCTAAACTATGTAGTAGAGAGTAGTAGTAAATATCTGTTTATAGAGGTTACTATTCATCGTCTATATAATTATGTGAGTATGTAAAGAAAGAATAATAAAATAAATGTTTGTAAGTAAATTATAATAAGGAATAGAGAGTTAGATGTGACCTTAAATCATTAATTATTATAAATCAATTAGTATAATAGATAGTAAGATAAGATAAAATTGATATAAATTTCAGACCAATTAATTACTTATACTACTAACCTCAAATCACCTCAAATCATCTATATATATTTTAAATGAGGATCCCTGACGCCGATAATGTTTCTTTTTGGAATATTTCAAGTTTTATTCTCGGTATATATTTTCTAATGTAATCAAAATAATGGAATGCTATAATGACCACAAGTGAGCTAATTTTGTCTCGGGCTTGAGACACTCAAGCCCTTGATGACGTTTTATACGGCGTCGTAGATACTTAATTGCAATTTTTAAAGTTTTAATTTTTATAAATATTTAAAAGGTTATTAGTTTAACCAATGAAATTTTTAAAACGTTGGTTAATTTACAGTTTCAGTATAATTTATAATTTAGTTAAATCCTTTATATCGTGCATAGGTAAAAAACCTACAAAAAAATCAGTATTAGTATTGTTGTTTATCTTAACCGATTAAGCATTTGTTTTATGTTTTCAATTCAAATGTCTTTATTGGTAGCTATACCGTGCGCCGGCTAGATAACGGTACAATTACAAACCAAATCGATCTCTCTTAACACATAGCACAAAACGGAAGGGGGGGGGGGAATCTAGTTGATATTAGTTACATATAACCTAGTTTAATTATTTAACAATCGAAGATAATTTTAAATCAAATAATAATCTCAAAGTTAAGTTGGGGTTCCCTGTTTACCCTTTGGTTCCAATCTTTCTTCTTTATGGTCCTTGTTGTAAGGATTGGAAAACACATATACAACGTTATCCATTCTACAGATCATAATGTTTAGAATTTTTTTGGCCGATAAACAACGAATTGATTATACTCTGTACGAGGTGACTCAATGACGAAAGACCACCACCAGCTGGCTCAACCCAGTCGTACGGAGCCCTTAAGCGTCTCCAAGTTATCTTCAGTTCTGGAGAAAAAACACTTTTTAAAGTTCGGACGCCCTTAGAATGGAACCGGTAATCACAAATATCTCAGTATTTCTTCATTGAGTCACTCATGTTCTCCCCAAAATGTTGTTAGTAAGGATTAAACTTAGATCTCCATTGAAAACCACAACTTTCTACCACTGTGCCATATTAAAAAGCACTTATATGTATAGTAGAGAAAAAGGATTGGTCTGTAGATTTTTTAAAGGCATGTGTATAATAGAGAAAAAAGAATTTCTAGATCTTTTGATTGATTGATAGAGAAAATATATATATATATATATATATATATATATATATGATCTAACTTGATATGAAAGCTATATGGGTTTGATGAAACTTATAACTCGCTTATTTTTTAATATAAAATTGTTTATTAATTATTAATAATATACTTTAAAAAAATTAATTTTTAATTTTTTATATATCCCTATTTTATAGGATTTGTGTATTAAATCATTGGTGAGAGTAATTTATAATTTAATGAGACTTTATAACCCGTTTAAGGCTATCTGGGTTTGGTGAGACTCATACCCGTGAATTCAGGTCAAATGTATGACAATCATTCATTTACACATAAAACAATCTGGTGGCTTGAGATAATGTAGATAACAACCAGAGATGTATTAAAGGTTTCGTTTATATATATATATTTAAGATAAGATTATATTTGTAAAACTTGAAATTAATTTTATATTTGTAGAATTAATTTTTATATATGTATAAAATTTGAAATAATCTAGGTCTACTCGATTAATTTTTTAACAATCTACTTGATTATTTGAGACATGATGAAAATATTATAAAAAAACAACCTAATAAAAAGACAATGTTATTATTTTTTTTCAATCTCACACACACATTTGGTCACTCCCAACATAACTATAAAATATCAAAACACACACTTAATCAAATATATCAAAAGTTTTATCATAATAATCAAATACATCATGTTTCGGGATAGATTAGGAATAGTGAACATATCAGACAAGATAGGAGAGTGGAGATTGAGATGGTTTGGACATGTGAAGAAAAGACAGACGA
This sequence comes from Bidens hawaiensis, assembly GCF_021521415.1. Taxonomy (NCBI): domain Eukaryota; kingdom Viridiplantae; phylum Streptophyta; class Magnoliopsida; order Asterales; family Asteraceae; genus Bidens; species Bidens hawaiensis. The sequence continues at coordinate 205,056 of NW_027493343.1, forward strand.
CGAATCCTGTTAGATCCGTAGAAAACATTACTATAGAGGGGAGGAGGGGTTGAGGACGGCCTAAATTTACATGAGATGAGAGGATTAGACATGATCTGATAGACCTAAACCTCTCAGAGAACATCGTTGAGGATATGAATTCTTGGAAAAGTAGAATTAAAGTTAAAGATTTTTATGGAGAAATGAACACTTTATGGCTTTTATCTACCTTATTCTGGTCACACACAATAATGGTATTTTCTTCCCATATATATATATATATATATATATATATTTATATACATATATATATATATATATATATTATTTACCGATGAACTTTGATTTCCTTATATTGCTCCATACATATGTATTCTAGAGCTGATGGTTTTTCTGGAAACCACCTCTTTATCTCTATGGATAGAGGTACGATGTGCTTACATTCCACCATTTCCAGACTCTATTTATGGTTTTGCTTTTAGTGAGACTTCAATGTGTATGATTGCTTGATTGATTGGAGAGGCTTGTGACCGTAAATGTATTTTTGTAGTAAAGTGTGGTCACTATTTGGTACTCAAGAGCTGATAAACCCACGTTTTATACAAGTAGTGTGTTTTGTTGCTTTGTGAAGTGTCTTCTTGTGTTTTATTTTTCTTTTTTTCTAGAAAGGACTATATTCTTTTTCTTTTATCATAAGGTTGGGAAAAGTTTGGATAAAATATCTCTTATCGTATAAAGCGTACGAGGGATTTTAGGCCATTGATTTTATTTAAAACAAACACGTGGTCATATATATAATTGCATATACATAACCTAGATCTTTTAGGTAGAAGAGGTTCGTCTTGTCAAACTCTACGATATAAGATTTTAAGTTTTCACTTTATAATTTCTAGCTTATAGAATTTAAAATCATTATTTAAAACATTGTATTTTTGTTTATTTTTTTAATCGTGTCTTTTTTTTTCTTAAAATTGTGTTTTTTTTACGTTATTTTTTTTTACACATTGTGTATATTTTACAACTCATACCCTTCCTAAATCTAGGAGACTATGTGTGATAATGTATCTCTATAAGGCTATGCGTAGTGGAGGAGCTACAAATAAGGACGAATTACGACACGTGGCGTCCAGTCAGCAAGGGTGAGAATTTGTTTTTGATGTGTAATGGTGTAGGGGCTACAAACTGGGCCCACGATATCTTTTTTTATTTTTCTTTTTATAATTAAACTAAACAAATAAAGACCAAGAAAATTAAATAATAAAATAAAAATGTATTTAAATTAAAAAGAAATACAAAAAAAATACAAAACTAGAAAAAACATAACTAAAAAAAGAAACTAATATCTGTAATATTCGCGCATTTTTTCACATCGTCGTTGATACAATAATGCGACATCCTCGTGAAACCCCTCCAATTTGAATGATTCGTAGTCTTATTTCATTTGACGTAATTCCAACGTCTAGTTCAACTTTTCTTGTTGTTTGTCGGATGCTCGAAAGTTGTTTCCTATTTCTGCAGCATTTGTTTCCAAATGACCGACCAACTCATTTAATTGTCCGACGTCTTCACTGTCCGCCGTATTGAATCGTGATGACAACGAACCTTCCCCCTTATTTTTTCTCGATCTCCCGCGTGGTCGAGGCAACTTCTGTACTTCTTCGTCGTCGGCTAAATTAACTGCGTCGTCCTCGAAGAAGTAACGAGCATCGGAGGGTGTGCTTGGTGTGCTCGGAATTGTCGACGACAATGTCGTAGAATTTTTTGAAGGTCGGGATGAGCCGGCTGTGCCCCATTCCATTTCGCGCAATGGCGTAGTTTTTTCCAACAATTTAAATACTTGAACGGTTTCCCAGACCGCCCTTCGGTTTGGCCTTGAGCTCGAAAGTCGCTCAAGGCTTGAGTTATAATGCCGCCGTCGTTATGCACGCTACGCCAACCGGGCCCTTACAACCGGTTAAATATCCCGGCAATTTTTGACAATCGGCGTTAAGCCCCTTCCAGTGTGCTTGAACTGCTTCTTTTCCCGGTAGTCTTCGGGTTACCGGTTATCGCGAGCCAAGCTTCAAATACTTTCTCCCAAAACATCCCGGTGGCTTGAAAAGTTAGCTACAAATTAAAATTATTTGTCACAATTAGTATACATTTTTAATAAACACTAAATACATTTTTAATAAATACTTAATATTAAAAAACTTACCGACGTTGGGATCCTTCGAAATGACGATCCAAGCCCTTGCGAGGGTCACCTCCTCCTCCTCCTCGGTCCATTGCTTGTATGGCTCGCGTTGCGGCGTCGGGTCACCGGGTTGTTTCTTTTTGTGTTTACGGGTCGGCTTTTGGCTTGAACTGGAGGCCCGTGTCGTTTGCGTCTCCGGCACCGTCACCGGCTCCGACTCCGATGGTGTAGACCCGAACGCCGGCTTTAAGTTTTGGGGCATGAGATAGTTGGCGTACATGTTTAGGTTCGGGTCGGGATATTGAAACGGATACGTCGGTTGGTTTTGGTTGTTCAGGTTCCATTGTAAGTTCACGTTCGGTTAGTTTTGCGAACCATGATATTGACCGAAATGAGTGAATAAGTGGTTCGGTTGGTTCGAGTTGTTTCTACGATTCATTTTGCTAGATTTTTTGAAGAAGTTGGTATGAATTGTGTATGAAATGGAAAAGAATGTGTATGTTTATATATATATATATATATATATATATATATTGTTTTAATTAATTTTTTATTATTTTTATTTTTAACCGTTGTCAACGATAATAATATTAAAATATTAATATTTTTCAAACCTTTCCGGCGACAATTAGCCCCCCCCTATCGCCCCAATATCACCGGAGGAGGGGGGCGGTGTTCCTCTTCTTTCTCGCCCCATTACAGTTGGCCTGAAAGCGGGTTCGATATATGTTTGAAAGAACACTTAACTATAAAAACTAATGATTCAATTTAAAAGACATTTTTTTATTCACCAGACATATAAAACATGTTCTCGCCGTCTGGTTCTTTCAACTCATAATTATATTTTCTAAAAATACATCTAATAAAATACAATAATTTATTAATGAAGATAACGTTTAATCCTAATTCTAATTCACCTGAAAACCATGGTCTCTCTATAAGTATTCCCCAATTTTGTTCCCAAACTAACATCATATACAAACACTTAGGTGTAAAACCAATTAAGGGTTTTGCTAATTCATTATTTTTCTCAAACGGGACATGCTTATAATTTGATTTTAGGATGAATCGAAAGCCGGTATGACGATCAAGAACATGACAACAATTGCATGCTCCCATTAATGGTGAAATTTTTTTAGGGTTGCATTCATCAAACAAATGGGGAACGAAAATATAGATATAGCCACGGTAATATGGAAATTCAGGGCGGCTTTAGCATTGTCTCTTGGTGGTGTTCTTTATTCATTGATCATACACAAAAGATCGAAAGCTTCTCGATCCCCAAGTGACTATCGTAAACATTCGGATTATGTTGTTTGTTTTCCTACAAAAATCTATTTGTTCATAACTTTCTAATGAAGAATGTTTGTTCAGATTGCAAAAGGCAGGCAAATTCAAAAGGCAATCATCTCCATTTTGATCCTCAGGCATCAGATAAACATGTAAGAACCTGTTTATATATACCAATTTTGTTCTTTTATCATCTTTATATTCAAGATTTTTTAGTCTACAATAGTTATATAAATAATAGAAAATGGGTCGGTTATTGTGTATTATATATGAGGCTGGTTCTATGCGGAACAAAGTTGTTTGCCACTTGTGAGAAACAAATAACAAAATAAATTATGTCTCTCTTTAATCTTAAAAACAACAAAAGTATAAGGAAAAGATTGGAATACAAATTTTATTCATCTGACTTAAATATAAAAAAATAAATCATGAACCAATTTTAATTTTCTATGTATATAACCAACAGATGTGTAAGTCATCTCTAGGTTATCTTATCTAAATATGTGTATATATATAAAGTTATAAACATTCAAAGGTTAAATTAATATATATTAGCATATTAATCTAATGATTTTTTATATACATAACATACACATAGTATGTAAAATGATTTTTTTTTTTGAAAACATCAACATTTAATAACAAGATTAAATGATTAAGATTTACTGTTTTTGTTCTTGCAATAATTTAGTGAAAGTCTTGTTTTTCTCGTACTGTAGGAAGAAAACAACACCGAATCTCGACAACCAAATATAGAATCTACCAAAGGGTATTCACGAGCAGAAAAGGATACTCATGAGCAAGAGATCAAGAACCTAAGAAACACGGTCAGAATCCTTAAAGAAAGAGAGAGTAACTTAGAGATCGAGTTACTTGAATACAATGGTCTAAAAGAGCAAGAAACTACAGTCATGGAGCTTCAAAACCGTCTAAAATTGAATAAAATGGAAGCTAAATTTTTTGCTCTAAAAATAGAGTCTTTACAAGCTGATATTAGAAGATTTGAGGAACAAATGGCTGACTACAAGAAAGTTGTAGCGGATCTTGAAGCTGCGCGAGCCAAAATAAAGATGTTGAAAAAGAGGATTAAATCAGAAGACGAACATAGTGAAAAACAAAGTTTGGATTTCCAACAACGATTTGAAAAAATGCAGGAAGATGAACAAAAGATTGTGTCGGAAGTTGAAGAGTTAAGAAAAACTAACCATAATTTGCTGTCGGAAAACACGGATTTAGCTCATAGATTAGATTGTGTTCAAAATCTTGCTACATCAATGTTAGAAGATGGCGAGGTAAGCGGATCAATCCCATTTTTTCAGTTTATTTCTAACGAATAATTAACTGTTTGATGGTAAATAAACCAAATCCTGAAGGGTAAACCTAAAACACGAAACTTTCAAAATGGATAATGGGTCAAGTATGGGATCCAGATATGAGATTGGTTTCAAAATTTTCACGAGTAAGGTATTAACTGATACCCTACTACTCATCCAAAATATTCATATCTGTTTACCCAAATCATATTGTGAACATTTTTTTTATTAATTTTTCTTCTTACTTTGGTAATAGAATACTTTACCAATTAACTAATTCTTAGTTTATATTTCTAATTTTATTGTATACTACATCTATATGAAAATTAAAATAGTAAAAAGTGTATTTACCAGTGTTATAAAAGTCGGATTCCAAGGCCTTGGAATTGGCGATTCCAAGGTCCTCAGATGTAACATCCTAAAATTTATAATGTTGAATAAAGAAAGTTACGTTTTGTGATTTCGCGTTATTAATTATTTAATATCGAGTAAAGAACGGATCATGGACTTAGATTAATTGAGATGGGTTAAATGAGAATGGGCCTTAGGTCCATGGGCTTTAAGGGATATAAATATCCCCTAAACCCTAAACCATCATTCATTTCCATCTTATTCTCTAACACACTCCAAAACACACACGACCCGAACCAAGATCCAAAGACGAGGACCCGAGCTTGTTGGTGCTAGATCGTCGTGACGAACCAAAGCAGCAAGACCAGCTCGTGTCGTAGTTCGACTCATTTACGGTACGTTTATATCAAGAACTTGTTCGTTTAGGTTTGGATTAGTATAGAAATGATAGATCTGTGTTTGTATGGTAAAAACGAATCCAACAAAGCTAAACTTACTGAGAAAGAGTACACTGACACTCGCCAGCAGTACTCTTATCGTCCTTATTGGACGTTGACGTCAGGTTCTCGGGGCAAACGTCGGACTCTTCGACGTAAACCTCTGGGTCATGAGAAGAAGAAGACATTTTTTAATGTTAAGGATGAAAGAAAGCGGTTTCAGAAGAATGCTCGCCGGAAAAGATGAGAATTCGCCGAAAATCGCTTAAAAGAAAAAGAAGAGTGAAGTGAAGATAATAGACGAAATACACCCTCTCCACCTTATATACTCATCGCAAGGAATGCGATGAATTTAATGCGAATGAGAGAGAAAGCGTAGGAGCAATGACACGGCGACACGTGTGGATAAAGCAAGCTGGCAACAGATGTCAGAATGGCGCGTGCCATGAAACTCGCGCCCACGCGCCTAAAAAAGCGTTCAGATTGACCACATGCTGTCACGTCGTCACAACTTCCTGCACATCCTGAAACCGTCAGAAGACGCCAACGTCCTTTCAACCTATTGGACTGTCCTTATCCTTTCACCAACCCTCCGAATTTCAAAAAGATTCAAAAATAAGAGGGAATATACCCCCTTACCTTGGAAAGCAAGAAACCATAAGACAAGTAAGGCTACACGTATAAGGCACTAACTCTTATACTTCAGTAATGTCACCTGAAGAAGGAATGAGTAGGGCGGGAATATTCCCGCCCAAAAGAGCCAGTCCGTACGCTTCTAGAAGATCTTTTGTACTATACCTACCAAGGTATGGACAAATAGACAAGATCTGACAAAACCAACCCATGAACCAATCACAGGGTGACAGCTCACTGACAATAGTACGAGGAGGAGCACGCTCCAGTACAAAATTTCACTATCAGCCGCTGCCTACCCACCAACTCCCATCATGGCACGAACGTAGCCCATAGTTGGTGGAAAAGGAATATTATATACAGCTGACCGTACCTGCTTGGAAACCTACCTTCGGCTATAAATACTCCAACACCTTGGAACGGTATCATTATCTTCTCTCTAGCTATTTTTCTTTATATACACTTATATTTAGAGCAACCTAGTCCGATTCTCACGCCGGAGGGTGGTCACAAAGAGGAACCCCCCCCCCCTTCCCAGTGACGAGCTTATGGTGTCTGTTTTGCAGGTGGAGAAGAATAGCCATCTTTGCCGGATCTAACCCTCGTGGGAAACATCTACTTAACCCTAAGATTATCCTTAATATGTCGGGGTCACTAGTGTTTCTTCATTTCTAGATGTCAATGTGTTTATATATACTCCGTATAATGAATTAACAATTTAAGATAGCTATGCTCTGTTTTAGTTGTACTACAATTCTACTAATCAAAACTCAACCAAAACAAATTTGAATTACCAATTTAAATTCCTTACTATACTAAAACAATAACATGATAAACATAAATATTCAAATAACAAATCCCAATTTAAACCCGATACATATCACCATCACTTATAAATACCTCCTATTTTATTATTTTCACCATCATTCATCATCTCCCTCCAACAAAACTTACAGATATGTAAACCATTAACCGGAATATCCTCTTACTACTACTACTCCTCCACCTCTTCATCGCCGGAATATTCCCAATGACTTCCATCCACCACCATACTCACCATTGCACCACCACCTCCACCTCCACCTCCACCACCCCACTCCACCGTTGCCTGCCACCGTTCCCGCCACTACCACCAAACCACCCACAACAAGAAGAAATCGATCCAAGATACGGCGATGCGAAACGATTAGTCTCATCTGGACCAAACCCAATTCATCATTGAACCAATAATCAAATCTACGATATGGTTTTTTGTTAAAACTTGAAATCTTGGATGCCCATATCGTTTATTCGATCAAACTCATTTGAATCCCGTCAATTCGTTTCAAGTTCAAGATCCATAGTGAAGAAAAGTAGTAGTAGTAGTACTACTACTTTTTATTTTTTTTTCTTTTATTAATATGTTTAGAAGTATAGGTTTATAATTTGAAAATAGGATTGGTGATTCGGGTCTTGTTTAATAATTAATTGGTTAGTTAAGTAATGTTCAAAAATATGCATAAAATTCAAGTTTGGTCATTAATCAGGTTTTATAAAAGTTATCACAGTTGATTACATGATCTGCCACTAAATTGATAATATATAGGTAAAATCTTTAGGTGAATGAGCAAAGTAACCATTGATAATATATCGGTAAACTGCTACTAAATTGTCATCGGTAATATGTCAGTAAAGGGTCATCGATATTTTAGGAAAAAGCATATCGTTTCCAACACAACACAATTGTCGGTAATATATCATTATGCTACCTGTCGATGATCAATCGGTATAATCTTTACCCACTTCATGTTTGCAAATTTGATTTTAATAAGCTACATAATTACTACGCCTAGCGGTATGAAAGTGCATGATATAGTGTTCCTCTCTAATTGGCGATGATTTTATTGTTTTAGTCATATTGTAAAAAAAATGCGTAGAATTATGAGTATATTTAAAGAGTGTATAAGTTAGTCAGTCTATTCTTCTGACTTTCAGTTTCGCTGAAAGAGAGGCTATATATGCTATCAATACATCGACTTTACACTTGTTCAATGACCTCAATTATCTCTATGCGTATTTCGTGCTATTGATATCTTGGAACGGGATTTTGAATACAGATCTTGCTTCAATTTCTTTTGGTATATATGGTTCATTATTGTTTATCCACTTATGTATATGTATATTGTTTACTAATAATTAATGATAGTAAATATTTTCTTATTCATTCATAATAAGTGCTTCAATTCCTAATTATTATTTGTACAAACAAAGTTTAGTTTACTTGACTTTGAACAAGTCTTATTTATACAACACACACCAACTAGAAACTTGAAGCACCGGTTCTTCGATATCGATTAACTGACGTAGTACATAGGATTAGGCATCTTGAAGGTGCGATCTCCGGTGTTGGTACCGATTAAATCGCTCCATTGATCACCTATGTTTCCTCTAATCCTGTATCCAGCCTCTTCTAACTCCTTTCTTTTGCTTGATTTAAACACCACTGCACTATGATCATCATTCGGTCCCCTACACATAGTTTTAAGTTTAACAAATATACATTTTGAAAAAATTATTGATTTTTATAGTATAACTAAAATAAGGAATTCTCAGAGACGGCCTGGAATTACTGACTTTAAGAAGAGCTTCTCCCATTCAGTATAGCCAGCTGCCTTTAGATTTTTTATACGAAGGTCCGTGAACTCTTCATACAATCCAGTGATAAACACGATCTTAAATCCTAACTTTATAAGTCTTTTGTATAACTTAAGAGCCTGGGGTATGGCCTCGGCCTCTGCTTTCTCTATCCAACCCGCAAACGTCGGCTCGTAAATTGCCCTGAATATTCATGACAACATGTTCCAATATATGATTAAAAAAAATCTATCTGGTTTAAGGAAAAACACCATTTTTAACGGTTGCCAATTACCAACTGCCACTGAAGCGCATTTAGCCCAATTGTAGGCCGAGCGTGGTTTAGATGGATTTAGTAGTAGGTTATTAGTTGTTAAAAAAAATTACCAATTGCCTTCAGCAAGGAAATATGGGAGATTAGAGAGTGTGGTTTCATCGACGTCGAAAACCCAAACGTCCTTGCCATCGCCAGTGACGTTGAGGCCTTTGGCATACGCATAGGCTTCGTCACAGACAAGTTTGCAGTCCTGCTTGTACTGGCTTCCACGCATGTATTGGCCGACATAGTCAAAGCATGCTCCAGGAACTTTTGTCCATTCACGGACGTTGTAGGCCTCAACGCCAAACCGCCAGCTTAAGCAGCGGCCGGAGCCGGAATGGGGCATCACCAAGTAGTTTTGGTCGTTGGTTGGAAATGCAACGGCTGTTGCAATGGTTGCCATAAGGATGAGAAACATAAAACCCATGTTTTGAATAATAAGAAGATGTGTAGTAATGTTGAGTTGTGAAATGGTACTATAAATAACCCTTGTTTGGTCGAATAGGGCTTTGTTTTTCTATATATTACGAGTTTACCACTTAGGGTTCCAATCATTTTACATAATATAAGTTTTATTTCTCATTTATCATAACTATTTTTATTGTCTCACATGTAAATTTAGCATACAAGATATTAGGGCTAGTTGATGTGCAACCAATTGTATGCCAAGTTTCAATATTTATAACACTAGTATACATATTGATAAATGAACATTGTAGAAAATCATATTGATAAAACTTTAAAACCTAACTATACTAAAACTAACTTGTGATCCAAAGCATAAAGTATACCAAAGAAAATAAAACAATTTTGTTCAATATTATACAATTATAATAAGCAAATTTTACACAACTAATTAACTACTTATACTAGTGTATAGTAACCTCAAATTAGTATTAGTTATGATTATCTGTTTAGTTACATATAATCTAGTTAATTAATTTAACAATCGAAAAGAATTTTGAATTAAAAAAATCTAAAAATTTTTAGTAGGTTATAAAAGCTTTCAATCTAGACACGTGAAAATCATCGGAATGAGGCGGGGTTCCTTTTGTGTATCCTTTGGTAGTTTGGTCCCCATCTTTTATTTTTTAAGCTTGTTGTCTTAGTTATCTCTTTAACTGCGGACAACGTTACCCGTTCTGGGACCATGCTACTCATGATTAGTCCGTAGATTTTTAAAAACATGTGTATATTAATTAAGGAAAAAACTACCTTCAACGATAGGAAAAAAACTTTGAAATCAAAATAATGAACTATCAGAGTCAAAAGACTCAAAACTAACCAAATAGATACATGAAACTCTTGCGGTCAAAATAACGTGAAAATGTTGGGGTCAAATTAAATTAACAAAACTATTGAAGTTAAAATGAAATAAACAATGTTATTGAAATTAAAACAAACTGACCAAAGCTTCCACATTCTATTTTTCATACTCTAAACTATGTAGTAAAGAGTAGTAGTAAATATCTGTTTATAGAGGTTACTATTAATCGTCTATATAATTATGTGAGTATGTAAAGAAAGAATAATAAAATAAATGTTTGTAAGTAAATTATAAATAGGAATAGAGAGTTAGATGTGACCTTAAATCATTAATTATTATAAATCAATTAGTATAATAGATAGTAAGATAAGATAAAATTGATATAAATTTCAGCCAATTAATTACTTATACTACTAACCTCAAATCACCTCAAATCATCTATATATATTTAAAATGAGGATCCCTGACGCCGATAATGTTTCTTTTTGGAATATTTCAAGTTTTATTCTCGGTATATATTTTCTAATGTAATCAAAATAATGGAATGCTATAATGACCACAAGTGAGCTAATTTTGTCTCGGGCTTGAGACACTCAAGCCCTTGATGACGTTTTATACGGCGTCGTAGATACTTAATTGCAATTTTTAAAGTTTTAATTTTTATAAATATTTAAAAGGTTATTAGTTTAACCAATGAAATTTTTAAAACGTTGGTTAATTTACAGTTTCAGTATAATTTATAATTTAGTTAAATCCTTTATATCGTGCATAGGTAAAAAACCTACAAAAAAATCAGTATTAGTATTGTTGTTTATCTTAACCGATTAAGCATTTGTTTTTATGTTTTCAATTCAAATGTCTTTATTGGTAGCTATACCGTGCGCCGGCTAGATAACGGTACAATTACAAACCAAATCGATCTCTCTTAACACATAGCACAAAACGGAAGGGGGGGGGGGATCTAGTTGATATTAGTTACATATAACCTAGTTTAATTATTTAACAATCGAAGATAATTTTAAATCAAATAATAATCTCAAAGTTAAGGTGGGGTTCCCTGTTTACCCTTTGGTTCCAATCTTTCTTCTTTATTGTCCTTGTTGTTAAGGATTGGAAAACACATATACAACGTTATCCATTCTACAGATCATAATGTTTATAATTTTTTTGGCCGATAAACAACGAATTGATTATACTCTGTACGAGGTGACTCAATGACGAAAGGCCACCACCAGCTGGCTCAACCCAGTCGTACGGAGCCCTTAAGCGTCTCCAAGTTATCTTCAGTTCTGGAGAAAAAACACTTGTTAAAGTTCGGACGCCCTTAGAATGGAACCGGTAATCACGAATATCTCAGTATTTCTTCATTGAGTCACTCATGTTCTCCCCAAAATGTTGTTAGTAAGGATTAAATTTAGATCTCCATTGAAAACCACAACTTTCTACCACTGTGCCATATTAAAAAGCACTTATATGTATAGTAGAGAAAAAGGATTGGTCTGTAGATTTTTTAAAGGCATGTGTATAATAGAGAAAAAAGAATTTCTAGATCTTTTGATTGATTGATAGAGAATATATATATATATATATATATATATGATCTAACTTGATATGAAAGCTATATGGGTTTGATGAAACTTATAACTCGCTTATTTTTTAATATAAAATTGTTTATTAATTATTAATAATATACTTTAAAAAATTAATTTTTAATTTTTTATATATCCCTATTTTATAGGATTTGTGTATTAAATCATTGGTGAGAGTAATTTATAATTTAATGAGACTTTATAACCCGTTTAAGGCTATCTGGGTTTGGTGAGACTCATACCTGTGAATTCGGGTCAAATGTATGACAATCATTCATTTACACATAAAACAATCTGGTGGCTTGAGATAATGTAGATAACAACCAGAGATGTATTAAAGGTTTTGTTTATATATATATTTAAGATAAGATTATATTTGTAAAACTTGAAATAAATTTTATATTTGTAGAATTAATTTTTATATATGTATAAAATTTGAAATAATCTAGGTCTACTCGATTAATTTTTTAACAATCTATTTGATTATTTGAGACATGATGAAAATATTATAAAAAAACAACCTAATAAAAAGACAATGTTATTATTTTTTTTCAATCTCACACACACATTTGGTCACTCCCAACATAACTATAAAATATCAAAACACACACTTAATCAAATATATCAAAAGTTTTATCATAATAATCAAATACATCATGTTTCGGGATAGATTAGGAGTAGTGAACATATCAGACAAGATAGGAGAGTGGAGATTGAGATGGTTTGGACGTGTGAAGAAAAGACAGACGACGAATCCTGTTAGATCCGTAGAAAACATTACTATAGAGGGGAGGAGGGTTGAGGACGGCCTAAATTTACATGAGATGAGAGGATTAGACATGATCTGATAGACCTAAACCTCTCAGAGAACATCGTTGAGGATATGAATTCTTGGAAAAGTAGAATTAAAGTTAAAGATTTTTATGGAGAAATGAACACTTTATGGCTTTTATCTACCTTATTCTGGTCACACACAATAATGGTATTTTCTTCCCATATATATATATATATATATATATATATTATTTACCGATGAACTTTGATTTCCTTATATTGCTCCATACATATGTATTCTAGAGCTGATGGTTTTTCTGGAAACCACATCTTTATCTCTATGGATAGAGGTACGGTGTGCTTACATTCCACCATTTCCAGACTCTATTTATGGTTTTGCTTTTAGTGAGACTTCAATGTGTATGATTGCTTGATTGATTGGAGAGGCTTGTGACCGTAAATGTATTTTTGTAGTAAAGTGTGGTCACTATTTGGTACTCAAGAGCTGATAAACCCACGTTTTATACAAGTAGTGTGTTTTGTTGCTTTGTGAAGTGTCATCTTGTGTTTTATTTTTCTTTTTTTCTAGAAAGGACTATATTCTTTTTCTTTTATCATAAGGTTGGGAAAAGTTTGGATAAAATATCTCTTATCGTATAAAGCGTACGAGGGATTTTAGGCCATTGATTTTATTTAAAACAAACACGTGGTCATATATATAATTGCATATACATAACCTAGATCTTTTAGGTAGAAGAGGTTCGTCTTGTCAAACTCTACGATATAAGATTTTAAGTTTTCACTTTATAATTTCTAGCTTATAGAATTTAAAATCATTATTTAAAACATTGTATTTTTGTTTATTTTTTTAATCGTGTCTTTTTTTTTCTTAAAATTGTGTTTTTTTTACGTTATTTTTTTTTACACATTGTGTATATTTTACAACTCATACCCTTCCTAAATCTGGGAGACTATGTGTGATAATGTATCTCTATAAGGCTATGCGTAGTGGAGGAGCTACAAATAAGGACGAATTACGACACGTGGCGTCCAGTCAGCAAGGGTGAGAATTTGTTTTTGATGTGTAATGGTGTAGGGGCTACAAACTGGGCCCACGATATCTTTTTTTATTTTTCTTTTTATAATTAAACTAAACAAATAAAGACCAAGAAAATTAAATAATAAAATAAAAATGTATTTAAATTAAAAAGAAATACAAAAAAAATACAAAACTAGAAAAAACATAACTAAAAAAAGAAACTAATATCTGTAATATTAGCGCATTTTTTCACATCGTCGTTGATACAATAATGCGACATCCTCGTGAAACCCCTCCAATTTGAATGATTCGTAGTCTTATTTCATTTGACGTAATTCCAACGTCTAGTTCAACTTTTCTTGTTGTTTGTTAGATGCTCGAAAGTTGTTTCCTATTTCTGCAGCATTTGTTTCCAAATGACCGACCAACTCATTTAATTGTCCGACGTCTTCACTGTCCGCCGTATTGAATCGTGATGACGACGAACCTTCCCCCTTATTTTTTCTCGATCTCCCGCGTGGTCGAGGCAACTTCTGTACTTCTTCGTCGTCGGCTAAATTAACTGCGTCGTCCTCGAAGAAGTTACGAGCATCGGAGGGTGTGTTTGGTGTGCTCGGATTTGTCGACGACAATGTCGTAGAATTTTTTGAAGGCCGGGATGAGCCGGCTCGTCGGGAGACCGGAACGGTTGGTGCCCCATTCCATTTCGCGCAATGCGTAGTTTTTTCCAACAATTTAAATACTTGAACGGTTTCCCAGACCGCCCTTCGGTTTGGCCTTGAGCTCGAAAGTCGCTCAAGGCTTGAGTTATAATGCTGCCGTCGTTATGCACGCTACGCCAACCGGGCCCTTACAACCGGTTAAATATCCCGGCAATTTTTGACAATCGGCGTTAAGCCCCTTCCAGTGTGCTTGAACTGCTTCTTTTCCCGGTAGTCTTCGGGTTACCGGTTATCGCGAGCCAAGCTTCAAATACTTTCTCCCAAAACATCCCGGTGGCTTGAAAAGTTAGCTACAAATTAAAATTATTTGTCACAATTAGTATACATTTTTAATAAACACTAAATACATTTTTAATAAATACTTAATATTAAAAAACTTACCGACGTCGGGATCCTTCGAAAAGACGATCCAAGCCCTTGCGAGGGTCACCTCCTCCTCCTCGGTCCATTGCTTGTATGGCTCGCGTTGCAGCGTCGGGTCACCGGGTTGTTTCTTTTTGTGTTTACGGGTCGGCTTTTGGCTTGAACTGGAGGCCCGTGTCGTTTGCGTCTCCGGCACCGTCACCGGCTCCGACTCCGATGGTGTAGACCCGAACGCCGGCTTTAAGTTTTGGGGCATGAGATAGTTGGCGTACATGTTTAGGTTCGGGTCGGGCTATTGAAACGGATACGTCGGTTGGTTTTGGTTGTTCAGGTTCCATTGTAAGTTCACGTTCGGTTAGTTTTGCGAACCATGATATTGACCGAAATGAGTGAATAAGTGGTTCGGTTGGTTCGAGTTGTTTCTAGGATTCATTTTGCTAGATTTTTTGAAGAAGTTGGTATGAATTGTGTATGAAATGGAAAAGAATGTGTATGTTTATATATATATATATATATATATATTGTTTTAATTAATTTTTTATTATTTTTATTTTTAACCGTTGTCAACGGTAATAATATTAAAATATTAATATTTTTCAAACCTTTCCGGCGACAATTAGCCCCCCCCCCCCTATCGCCCCAATATCACCGGAGGAGGGGGGCGGTGTTCCTCTTCTTTCTCGCCCCATTACAGTTGGCCTGAAAGCGGGTTCGATATATGTTTGAAAGAACACTTAACTATAAAAACTAATGATTCAATTTAAAAGACATTTTTTTATTCACCAGACATATAAAACATGTTCTCGCCGTATGGTTCTTTCAACTCATAATTATATTTTCTAAAAATACATCTAATAAAATACAATAATTTATTAATGAAGATAACGTTTAATCCTAATTCTAATTCACCTGAAAACCATGGTCTCTCTATAAGTATTCCCCAATTTTGTTCCCAAACTAACATCATATACAAACACTTGTGTGTAAAACCAATTAAGGGTTTTGCTAATTCATTATTTTTCTCAAACGGGACATGCTTATAATTTGATTTTAGGATGAATCGAAAGCCGGTATGACGATCAAGAACATGACAACAATTGCATGCTCCCATTAATGGTGAAATTTTTTTAGTGTTGCATTCATCAAACAAATGGGGAACGAAAATATAGATATAGCCACGGTAATATGGAAATTCAGGGCGGCTTTAGCATTGTCTCTTGGTGGTGTTCTTTATTCATTGATCATACACAAAAGATCGAAAGCTTCTCGATCCCCAAGTGACTATCGTAAACATTCGGATTATGTTGTTTGTTTTCCTACAAAAATCTATTTGTTCATAACTTTCTAATGAAGAATGTTTGTTCAGATTGCAAAAGGCAGGCAAATTCAAAAGGCAATCATCTCCATTTTGATCCTCAGGCATCAGATAAACATGTAAGAACCTGTTTATATATACCAATTTTGTTCTTTTATCATCTTTATATTCAAGATTTTTTAGTCTACAATAGTTATATAAATAATAGAAAATGGGTCGGTTATTGTGTATTATATATGAGGCTGGTTCTATGCGGAACAAAGTTGTTTGCCACTTGTGAGAAACAAATAACAAAATAAATTATGTCTCTCTTTAATCTTAAAAACAACAAAAGTATAAGGAAAAGATTGGAATACAAATTTTATTCATCTGACTTAAATATAAAAAAATAAATCATGAACCAATTTTAATTTTTCTATGTATATAACCAACAGATGTGTAAGTCATCTCTAGGTTATCTTATCTAAATATGTGTAT
Organism: Bidens hawaiensis; assembly: GCF_021521415.1. NCBI lineage: Eukaryota > Viridiplantae > Streptophyta > Magnoliopsida > Asterales > Asteraceae > Bidens > Bidens hawaiensis. The sequence continues at coordinate 221,713 of NW_027493343.1, forward strand.
ATATATAAAGTTATAAACATTCAAAGGTTAAATTAATATATATTAGCATATTAATCTAATGATTTTTTATATACATAACATACACATAGTATGTAAAATGATTTTTTTTTTTGAAAACATCAACATTTAATAACAAGATTAAATGATTAAGATTTACTGTTTTTGTTCTTGCAATAATTTAGTGAAAGTCTTGTTTTTCTCGTACTGTAGGAAGAAAACAACACCGAATCTCGACAACCAAATATAGAATCTACCAAAGGGTAATCACGAGCAGAAAAGGATACTCATGAGCAAGAGATCAAGAACCTAAGAAACACGGTCAGAATCCTTAAAGAAAGAGAGAGTAACTTAGAGATCGAGTTACTTGAATACAATGGTCTAAAAGAGCAAGAAACTACAGTCATGGAGCTTCAAAACCGTCTAAAATTGAATAAAATGGAAGCTAAATTTTTTGCTCTAAAAATAGAGTCTTTACAAGCTGATATTAGAAGATTTGAGGAACAAATGGCTGACTACAAGAAAGTTGTAGCGGATCTTGAAGCTGCGCGAGCCAAAATAAAGATGTTGAAAAAGAGGATTAAATCAGAAGACGAACATAGTGAAAAACAAAGTTTGGATTTCCAACAACGATTTGAAAAAATGCAGGAAGATGAACAAAAGATTGTGTCGGAAGTTGAAGAGTTAAGAAAAACTAACCATAATTTGCTGTCGGAAAACACGGATTTAGCTCATAGATTAGATTGTGTTCAAAATCTTGCTACATCAATGTTAGAAGATGGCGAGGTAAGCGGATCAATCCCATTTTTTCAGTTTATTTCTAACGAATAATTAACTGTTTGATGGTAAATAAACCAAATCCTGAAGGGTAAACCTGAAACACGAAACTTTCAAAATGGATAATAGGTCAAGTATGGGATCCAGATATGAGATTGGTTTTAAAATTTTCACGAGTAAGGTATTAACTGATACCCTACTACTCATCCAAAATATTCATATCTGTTTACCCAAATCATATTGTGAACATTTTTTTTATTAATTTTTCTTCTTACTTTGGTAATAGAATACTTTACCAATTAACTAATTCTTAGTTTATATTTCTAATTTTATTGTATACTACATCTATATGAAAATTAAAATAGTAAAAAGTGTATTTACCAGTGTTATAAAAGTCGGATTCCAAGGCCTTGGAATTGGCGATTCCAAGGTCCTCAGATGTAACATCCTAAAATTTATAATGTTGAATAAAGAAAGTTACGTTTTGTGATTTCGCGTTATTAATTAATTAATATCGAGTAAAGAACGGATCATGGACTTAGATTAATTGAGATGGGTTAAATGAGAATGGGCCTTAGGTCCATGGGCTTTAAGGGATATAAATGTCCCCTAAACCCTAAACCATCATTCATTTCCATCTTATTCTCTAACACACTCCAAAACACACACGACCCGAACCAAGATCCAAAGACGAGGACCCGAGCTTGTTGGTGCTAGACCGTCGTGACGAACCAAAGCAGCAAGACCAGCTCGTGTTCGTAGTTCGACTCATTTACGGTACGTTTATATCGAGAACTTGTTCGTTTAGGTTTGGATTAGTATAGAAATGATAGATCTGTGCTTGTATGGTAAAAACGAATCCAACAAAGCTAAACTTACTGAGAAAGAGTACACTGACACTCGCCAGCAGTACTCTTATCGTCCTTATCGGACGTTGATGTCGGGTTCTGAGGGAAAACGTCGGACTCTTCGACGTTAACCTCTGGGTCATGAGAAGAAGAAGACATTTTTTAATGTTAAGGATGAAAGAAAGCGGTTTCAGAAGAATGCTCGCTGGAAAAGATGAGAATTCGCCGGAAATCGCTTAAAAGAAAAAGAAGAGTGAAGTGAAGATAATGGACGAAATACACCCTCTCCACCTTATATACTCATCGCAAAGAATGCGATGAATTTAATGCGAATGAGAGAGAAAGCGTAGGAGCAATGACACGGCGACACGTGTGGATAAAGCAAGCTGGCAACAGATGTCAGAATGGCGCGTGCCATGAAACTCGCGCCCACGCGCCTGTAAAAGCGTTCAGATTGACCACATGCTGTCACGTCGTCACAACTTCCTGCACATCCTGAAACCGTCAGAAGACGCCAACGTCCTTTCAACCTATTGGACTGTCCTTATCCTTTCACCAACCCTCCGAATTTCAAAAAGATTCAAAAAGATTCAAAATTAAGAGGGAATATACCCCCTTACCTTGGAAAGCAAGAAACCATAAGACAAGTAAGGCTACACGTATAAGGCACTAACTCTTATACTTTAGTAATGTCACCTGAAGAAGGAATGAGTAGGGCGGGAATGTTCCCGCCCAAAAGAGCCAGTCCGTACGCTTCTAGAAGATCTTTTGTACTATACCTACCAAGGTATGGACAAATAGACAAGATCTGACAAAAGCAACCCATGAACCAATCACAGGGTGACAGCTCACTGACAATAGTACGAGGAGGAGCACGCTCCAGTACAAAATGTCACTATCAGCCGCTGCCTACCCACCAACTCCCGTCATGGCACGAACGTAGCCCATAGTTGGTGGAAAAGGAATATTATATACAGCTGACCGTACCTGCTTGGAAACCTACCTTCGGCTATAAATACTCCAACACCTTGGAACGGTATCATTATCTTCTCTCTAGCTATTTCTCTCTATATACACTTATATTTAGAGCAACCTAGTCCGATTCTCACGCCGGAGGGTGGTCACAAGGAGGAACCCCCCCCCCCCTTCTCAGTGACGAGCTTACGGTGTCTGTTTTGCAGGTGGAGAAGAATAGCCATCTTTGCCGGACCTAACCCTCGTGGGAAACATCTACTTAACCCTAAGATTATCCTTAATATGTCGGGGTCACTTAGTGTTCTTCATTTCTATATGTCAATGTGTTTATATATACTCCGTATAATGAATTAAGAATTTAAGATAGCTATGCTCTGTTTTAGTTGTACTACAATTCTACTAATCAAAACTCAACAAAAACAAATTTGAATTACCAATTTAAATTCCTTACTATACTAAAACAATAACATGATAAACATAAATATTCAAATAACAAATCCCAATTTAAACCCAATACATATCACCATCACTTATAAATACCTCCTATTTTATTATTTTCACCATCATTCATCATCTCCCTCCAACAAAACTTACAAATATGTAAACCATTAACCGGAATATCCTCTTACTACTACTACTCCTCCACCTCTTCATCGCCGGAATATTCCCAATGACTTCCATCCACCACCATACTCACCATTGCACCACCACCTCCACCACCCCACTCCACCGTTGCCTGCCACCGTTCCCCGCCACTACCACCAAACCACCCACAACAAGAAGAAATCGATCCAAGATACGGCGATGCGAAACGATTAGTCTCATCTGGACCAAACCCAATTCATCATTGAACCAATAATCAAATCTACGATATGGGTTTTTGTTAAAACTTGAAATCTTGGATGCCCATATCGTTTATTCGATCAAACTCATTTGAATCCCGTCAATTCGTTTCAAGTTCAAGATCCATAGTGAAGAAAAGTAGTAGTAGTAGTACTACTACTTTTTATTTTTTTTTCTTTTATTAATATGTTTAGAAGTATAGGTTTATAATTTGAAAATAGGATTGGTGATTCGGGTCTTGTTTAATAATTAATTGGTTAGTTAAGTAATGTTCAAAAATATGCATAAAATTCAAGTTTGGTCATTAATCAGGTTTTATAAAAGTTATCACAGTTGATTACATGATCTGCCACTAAATTGATAATATATAGGTAAAATCTTTAGGTGAATGAGCAAAGTAACCATTGATAATATATCGGTAAACTGCTACTAAATTGTCATCGGTAATATGTCAGTAAAGGGTCATCGATATTTTAGGAAAAAGCATATCGTTTCCAACACAACACAATTGTCGGTAATATATCATTATGCTACCTGTCGATGATCAATCGGTATAATCTTTACCCACTTCATGTTTGCAAATTTGATTTTAATAAGCTACATAATTACTACGCCTAGCGGTATGAAAGTGCATGATATAGTGTTCCTCTCTAATTGGCGATGATTTTATTGTTTTAGTCATATTGTAAAAAAAATGCGTAGAATTATGAGTATATTTAAAGAGTGTATAAGTTAGTCAGTCTATTCTTCTGACTTTCAGTTTCGCTGAAAGAGAGGCTATATATGCTATCAATACATCGACTTTACACTTGTTCAATGACCTCAATTATCTCTATGCGTATTTCGTGCTATTGATATCTTGGAACGGGATTTTGAATACAGATCTTGCTTCAATTTCTTTTGGTATATATGGTTCATTATTGTTTATCCACTTATGTATATGTATATTGTTTACTAATAATTAATGATAGTAAATATTTTCTTATTCATTCATAATAAGTGCTTCAATTCCTAATTATTATTTGTACAAACAAAGTTTAGTTTACTTGACTTTGAACAAGTCTTATTTATACAACACACACCAACTAGAAACTTGAAGCACCGGTTCTTCGATATCGATTAACTGACGTAGTACATAGGATTAGGCATCTTGAAGGTGCGATCTCCGGTGTTGGTACCGATTAAATCGCTCCATTGATCACCTATGTTTCCTCTAATCCTGTATCCAGCCTCTTCTAACTCCTTTCTTTTGCTTGATTTAAACACCACTGCACTATGATCATCATTCGGTCCCCTACACATAGTTTTAAGTTTAACAAATATACATTTTGAAAAAATTATTGATTTTTATAGTATAACTAAAATAAGGAATTCTCAGAGACGGCCTGGAATTACTGACTTTAAGAAGAGCTTCTCCCATTCAGTATAGCCAGCTGCCTTTAGATTTTTTATACGAAGGTCCGTGAACTCTTCATACAATCCAGTGATAAACACGATCTTAAATCCTAACTTTATAAGTCTTTTGTATAACTTAAGAGCCTGGGGTATGGCCTCGGCCTCTGCTTTCTCTATCCAACCCGCAAACGTCGGCTCGTAAATTGCCCTGAATATTCATGACAACATGTTCCAATATATGATTAAAAAAAATCTATCTGGTTTAAGGAAAAACACCATTTTTAACGGTTGCCAATTACCAACTGCCACTGAAGCGCATTTAGCCCAATTGTAGGCCGAGCGTGGTTTAGATGGATTTAGTAGTAGGTTATTAGTTGTTAAAAAAAATTACCAATTGCCTTCAGCAAGGAAATATGGGAGATTAGAGAGTGTGGTTTCATCGACGTCGAAAACCCAAACGTCCTTGCCGTCGCCAGTGACGTTGAGGCCTTTGGCATACGCATAGGCTTCGTCACAGACTAGTTTGCAGTCCTGCTTGTACTGGCTTCCACGCATGTATTGGCCGACATAGTCAAAGCATGCTCCAGGAACTTTTGTCCATTCACGGACGTTGTAGGCCTCAACGCCAAACCGCCAGCTTAAGCAGCGGCCGGAGCCGGAATGGGGCATCACCAAGTAGTTTTGGTCGTTGGTTGGAAATGCAACGGCTGTTGCAATGGTTGCCATAAGGATGAGAAACATAAAACCCATGTTTTGAATAATAAGAAGATGTGTAGTAATGTTGAGTTGTGAAATGGTACTACAAATAACCCTTGTTTGGTCGAATAGGGCTTTGTTTTTCTATATATTACGAGTTTACCACTTAGGGTTCCAATCATTTTACATAATATAAGTTTTATTTCTCATTTATCATAACTATTTTTATTGTCTCACATGTAAATTTAGCATACAAGATATTACGGCTAGTTGATGTGCAACCAATTGTATGCCAAGTTTCAATATTTATAACACTAGTATACATATTGATAAATGAACATTGTAGAAAATCATATTGATAAAACTTTAAAACCTAACTATACTAAAACTAACTTGTGATCCAAAGCATAAAGTATACCAAAGAAAATAAAACAATTTTGTTCAATATTATACAATTATAATAAGCAAATTTTACACAACTAATTAACTACTTATACTAGTGTATAGTAACCTCAAATTAGTATTAGTTATGATTATCTGTTTAGTTACATATAATCTAGTTAATTAATTTAACAATCGAAAAGAATTTTGAATTAAAAAAATCTCAAAATTTGTTAGTAGGTTATAAAAGCTTTCAATCTAGACACGTGAAAATCATCGGAATGAGGCGGGGTTCCTTTTGTGTATCCTTTGGTAGTTTGGTCCCCATCTTTTATTTTTTAAGCTTGTTGTCTTAGTATCTCTTTAACTGCGGACAACGTTACCCGTTCTGGGACCATGCTACTCATGATTAGTCCGTAGATTTTTAAAGACATGTGTATATTAATTAAGGAAAAAACTACCTTCAACGATAGGGAAAAAACTTTGAAATAAAAAATAATGAACTATCAGAGTCAAAAGACTCAAAACTAACCAAATAGATACATGAAACTCTTGCGGTCAAAATAACGTGAAAATGTTGGGGTCAAATTAAATTAACAAAACTATTGAAGTTAAAATGAAATAAACAATGTTATTGAAATTAAAACAAACTGACCAAAGCTTCCACATTCTATTTTTCATACTCTAAACTATATAGTAGAGAGTAGTAGTAAATATCTGTTTATAGAGGTTACTATTCATCTTCTATATAACTATGTGAGTATGTAAAGAAAGAATAATAAAATAAATGTTTGTAAGTAAATTATAAATAGGAATAGAGAGTTAGATGTGACCTTAAATCATTAATTATTATAAATCAATTAGTATAATAGATAGTAAGATAAGATAAAATTGGTATAAATTTCAGCCAATTAATTACTTATACTACTAACCTCAAATCACCTCAAATCATCTATATATTTTTTAAATGAGGATCCCTGACGCCGATAATGTTTCTTTTTGGAATATTTCAAGTCAAAATAATGGAATGCTATAATGACCACAAGTGAGCTAATTTTGTCTCGGGCTTGAGACACTCAAGCCCTTGATGACGTTTTATACGGCGTCGTAGATACTTAATTGCAATTTTTAAAGTTTTAATTTTTATAAATATTTAAAAGGTTATTAGTTTAACCAATGAAATTTTTAAAACGTTGGTTAATTTACAGTTTCAGTATAATTTATAATTTAGTTAAATCCTTTATATCGTGCATAGGTAAAAAACCTACAAAAAAATCAGTATTAGTATTGTTATTTATCTTAACCGATTAAGCATTTGTTTTTATGTTTTCAATTCAAATGTCTTTATTGGTAGCTATACCGTGCGCCGGCTAGATAACGGTACAATTACAAACCAAATCGATCTCTCTTAACACATAGCACAAAACGGAAGGGGGGGGGGGATCTAGTTGATATTAGTTACATATAACCTAGTTTAATTATTTAACAATCGAAGATAATTTTAAATCAAATAATAATCTCAAAGTTAAGGTGGGGTTCCCTGTTTACCCTTTGGTTCCAATCTTTCTTCTTTATGGTCCTTGTTGTAAGGATTGGAAAACACATATACAACGTTATCCATTCTACAGATCATAATGTTTAGAATTTTTTTGGCCGATAAACAACGAATTGATTATACTCTGTACGAGGTGACTCAATGACGAAAGACCACCACCAGCTGGCTCAACCCAGTCGTACGGAGCCCTTAAGCGTCTCCAAGTTATCTTCATTTCTGGAGAAAAAACACTTTTTAAAGTTCGGACGCCCTTAGAATGGAACCGGTAATCACAAATATCTCAGTATTTCTTCATTGAGTCACTCATGTTCTCCCCAAAATGTTGTTAGTAAGGATTAAACTTAGATCTCCATTGAAAACCACAACTTTCTACCACTGTGCCATATTAAAAAGCACTTATATGTATAGTAGAGAAAAAGGATTGGTCTGTAAATTTTTTAAAGGCATGTGTATAATAGAGAAAAAAGAATTTCTAGATCTTTTGATTGATTGATAGAGAAAATATATATATATATATATATGATCTAACTTGATATGAAAGCTATATGGGTTTGATGAAACTTATAACTCGCTTATTTTTTAATATAAAATTGTTTATTAATTATTAATAATATACTTTAAAAAAATTAATTTTTAATTTTTTATATATCCCTATTTTATAGGATTTGTGAATTAAATCATTGGTGAAAGTAATTTATAATTTAATGAGACTTTATAACCCGTTTAAGGCTATCTGGGTTTGGTGAGACTCATACCCATGAATTCGGGTCAAATGTATGGCAATCATTCATTTACACATAAAACAATCTGGTGGCTTGAGATAATGTAGATAACAACCAGAGATGTATTAAAGGTTTCGTTTATATATATATTTAAGATAAGATTATATTTGTAAAACTTGAAATTAATTTTATATTTGTAGAATTAATTTTTATATATGTATAAAATTTGAAATAATCTAGGTCTACTCGATTAATTTTTTAACAATCTACTTGATTATTTGAGACATGATGAAAATATTATAAAAAACAACCTAATAAAAAGACAATGTTATTATTTTTTTTCAATCTCACACACACATTTGGTCACTCCCAACATAACTATAAAATATCAAAACACACACTTAATCAAATATATCAAAAGTTTTATCATAATAATCAAATACATCATGTTTCGGGATAGATTAGGAGTAGTGAACATATCAGACAAGATAGGAGAGTGGAGATTGAGATGGTTTGGACATGTGAAGAAAAGACAGACGACGAATCCTGTTAGATCCGTAGAAAACATTACTATAGAGGGGAGGAGGGGTTGAGGACGGCCTAAATTTACATGAGATGAGAGGATTAGACATGATCTGATAGACCTAAACCTCTCAGAGAACATCGTTGAGGATATGAATTCTTGGAAAAGTAGAATTAAAGTTAAAGATTTTTATGGAGAAATGAACACTTTATGGCTTTTATCTACCTTATTCTGGTCACACACAATAATGGTATTTTCTTCCCATATATATATATATATATTTATATATATATATATATTATTTACCGATGAACTTTGATTTCCTTATATTGCTCCATACATATGTATTCTAGAGCTGATGGTCTTTCTGGAAACCACCTCTTTATCTCTATGGATAGAGGTACGGTGTGCTTACATTCCACCATTTCCAGACTCTATTTATGGTTTTGCTTTTAGTGAGACTTCAATGTGTATGATTGCTTGATTGATTGGAGAGGCTTGTGACCGTAAATGTATTTTTGTAGTAAAGTGTGGTCACTATTTGGTACTCAAGAGCTGATAAACCCACGTTTTATACAAGTAGTGTGTTTTGTTGCCTTGTGAAGTGTCTTCTTATGTTTTATTTTTCTTTTTTTCTAGAAAGGACTATATTCTTTTTCTTTTATCATAAGGTTGGGAAAAGTTTGGATAAAATATCTCTTATCGTATAAAGCGTACGAGGGATTTTAGGCCATTGATTTTATTTAAAACAAACACGTGGTCATATATATAATTGCATATACATAACCTAGATCTTTTAGGTAGAAGAGGTTCGTCTTGTCAAACTCTACGATATAAGATTTTAAGTTTTCACTTTATAATTTCTAGCTTATAGAATTTAAAATCATTATTTAAAACATTGTATTTTTGTTTATTTTTTTAATCGTGTCTTTTTTTTTCTTAAAATTGTGTTTTTTTTACGTTATTTTTTTTTACACATTGTGTATATTTTACAACTCATACCCTTCCTAAATCTAGGAGACTATGTATGATAATGTATCTCTATAAGGCTATGCGTAGTGGAGGAGCTACAAATAAGGACGAATTACGACACGTGGCGTCCAGTCAGCAAGGGTGAGAATTTGTTTTTGATGTGTAATGGTGTAGGGGCTACAAACTGGGCCCACGATATCTTTTTTTATTTTTCTTTTTATAATTAAACTAAACAAATAAAGACCAAGAAAATTAAATAATAAAATAAAAATGTATTTAAATTAAAAAGAAATACAAAAAAAATACAAAACTAGAAAAAACATAACTAAAAAAAGAAACTAATATCTGTAATATTCGCGCATTTTTTCACATCGTCGTTGATACAATAATGCGACATCCTCGTGAAACCCCTCCAATTTGAATGATTCGTAGTCTTATTCCATTTGACGTAATTCCAACGTGTAGTTCAACTTTTCTTGTTGTTTGTCGGATGCTCGAAAGTTGTTTCCTATTTCTGCAGCATTTGTTTCCAAATGACCGACCAACTCATTTAATTGTCCGACGTCTTCACTGTCCGCCGTATTGAATCGTGATGACGACGAACCTTCCCCCTTATTTTTTCTCGATCTCCCGCGTGGTCGAGGCAACTTCTGTACTTCTTCGTCGTCGGCTAAATTAACTGCGTCGTCCTCGAAGAAGTTACGAGCATCGGAGGGTGTGTTTGGTGTGCTCGGATTTGTCGACGACAATGTCGTAGAATTTTTTGAAGGCCGGGATGAGCCGGCTCGTCGGGAGACCGGAACGGTTGGTGCCCCGTTCCATTTCGCGCAATGCGTAGTTTTTTCCAACAATTTAAATACTTGAACGGTTTCCCAGACCGCCCTTCGGTTTGGCCTTGAGCTCGAAAGTCGCTCAAGGCTTGACTTATAATGCCGCCGTCGATATGCACGCTACGCCAACCGGGCCCTTACAACCGGTTAAATATCCCGGCAATTTTTGACAATCGGCGTTAAGCCCCTTCCAGTGTGCTTGAACTGCTTCTTTTCCCGGTAGTCTTCGGGTTACCGGTTATCGCGAGCCAAGCTTCAAATACTTTCTCCCAAAACATCCCGGTGGCTTGAAAAGTTAGCTACAAATTAAAATTATTTGTCACAATTAGTATACATTTTTAATAAACACTAAATACATTTTTAATAAATACTTAATATTAAAAAACTTACCGACGTTGGGATCCTTCGAAATGACGATCCAAGCCCTTGCGAGGGTCACCTCCTCCTCCTCCTCGGTCCATTGCTTGTATGGCTCGCGTTGCGGCGTCGGGTCACCGGGTTGTTTCTTTTTGTGTTTACGGGTCGGCTTTTGGCTTGAACTGGAGGCCCGTGTCGTTTGCGTCTCCGGCACCGTCACCGGCTCCGACTCCGATGGTGTAGACCCGAACGCCGGCTTTAAGTTTTGGGGCATGAGATAGTTGGCGTACATGTTTAGGTTCGGGTCGGGATATTGAAACGGATACGTCGGTTGGTTTTGGTTGTTCAGGTTCCATTGTAAGTTCACGTTCGGTTAGTTTTGCGAACCATGATATTGACCGAAATGAGTGAATAAGTGGTTCGGTTGGTTCGAGTTGTTTCTACGATTCATTTTGCTAGATTTTTTGAAGAAGTTGGTATGAATTGTGTATGAAATGGAAAAGAATGTGTATGTTTATATATATATATATATATATATATTGTTTTAATTAATTTTTTATTATTTTTATTTTTAACCGTTGTCAACGATAATAATATTAAAATATTAATATTTTTCAAACCTTTCCGGCGACAATTAGCCCCCCCCTATCGCCCCAATATCACCGGAGGAGGGGGGCGGTGTTCCTCTTCTTTCTCGCCCCATTACAGTTGGCCTGAAAGCGGGTTCGATATATGTTTGAAAGAACACTTAACTATAAAAACTAATGATTCAATTTAAAAGACATTTTTTTATTCACCAGACATATAAAACATGTTCTCGCCGTCTGGTTCTTTCAACTCATAATTATATTTTCTAAAAATACATCTAATAAAATACAATAATTTATTAATGAAGATAACGTTTAATCCTAATTCTAATTCACCTGAAAACCATGGTCTCTCTATAAGTATTCCCCAATTTTGTTCCCAAACTAACATCATATACAAACACTTAGGTGTAAAACCAATTAAGGGTTTTGCTAATTCATTATTTTTCTCAAACGGGACATGCTTATAATTTGATTTTAGGATGAATCGAAAGCCGGTATGACGATCAAGAACATGACAACAATTGCATGCTCCCATTAATGGTGAAATTTTTTTAGGGTTGCATTCATCAAACAAATGGGGAACGAAAATATAGATATAGCCACGGTAATATGGAAATTCAGGGCGGCTTTAGCATTGTCTCTTGGTGGTGTTCTTTATTCATTGATCATACACAAAAGATCGAAAGCTTCTCGATCCCCAAGTGACTATCGTAAACATTCGGATTATGTTGTTTGTTTTCCTACAAAAATCTATTTGTTCATAACTTTCTAATGAAGAATGTTTGTTCAGATTGCAAAAGGCAGGCAAATTCAAAAGGCAATCATCTCCATTTTGATCCTCAGGCATCAGATAAACATGTAAGAACCTGTTTATATATACCAATTTTGTTCTTTTATCATCTTTATATTCAAGATTTTTTAGTCTACAATAGTTATATAAATAATAGAAAATGGGTCGGTTATTGTGTATTATATATGAGGCTGGTTCTATGCGGAACAAAGTTGTTTGCCACTTGTGAGAAACAAATAACAAAATAAATTATGTCTCTCTTTAATCTTAAAAACAACAAAAGTATAAGGAAAAGATTGGAATACAAATTTTATTCATCTGACTTAAATATAAAAAAATAAATCATGAACCAATTTTAATTTTCTATGTATATAACCAACAGATGTGTAAGTCATCTCTAGGTTATCTTATCTAAATATGTGTATATATATAAAGTTATAAACATTCAAAGGTTAAATTAATATATATTAGCATATTAATCTAATGATTTTTTATATACATAACATACACATAGTATGTAAAATGATTTTTTTTTTTTTGAAAACATCAACATTTAATAACAAGATTAAATTATTAAGATTTACTGTTTTTGTTCTTGCAATAATTTAGTGAAAGTCTTGTTTTTCTCGTACTGTAGGAAGAAAACAACACCGAATCTCGACAACCAAATATAGAATCTACCAAAGGGTATTCACGAGCAGAAAAGGATACTCATGAGCAAGAGATCAAGAACCTAAGAAACACGGTCAGAATCCTTAAAGAAAGAGAGAGTAACTTAGAGATCGAGTTACTTGAATACAATGGTCTAAAAGAGCAAGAAACTACAGTCATGGAGCTTCAAAACCGTCTAAAATTGAATAAAATGGAAGCTAAATTTTTTGCTCTAAAAATAGAGTCTTTACAAGCTGATATTAGAAGATTTGAGGAACAAATGGCTGACTACAAGAAAGTTGTAGCGGATCTTGAAGCTGCGCGAGCCAAAATAAAGATGTTGAAAAAGAGGATTAAATCAGAAGACGAACATAGTGAAAAACAAAGTTTGGATTTCCAACAACGATTTGAAAAAATGCAGGAAGATGAACAAAAGATTGTGTCGGAAGTTGAAGAGTTAAGAAAAACTAACCATAATTTGCTGTCGGAAAACACGGATTTAGCTCATAGATTAGATTGTGTTCAAAATCTTGCTACATCAATGTTAGAAGATGGCGAGGTAAGCGGATCAATCCCATTTTTTCAGTTTATTTCTAACGAATAATTAACTGTTTGATGGTAAATAAACCAAATCCTGAAGGGTAAACCTGAAACACGAAACTTTCAAAATGGATAATGGGTCAAGTATGGGATCCAGATATGAGATTGGTTTTAAAATTTTCACGAGTAAGGTATTAACTGATACCCTACTACTCATCCAAAATATTCATATCTGTTTACCCAAATCATATTGTGAACATTTTTTTTATTAATTTTTCTTCTTACTTTGGTAATAGAATACTTTACCAATTAACTAATTCTTAGTTTATATTTCTAATTTTATTGTATACTACATCTATATGAAAATTAAAATAGTAAAAAGTGTATTTACCAGTGTTATAAAAGTCGGATTCCAAGGCCTTGGAATTGGCGATTCCAAGGTCCTCAGATGTAACATCCTAAAATTTATAATGTTGAATAAAGAAAGTTACGTTTTGTGATTTCGCGTTATTAATTAATTAATATCGAGTAAAGAACGGATCATGGACTTAGATTAATTGAAATGGGTTAAATGAGAATGGGCCTTAGGTCCATGGGCTTTAAGGGATATAAATATCCCCTAAACCCTAAACCAACATTCATTTCCATCTTATTCTCTAACACACTCCAAAAAACACAAGACCCGAACCAAGATCCAAAGACGAGGACCCGAGCTTGTTGGTGCTAGATCGTCGTGACGAACCAAAGCAGCAAGACCAGCTCGTGTTCGTAGTTCGATTCATTTACGGTACGTTTATATCGAGAACTTGTTCGTTTAGGTTTGGATTAGTATAGAAATGATAGATCTGTGTTTGTATGGTAAAAACGAATCCAACAAAGCTAAACTTACTGAAAATGGTTGTGATTTGATGGGTTAATCGATTGATAAAAGAACCCGTAACATATATGCCTAAATCGCACCCTTTAAACATCGATGTTAGGTCGATTTGATGGTTGGGGTTTGTAGGCGCTGGTCAGACGATTCCGTGGATACCTAAATCGAGTTATTTGGTTAAGAAACGAAGATGATTAAGGGAGTTAAGAACGAACAGTACCGCAGCTGGACAACTTCGCCTGCAAGCTAAGTTCGTCTGATGAACTTCGCCTGCAAAGCTAAGTTCGCCTGATAAAAACTTCGCTGCAAAGCTAAGTTCGCCTGATGACAACTTCGCCTGCAAAGCTACTCGTCTGATGACAACTTCGCCTAAAGCTAAGTTCGCCTAAGGTTAACTTCGCCTAAAGCTAAGTTCGCCTAATGACAACTTCGCCTAAAGCTAAGTTCGCCTAAGGTTAACTTCGCCTAAAGCTAAGTTCGCCTGATGACAACTTCGCCTAAAGCTAAGTTCGCCTAAGGTTAACTTCGCCTAAAGCTAAGTTCGCCTGATGACAACTTCGCCTAAAGCTAAGTTCGCCTAAGGTTTAACTTCGCCTAAAGTCAAGTTCGATTAGAAAATAAATTAAAAACCTAATGAAAAATGTGCTAAGACAGGGGCTCTGCCCCTTGGACCCTGCTAGGGGCTGCCGCCCCTAGACCCCGCTGCCAGGGGCGCTGCCCCCGGACCCCCGTTCGTTGTGGGTAGTAATTAAGACTAGAAAGATGATATAAGTAGTGATAGTTAATTGATATGTATACTTGTTATACAGTCAGCCGTGCACAACTGAGGAAAGGGATTACGATTAACGGTGAACGTAACCGTGTTCAGGTGAGTTTCTAGCCCCATTTATGTGTTATGTTTTCGGGGCTGTGTGCATACTCAATATGTTTGTTAATACGCTTATCCTAAGAGATAAGTGTATGCCTTATGTGAATAATGTGAAATGTTTGAATGATTGCTTGATGGTACGTGAACGATCTTCGGATATTGCACGTACTGTCAGGTTGTAACGCTAAGTATAAGGTAAGTATGATATGTATGCTTATGTGTATGAATGTGATAACGTTAATAAAAGAAGGAAAGGATGGTTGTATGGTAACGAAGAGGGAATCGAACCCTACTAATATTCAAGAACTAGGGAACCGAACCCTACTAATATTCGAGGAAAGAGGGACCGAGCCCTAATAATACTCGAGGAAAGAGGGTACCGAGCCCTAATAATACTCGAGGAAGGAGGGTACCGAGCCCTAATAATACTCGAGGAAGGAGGGTACCGAGCCCTAATAATACTCGAGGAAGGAGGGTACCGAGCCCTAATAATACTCGAGGAATGTAGGGCGTAATGCTCTTTATAACGTAAGATATGAAAGTAAGTTAATACAAAAGAAAGTATGAAAGTAAGAAAGTATGAATGAAAGAATATAAGTTTATGTGTATTGTATAGTGTATGATTAACTAGAACTCACTCAGCGTAGCTGACTTTTAGTATGCACGCAGGTAAGTAGGATGAGGCAGCTCGCTTGAGGAGACACGTGGCACTGAATAAGAAGCTGGCATCGGAAGACTCAAGACGTTTAAATTTAATGTTTCGTTTATTTTGAAAGACAAAATGATGTTTTAAGACAAGACGTGTTTGTTATGAAATGTTTTATGAAAGCTTTTATATTCCGCGAATGTTTTAATTAACTCTGATATTTAGAACTGCGTTTATGAGTAAATCCAACACGAAAGTAGGGCTACCGGTAACGGGGCCTTACAGGTTGGTATCAGAGAAAAGTTCGAGAGATTTAAGCATCCTACATGCTTAGACTCGAACAGATAATGGGATTTAAGTAAGAAAGGAAAGAAGATGCCAGTCCAAGAATGCCATGTGTCGCTCAAGCAAGATCAGTAAAGGTAAATTGTATGATTAAATGATATATGTTAATGAGAAAGAAAAGATATGTGAACGACAGGGATAGGAATAATTGATTGTTTGATTTGACTAACTGCTTAAGTAGAACCAGCACAAATAGACTCATAAAGGGAAGTGTATAGGACACGAAAGCAACGTGATCAGCTAGTCACAGCTGGCCACTGTTATTACCTGTTAGCCTTGCTATCCTTGTACTAAATAGTTCCTTGAGTGATGATGTTTGTGTTCTCCCTTTTAGAATACGATGGCTGGAGCTGGAGACATTGTTGGAGCTGGAGGTCGCACTGGACGACGCGGCAGGCCTCGTCGTGTCCAGCAACCTTCGGTTGAGACAGCTTCCAACACCGAAGCTGAAGGAAGCGCAGCTGGAAGAAACCCGGAAAACAATGAAGGAGTTCAACTGGATCCCGCAATTCAAGCAGCTATTGTTCAAGCTGTAGCCACTGCTGTGAAAAATATTACTCCGGGAGGGTCTGCTGGAAGCCGTAAAAGAACCGTTGAAGGGGCAGGTGGTAATGGTAGGAAAGATGATGAGAGGGAAAAGGGTGATTCAAGTGAGGTGAGGTCTGTGAAAGTTGATGATGGGAAGAGGGGCCGAGGCGGTTGCAACTATAAGTCCTTCAAAGGTTGCGACCCGCCTAAGCTGACTGGTTTAGGAGATGCAATCGCTACTCTTCAGTGGATAACCGCCATGGACAAAATTATCCGAATCAGCGAGTGTCGTCCTGACCAAGCTGTCGGTTATGCCACCCAATCATTTGAAGATGAGGCTATGTATTGGTGGGAGAGTGTGGAGCAGAGGAAGACCCGTGAAGAGATCAAAGAGATGAAGTGGGACGATCTGAAGGAGTTAGTGATGATGAAGTTCTGTGCTGACGCCGAGGTTGAAAGGGCGGAGATGAAGTTCCTAAACTTGAAAGCTGGGACAATGACACATCGTGAGTACACCACCGAGTTCAATCGAATGTCTAGGTTGGTGCCCGATATGGTCAACACTGAGGCTAAAAGGATCAAGTGTTACGTGAGGGGATTACCACAGAGAGTCCGCATGTTAGTCAGGACAAGTAAACCTGCTACTTTCGATTCTGCTGTCGAACTCGCAGAAATGGTCGATGCAGACTTGGCTGCGGATGATGTGGTGGTGGGAGACGAGAAGAAAGAGAAGAAATGGGTCGCTCCAGTTAAACGACCCGGTACCCAGATGTGGAACCCTAAGAACAAGCAGCCGAGAGTTTGGGAGAACAGGTCGTGCAAGACTTGTGGCAAGGCACACAGTGGTGAGTGTAGGTGGGGAAAGGGTTCGGATACATGTCATAAGTGTGGAAAGATACATGCCGGAGAATGTAGATTTGGGTCGAATGTTTGCTACAAGTGTGGGAAGGCAGGTCATTATGCTCATGAGTGCAGTTCTAAGCCTGCATGCTACAAGTGTGGTAAGACGGGTCATTTTGCTAGGGAGTGTACCGAGAGTGAAGCTGGACGTAGTAGAAGGAAGGATGCCGATCAAGTTAGGCCAAGAACTAGAGCCGACATGCTGACCCAAGAACTAGCCAAGCAGATTCCGGATGTTGTCACAGGTACGTTTCTAGTGAACGGTGTTTCCGCTATTGTATTATTTGATTCGGGCGCAAACAAAAGTTTCGTAGCCACACCATTTAGTAAACTAGCTAAAATGAAATGTTGCCGAGTGTCTGAGACTCTTATAGTAGAAACCGCTAGTGACACTTCGGTTAAAATAATGAAAATGGTTAAAGACTGTAGGATAGAATTGGAGGGACATGAGTTCCCTGTTACCTTGTATGTTATGACCTTAGGAGGGTTCGATGTGGTTTAGGGATGGATTGGTTGTCTGAGTTTGAGGCTCAGATAGTATGTAAGAGTAGGATAATAAGGTTAAAGTCCTTGGATGGTAGTGCGGTGACGGTTTATGGTGATAAGGAAAGTTCTGGGCTTAATGTCATTTCGATGATAAAAGCCGAGGGTTTGCTAAGGCGAGGGTGTTGTGCCTACCTGGCGTATGTCGTCAACGCTACGGCCGAGACAAAAGAAATGAAAGATGTTCCTATTGTGCGCGACTACCCAGAAGTATTCCCTGAGCAACTTCCGGGGTTGCCACCGGAGCGAGAGATAGAATTTTGGATAGAGTTAATACCAGGAGCCCAACCTGTCGCAAAAGCGCCTTACCATCTAGCACCGTCCGAGATGAAAGAATTGATTTCCCAACTGCAAGAACTCCTCGACAAAGGTTTCATAAGACCAAGTGTTTCCCCGTGGGGCGCACCAGTATTGTTCATGAAAAAGAAGGATGGAAGTATGAGAATGTGCATAGACTATCGTGAGTTGAATAAGCTTACGGTAAAGAATAGATATCCTTTGCCAAGGATTGATGATCTGTTTGACCAACTGCAAGGTTCAAGTTGGTTCTCACGAATAGATCTCAGATCAGGCTACCATCAGCTGAAGGTGAAGGAGGCAGACATCCCTAAGACAGCGTTCCGAACGCGGTATGGACACTACGAGTTCCTCGTAATGTCATTCGGTCTAACAAATGCTCCTGCAGCATTTATGGACATGATGAATAGGGTGTGTCGGCCGATGTTGGATAAGTCGGTTATCGTCTTCATTGACGATATATTGATTTATTCAAAGAACGAGTCTGACCATGCTGAGCATCTGAGAGAGGTATTGGAGACTCTGAAGAAAGAGAAGTTGTATGCCAAGTTTTCGAAGTGCGCGTTCTGGTTAAGAGAAGTGCAATTTTTAGGTCACGTGATTAATCCTGAAGGGATTACCGTAGACCCAGCTAAGATTGAAGCGATAACGAATTGGAAGACTCCGTAGAATCCGACTGATATACGAAGCTTCCTAGGGTTAGCTGGCTACTATAGGAGATTCATCGAAGGTTTCTCCAAGATAGCTGCACCGCTGACCGGTATGACCCGAAAGTCGATAGTATTCAGTTGGGGAAAGTTTCAAGAAGAAGCCTTTGAAGAATTAAAGAAGAGACTCACGAAATCTCCAATCCTTGCTCTACCCGATGGTGACGAGGATTTCGTTGTTTGTGCTGATGCCTCGCATCAAGGGTTAGGTTGCGTGTTGATGCAACGAGGGAAGGTGATAGCTTACGCATCTAGACAGTTGAAGGTCCATGAGAGTACTTATCCTACGCATGATTTGGAGTTAGCAGCTGTAGTGCATGCTCTTAAGATATGGAGGCATTATCTGTACGGTACTAAGTGTACTATCTATACAGATCATAAGAGTTTAAAGTACTTCTTCGAGCAGAAAGAATTGAACATGAGGCAGAGAAGATGGTTAGAATTGATAAAGGATTACGACTGTGAGATTAAGTATTACCCCGGTAAAGCTAACGTGGTCGCTGATGCGCTAAGTCGTAAGAATGAGGAAGTCCTTGCAACAGTGAAGTCCTACAAGTTGATCATGAACCCAAGTCTTTTTGAAGAAATCATCAAGGTGCAGTCAGAGGTGTTAGTAGATGAAGGGTTAGTAAAGAAAGAAAGGATTTATGGCCAGCAAGATGAGTTGGTGGAAAACGCTCATGGAGTTAAGACTAGGTTCGACCGTATGTGGATCCCACGCCATGGTGATCTTAGAAGTCGAATCTTAGATGAAGCTCATAAGTCAAGGTACTCAATCCATCCTGGAGCTACAAAGATGTATCAAGACTTGAAAAGAGATTACTGGTGGCCAGGAATGAAGAATGATGTAGTGGATTATGTTAGTAAGTGCTTAACTTGCTTACAAGTCAAAGCCGAACACCAAAAGCCTTATGGGAAGATGCAACCGCTAGAGATACCTGAGTGGAAATGGGAACACATCACCATGGATTTCATAACTAAGCTACCTCGTACAGCTAAGCAACATGATACCATCTGGGTGATTGTGGACCGTTTGACCAAGAGTGCTCACTTTCTGCCCATACGAGAGGCTATCTCGTCAGAAACATTAGCAAACTTGTTCATTAATGAGGTTGTGGCTAAGCATGGAGTACCGTTATCAATCGTGTCTGATAGAGATACACGGTTTACTTCTAGGTTCTGGAAGAAATTCCATGAAGCTATGGGGACGAGGTTGAACATCGGTACGGCGTATCATCCTCAAATCGATGGACAGTCTGAAAGGACGATCCAAACCCTTGAGGATATGCTACGTGCTTGTGTTTTAGATTTTGGTGGAAGTTGGAATGATCATCTGCATCTGGCAGAGTTCTCCTATAACAACAGTTACCATTCAAGTATTGGTATGCCACCGTTTGAGATGCTTTACGGTAGACGATGTAGAACCCTGGTGTGTTGGGGTGAGATTGGTCAGAAAGAAATGGGAAGCCTAGAAGTGGTTCAAGAAACATCTTCAAAGTTCGATCAGATCAAAGCAAGAATGAAAGCCGCTCAAGACAGACAAAAGTCTCTTATGCAGATAAGCGGCGACGACCAATTGAGTTTAACGTTGGTGACTATGTGATGCTCAAGGTCTCGCCTTGGAAGGGGATTATCCGTTTTAGGAAAAGAGGAAAGTTGAGTCCGAGGTACATTGGACCGTTCAAGATTGTAGATCGTGTGGGTGAAGTAGCTTATAAACTGGATTTACCCGATGAGTTAGAAGGAATTCATTCAACCTTCCATGTTTCTCATCTGAGGAAGTGTCTAGCTGATGACACGTCTCACGTGCCATTGATGGACATTGAGGTTGATGAACAATTGAACTACATCGAGCAACCGATAGAGATCGTTGACCGCAAGGAGAAGCAGCTTCGTCACAAGATTATACCTTTGGTAAAAGTGATATGGAAACACCGCAAGGGATCAGATGCTACTTGGGAGGCCGAGGATGAGATGCGCAAGTTTTACCCTAGTCTGTTTATGTAATAGTTAGGTTTCAGGGACGAAACCTCTTTAAGGAGGGAAGACTATATGAATACTTTACCAATTAACTAATTCTTAGTTTATATTTCTAATTTTATTGTATACTACATCTATATGAAAATTAAAATAGTAAAAAGTGTATTTACCAGTGTTATAAAAGTCGGATTCCAAGGCCTTGGAATTGGCGATTCCAAGGTCCTCAGACTTCAACCTTGCCGTCTTTTTCCAACTCGGCCACCATTGCTCGCCAAGGTCCAACTTGGTCAAAAGTCGGAGTACTCGAGATTACTCGGCCTCCAAGGTCAACTCGGCCACCAATTTTTCTTTTCTTTTTTTAGTAAAAAAATAAAAATAACAACATAACATGAATTTTTAAATTATGTTTTTTTTTCATATAAAATATGCTTATTTTGACGTGAATTATGTTTGTCTTAACGTATATATAATATCCAATAATTATCTTGTGTTATATTTATCATGTCAAAGTACTTGTAGTAGGGGGTCGGCCGCTAGGGACCGCCTAACGAGTTTTACGTATCTAGTATTTAGAAATCCTAAAGAGTAACGTTTCTCATGCATTGTTGATTGAATCAGCAGATGGAAAAGGTGAAAGAAGAAAACGAAAGTTTGAAGAAACGAAACGAAGATTTATCAAAAGAAAACGAACGATTGCAAGCAGACAGATGTACAGACGTGGAGGAACTCGTTTATCTTCGGTGGATTAACGCATGCTTACGATACGAACTTAGGCATTATCAACCAGGACCTGGTAAAACCGCCGCTAGGGACCTTAGTAAAAAATTAAGCCCAAAATCCCAAGAGAAAGCAAAACAACTAATCCTCGAATACGCGGATAAAGAAGGTGGCATAGACTCCGAACAATGGTCAGTTTCTCAAGCCTCTATCATCACGGATTCAGGAGAGTTTAACGAATCGTTCATCGACAATCAGTTACATCACAAAAACGATAACGATACGTTCTTTGGTACGCTAATGCGAGTGATAAGAGGAAAAGATAGCCATAATAATGAGAATATTATTCCATGCAGTCCTTCTGAGAGTTTAAGATTAAAATTACCATTAGGGGAGTCAAAAAAATTAACTCACAGCCATAGTGAATCAAACTTTTATAAATATCTTGAGTCAGCCGGCGACAATGGCGGTGGTCGTTGTCGTCGTTCGAATTCATCGGGTGGACATAAATCCAAGTTAGCGAAATATGCAGAAGCTTTGAAAGATTCTAGTCCCAAATCAAAGTCTCATAGGAGCTCCCCTTCAGGTTGTTTCTTTTAATAGTTTTCTTTTTTATAGAAAGCAAATGTATATGTATGATTATTATTTGTATCACACTAAATTAATTAGTAGGAGGGGTGGATCTCTTGTTATAACCTTTATTACTATTATTATTATTAGTATTATTATTACTATTATAATTTTTATTTTCTATGTATAATTTTTATTACTATCATATCCAATTGCCTTATTATTATTATAATTTTTATTTTCTATGTATTATTATTATTTGCTTAATTTACATGGTTTTGTTTTAGTTTATCTATAATGAAATGTTACATGAAACTTACTAATATCATATTGTTTAATTTATTATTTTTATACCGATATTTTTCTTATTTTATTTACTTAATTATTTTTACTTGTTTATTTACCCACTTTCGAGTTGAGGGTATCGTCGGAAGCAACCTCTCTATCCTTAAGGATAAAGGTAAAGTCTGTCTACATCCCCCAGACCCTACTGATAGCTTAAGCTATTTGTAGGATATATTGGGTACGATTGTTGTAAATTAATTAGTAGTCTTAAATACATAACAATTCAAAGTATATATATATATATATATATATAAAAAAAAAGAAGCCCACATAAATCATTTGTATCATATTGATTATAAGATATAGCGGATCACGGACTGAGGTAAGCATTTACATGATTCTTTTACTAAAATGTTTAAAGTTGCGTAATTGTTTTATGTATCACATTTAAAACAAAAGTTAAAGGTACTTTCAACCCGTTGTATTTTAAACTTTTTTTTAAAGTAATATGATATTTGAAGTTCTTTTATTTAATTTAATACGAAAGTTAAAGGACGTTCCTCTTCAAGGTGAGTCTTGCGGGTCCAACTGGGCTCTGCTGGGACCTACCTCTTCAAGTCCCCCCAGTCCAATGTTCTTCTCATGAGTGTTTAATAAAGTGAGGTGAACTTTTGGACTTAAGCAAAGGGTTTTTGAAAAGGGTTTTTTAAGGTTTTCCATGGGGATTCCTCCCGCGGAAGTCCTTGTCACTTGCAGAAATGCCCGAGTTTCCTGCTTGGTCTTTGGGTATGATGCGGGTAGGTCTGTAACCTCCTCGCAAGTCAGGAGCGTTGAGTCCCACTTGTGTGGATTCTCCATGGGGTTTTGGTAGTTTTGAACATAGTGATCAATTATGTTAAGACCACCAATTCCCTCCTGGAGCTTCAAACAACGTAGTTCTCGACGTTCCCGCTATGCGGGGATGTTATTTCCGTTTCCGCAAGCATTGCCCAGAAGATCCTTCTTGGTTTCAATTCCCAGCGGAGCGCTAGGTATGTGAAGGGTTTTGCCTTAACACTGTACCAGCGCTCGTCTTACGGTTACTTTACTTCCAAGGTATTCCTGGCGTCAATTCCCTGCGGGTGCTAGGTATGTGAAGGGTTTTGCCTTTACACTGTACCCGCACCCGTCTTATAGTTACTTGGTTGCCGAGGTATACTTGGCTTCAATTCCCTGCGGGTGCTAGGTATGTGAAGGGTTTTGCCTTAACACTGTACCCGCATCCGTCTTACGGTTACTTGTTTGCCAAGGTTTTCTTGGCTTCAATTCCCTGCGGGTGCTAGGTATGTGAAGGGTTTTGCCTTAACAATGTACCCGCATCCGTCTTACGGTTACTTGTTTGCCAAGGTTTACTTGGCTTCAATTCCCTGCGGGTGCTAGGTATGTGAAGGGTTTTGCCTTAACACTGTACCCGCATCCGTCTTACGGTTACTTGTTTGCCAAGGTTTACTTGGCTTCAATTCCCTGCGGGTGCTAGGTATGTGAAGGGTTTTGCCTTAACACTGTACCCGCATCCGTCTTACGGTTACTTGTTTGCCAAGGTAAGGGGTATTTTCCCGCTTACTTTTTAATCTTTGAATTTTGAATTTTGAAATTCGAAGAGTTGGTGGAAAGATAAGAACAGTCCAAAACTCTGAAACGTCGTGCGACGGTTTCTTCTGACTGTGTCAGGACGTGCAGGAAGTTATGGTGACGTGACAGTACATGGTCATTCCAGACGCTTTTTTAGGCGCGTGGGCGCGATTTTTCGGGCGCGTGGCCGCGAAATTAATGGTATGCGTCCTGTCAACAGCTGTTGCCAGCTTGCTTTTTGCCACGTGTCATAGTTTCATTGCACCTTCGTTTTCTCTCTCTTCCGCATTAATTTCATCGCATTAATTGCGATTAGTATATAAAGGGGGAGAGGGCTCTTTGTAATCCACACTCACTCTTCTCTTCATCTTTTAAGCGATTTCCGGCGAATACTCCCCTTTTCAGGCAAGCATTTTCCCGAAATCGTTTTCTTCTTTCCTTCACAAGATGTCGTCTCGAGATGTTGAATCCACAGCCGATGACAAGAGTACTGCTGGCGAGTGCCAGTGTGCTCTGCCTGGCGATCTGTACCGGTATGTCGTCAGGAAGTTCATGCTCGAATCTCTCGAGCCTGAGTTTCCTGAACCCCATCATACTGTGTACGATGCCCCCAGAGGCAAGATCGGGGTTTATGCAGCATTCTTTGTTTATGGGAATCTTAGGTTCCCATTGACAAAGTTTGTTTACCGTGTCCTTGAGAGGCACGGTGTTCATTTGACCGAGTTGCACCCCATGGCGATCGCCAAGATTCGCCACTTTGAGTGGGTGTGCCGGATATTGGGCGTTGAGCCCCATGTTGACCGCCTGATGACCTTCTACACTTGGAGGTGCATCCAGGGGTGGTACACGTTGACAACCCGGATTAAGGGTTTAAAGATCTGTGCGACCGAGCGCAGTCTTCGCGCGTGGAAGTGGGAGTTCTTCTTCATCTCCGCTCGCGCCATCCCCCTTGCCATGAAGTTTAAGAATGGGCAAGCTCTCCCAAGCCTTCACGCCTCCAACTACCAGGAGGCGGAATGGTTCTCGAAGATATCTCGGGTCCAATCTCCGGTTTACCGGTTTGCGGAGTCCGGGATGGTCATGTTGGGGATGAGCCAGGTGTGGAAGGCGGCGGATGCGCAAAAGGTCCCAATCGTCCTCGAATACGGTTCGAACTCTGTTCCTTTCGGTATGCTTTGTTTCTTATTGTTGATTCTGAATTTCTTCTAACTTTTTTCCTGTTTATTTCAAAGGGGAACGACCTGCAGTCGCTCCTTAATCCGCGGGAGGCTGACGGTCCCGCCCGGATGGGTACTCGCGCTCTGGACGAGAACGAGTTGCCCATCCTCGAACAAACGGCGGATCGGTTCGTGGAGGTCTATCCGGAAGGCCATGAGATCCTGAGCGCCAGGCGGCCAGGTAAGGCGCTCTTCAACCCTCGACCCCTCAATGTTGAAACCTCTGCTGGAATTCCTTTAATCGTATGCTCTGATGAGGAATCCGCAGATGGTCCTCCGTTGGTGCGGAAGAAGAAGGCTGCCGGCGGGAAGGGAAAGGAGAAGGCCTCCACTGCCGATCAAGCGCCTCGGTCTGATTCGGAGACCGAGAGCGAAGAGGTGGCGGGGAATCCCGGTGGTGATAAGACCACTGCTCCGGAGGTTGCGACTGTCACCTCCGGAGAGCCCAAGAAGACGACGGTGACCGGCGCAAAGAGGCCGGCTCCATCGGGTTCGTCCCCGCCTCTCCGTACCTTCAGGCTCAAGAAAACCCGTAAGTACAAATTTCCTTTTTCTTTTATCTTCATAGCTTAATATCATTTAACACTTTTCTTCTTTACGCAGGTGTGGATGTTGACGCATTCCAGGGTGGAGCGCAGAGGAGTACCTCTCCGCCAATGACGGTAGGCTTGGTCAGCCTACCTGAGGCGTCGACCCAGGCGCCTGCGCCTGCTTCCGCTGGTTCAGTTGCTCACTCCTTTGAGCCGACTGTTCCAGCTGAGATGACGTCACCGCCGGGTGTGAGTGCGATTTTTACAGCATCTTTCACTGGGCCGGCGGTCACTCTTGCTGCGGATTCCGCGGCGGCGACCGCGGCGGCTGCTACCATGCCCCCGCCATCGGCAACGACGGCCGATCCATCAGGTACGCATGGGGCTTCTCGCCAATCTTTGCCACCTTCCCATCTGCCTGACCTCTTGGATGGATTGCCTTTGGGTTCAGGTGATGGGTTT
Source organism: Bidens hawaiensis (assembly GCF_021521415.1). Taxonomy (NCBI): domain Eukaryota; kingdom Viridiplantae; phylum Streptophyta; class Magnoliopsida; order Asterales; family Asteraceae; genus Bidens; species Bidens hawaiensis. The sequence goes on from NW_027493343.1 coordinate 248,235, forward strand.
GGCGGCTATCGGCCTGTTATTGACCCTACAGGTGCGTAGGGTTTCTTTGGCCCTTTTTTATATATATTTTTTATCATCTTTTCCTAACTGCTTTTTGTTTTTTGAAGTGTCGGATTCCAATGAAGTGTATGTTCCACGATGGAACATTCGCCGAGGAACAACCCTTCGCACCCCTGTGGAGTGCGTGGAATGGGCTCGTCACGCTGCTCCCAGTGGTGCGTTGGGGGAAGCCATGGCTAGCTACCAGGAGGGTAGGCTAAGCAATGAGCTTCGGGTTCTCCTGGCCCGGATGCAGCCGCGCGTCGAGCTGCTTTGTCGTGAAAACGACAAGTTAAAAGCAGCTCGCGCTAAAGAACAAGCTCAGGCGCGGGCTGTCCGGGAGGAGAACCAAAAACTTACCGCAGTGGCTGCGGAGAAGGAGAAGGCCTTCAAGGCCCTCGAGGTTGAAGTTCAGGCTCGACTCGAGGCCCGTTCCAAGGCTGCCCAAGCTGTTAATGAACAGCTTCGGCTGGCTAAGGAGACTGCCAGGAACGCAACCGAGAGGGCCACCAAGGCTGAAGCTGTTGCTGAGCCTCTACGCGTGGAGAATGAAGAACTTAAAGCCAAATTAGAGGCTCTCCAGCAGGCTCATGATGCCTTGGCGATGGAAGACGCCAAAAAGCTCCAGGAGATCTTGGACCAGAGGGGGGTGCTTGACCATACTGAGCGGAAGCTAAAGGGCGTCGAAGAGGCTGCGGCTAAAGAAGTGTTGCTTGCCAACCTTAACAAGAGTGAAGCCGAACGCGCCCGTAACGAAGCTCAAGCTGCCCTCCAAGAAGCTCTGGTTGCCAAGGAATGGCTTCTTCGAGAAGCGTTGTCTCAGGTAAGCTTTCATGTCTTTACGCTTTTCTTTGTAAACAGAAAAGGTTTTCACACTTGTATTTTTTCTTTGTAGGTTGTGCATCGGGTCTTCTCAGAGACATCTTACGACGATGCTATGAGCGCAGCCCTCAACGCTTCTCACGAGGATGGGGAAAAGGCCGGCTTCCTGCTTGGTCTAGGGTTCGTTGAGAAAGGCATCCCGCCTTCCAACTTCCCTTTATTCGATGTAGATACTGAAGCTGTATATGACCAAGCAGTAAATCAATACGCCGCCTTCCCGCATCCGGTGGTGGAGAAGGTAAACGAAGTTGCTGCTGCTGATGATGGGCTAGCTATCCTCAAAGCTTTCCTTGAACTGCCACGCTCTACTGATGGGGCTGGTCCAAGTGGAAGTGGCCCTGAAGCCTGATCCTGAAGATCCCTTCCCACTGCTAGGATAGATTTAGCTTGTATAGATCCTTTTTTTTTTTTTTTGTAGGCGGGTAGTTACCCTGCCATTCTTGTAATGAATCTTTGTGAAATATAAATCTTTGTGCGGGTAAGACCGCTTCTTTTATTGGATTCCTTGCTTTGTAAACGTTGTATGACTTGCATACTTTAGTTTAAATTAGCAATTTTCCAAGCGTTTAGAATAAGTTAACCTTTGAACGTGGTAGATAGGTGTGAAGTTTTGCTTCCTCTTCCGTGATTGTGCGGGTAGGACCGTCACTTGCACGTAGTAGGATGGCTAAACTTTACCATCTGACCTACGTGTAGGTTTTCCTCATCTTTTGAGGATAAGTTAACCTTTGAACGTGGTAGATAGGTGTGAAGTTTTGCTTCCTCTTCCGTGATTGTGCGGGTAGGACCGTCACTTGCACGTAGTAGGATGGCTAAACTTTACCCATATCTGACCTGCGTGTAGGTTTTCCTCATCCTTTTGTTAGAAATTCTGTTTTGAACCGTTCGACGCGCGGTTGTCAATAGGTTAGTGTTCAGTTCCCTTTTTCATGATTCATGCGGATAGACCGGCACTTTCATTTAGTGGGATTACTGAACTTTTCCCCTTCGACTGTCCTGCGTGAAGGTTTGTCGTTTTTTGGGTTTATGCGGGTTTTGCCGCCTTCCCCACGCAACGACTTCACGTAATTATGCGGTGAAAACCGGCATATCCGTGTTTGATAGTTCATAAAAATGTAAAATCATCAGCGTCAATGTTTTAAGGAGAATCGTTTCCATTAGAAGTGGCTCTTGGCCTTTTCTTTACAAATTTGGAATTGATTTACATGCAAACTGTGTAAATGAGCTCCCTTCCATGTTGTTGGGATGGGAGTGCCATCGAGCCGATACGCACCTGGTTCGGGATCTCGTTCTTTACGCAGCATGTAGTCTCCACATTGAAGCTAGAATTTTATTCGTGATTTCCCCAGCTGGGGTTCTACACGCATCAGCCTGCTCAGCGTTCATTGCGCCACGAGGTGCGCGAGCGTCCCATCTCTGACGAATGCTTCGACCATGTCCTTTACGTCTATGCATTCTTCAGTGTTGTGGCCTTTTGTCCTGTGAAAGTCACAGTATTTGCTCCGATCAGCATTGTGACGATGTCGGATTATTTGGGGCTTTGGCCATGGGAGCTCCTCGGTGGCGAATATCTCGGTGACGCTTTTGGTGAGCGGCGTCCATCTGGGGTTCTTGGACTGTACGTTATCCCTTCCGCCTAACCGATGCTGCAAGCCGGATGAGGTGTCAAAGTTTACCATTGACTGCCAAATGCCTAGCTTCCGCTTTTTGTTTAATCGGGCGGTGAGAACGTTGTCTTCCCTTGTTTTCTGGGTGTAGAGGTTTGTGCTCTGTGGGAGATCTCTACCCAGTTGCTTCTCCGTTTCCTCAAAGCGTTTAGCTGCTGTCATGATGGCATCCCATGTGGATGGCATGCCATCTTTACCCGTTAAGGTGCGGATGAGCTCTGGGTCGTTCGCGCCTTGGATAAAGGCAGCGCGAACAAGATCTTCGCTAATGTTACCCAGACTTAGCTTCTTCGAATTGAAGCGAGTGATGAAGTCTAGCAAAGATTCATCTTTTTCTCGAATGCACTTGAGGATTGTCCATTGCTCCTCAGTATACTTTCTTTGCTGGCTGAAGTGTTGGCTAAACTTCTGTTGGAAGTCAGCCCAATCGTAGATGTGGTTAACCGGTAGACGGTCGAACCACGCTCTAGCAGCCCCGACCAGTGTCATTTGGAACATGTAACACCATGTAGGTTCCGTCCAACTACTGACGGTTGCCCCCGCTATGAATCTGTTCAAATGGTCATCTGGGTCGGATATACCATCATATGTGCCTATGCTGGACATTTGTTTGGCACTTTTTGGGGCAATTGCTTCCGCAATGTCCCTTGCAAATTTTGACGTTCCCGCATTTGCAACGTTCGGTCTGAATGTTTTGGAGAAGTCTCGTGGACTTCCACCTGTGCTTTTTGGTTTGAAGGCTTGTCCAAAATGCCTTCTCGGTTGGGAGTCCGTTTCCTTACGCTTCCCTTTTGCCCTGTGGCGAGGGTTCGCGTCGGAGTCGGACTCCTCCGAGTCATCCTCCCAGTATCCTTCGAATTCGTCGGCCTGTTGGACGGAATGCAAGCGTTCGTCCAACTCAGCTTGGAATTCCTTTTGACGTGCCTCCGCCCATGCCTTAACTTCATCGAGTGTTTGGCGAGGGAGTCTTGTTCGTTTCTCTAACTGGGTATCGGTGATTTCCAGTGAGCGATTATTTACTGCACTTGCCCCAGCTTGGGTAGCTGGGGTAGTGTTCGTAAAATTTACTTCACTTGCCCCGGCTTGGGTAGCCGGGGTAGTGTTTGTAGAAACTGTGTTGCCGGTATTCCCCCCAGTAGCTGGGGTTGTGGTTACCGGAGTTTCTTTAACCATCTTAGAAGTTTGAAAAACTGGAGAAAAATAAAGTTCTAGCTTTATGCACGGATGGCGCCAATGAAGAAACACTAAGTGAACCCTGGGCAGATTACTGGTAACCTGGGGGTTAGATAGATGTTTCCCACGAGGGGGTTAGACCCTGAGAAGATGGTTCTTCTGATAACCTGCAAAACAGACACCGTGAGCTTGTCACTGAGAAGGGGGGGTTCCTCCTTGTGACCACCCTCCGGCGTGAGAATCAGACTAGATTGCTCTTTAAATATAAATGTATATTAAGAGATTGCTAGAGCAGATATCAGGTATAATATGATGATAGTATGTTAAGATATGATGATCATACCATTTGTGGTATTTATAGCCGAATGTAGGTTTCCAAGGAGGTGTGGCCGGCTGCGACAGTGTTCCTGTTCCACCAACAGTGGCCTACGCACATGCCCTGCTGGTAGTTGGTGAGTAGGCAGCGGCTGATAGTGACCAGGCCTGCTGTGTACTATTCCTTTTCCACCAACTGCCGGCTACGCACGTGGTATGGCAGTAGTCGGTGAGTAGGCAGCGGCTAATAGTGACACAGTACAGGAGCATGCTGCTCGCCATACTGTGTCAATAAGCTGTCGTATCTTTAGTCAGATCTTTTTCCCATACCTCGTCAGGTACAGTACAGAAGATCTTCCCGTATTGTACGGACTGGCTTATTTGGGCGGGAGTATTCCCCCTCCCGCCCTTGTGCGGGATTGTTCCCGGCTTCGCTCATTCCTTCAGGTGACACTGAGTGATTGAGGGCTAAGTGCCTTGTGCGTGTAGCCTTGCTGCGCGGGTGGCCTTCCCTGATGGCTTGTATCCGAGGCTGCGGGGACAGGCGGAGTCCTTCACCATTGGGAGGCATTTCCTGCGGGACCAGCTTGCGTACTGCGCGTAAGGACGTCACGTCTCTGAGCATGGTTGGTCCTGCGGATCCAGTTGGTTTCTGCGCAGACGTTCCTCTTCAAGGTGAGTCTTGCGGGTCCAACTGGGCTCTGCTGGGACCTACCTCTTCAAACAAATGTCAGATTATTTAAATATTTAATACACTCTTGTAAATAAGTTGTAATTGATGAACAATAACTGTAGAAATCTGAAACAAGTCTTTTACATGTGATATAAATACACAAGTAGAAAAACAACAGTAGATGTAACAGAAACACAATTAACAGTGTACATGAATTATACAAAGTTTAATAAAAGAGTGCAGTAGTAATTATTTAATCAACTGATGAGTGAAATGCCTTGGAGGATTAAAGCATCAGCAAGAACTTGGTTAGCCGCTTCAGATGGATGAACACTGTCCCAAAACACATACTGAGTCGCGTTGCTACATGTACCTATCGATTTCGGATTGCATAAAAAAACGGTTGTTTCCACCCTTCCTGTTCCACAACACCCTCTTGTAGCCTCCAAAAAACCTTTAAAAAAATCACACAAACACAAATAATTAATGTCAATTATAAATTTAGTTAAAAAGATTCAAACCCTTATACATTTTTGTCCAAAAGTTTAAAGCTTTGGACAAATTAATATTAAAGAAACACTGCAGGATAAATCTTTGCACAGACTAAAATTAAAAAAATTCTAAATTTAGGCAAAAGTTTAAATATTTGAACATATACTAATATTAAAGAAACAAACAAACAGACACTAATTATTAAATGTAGGCTAAAAAGATTCAAAACCATTACTTTCTTGTCAAAAAATTAGAATTTTTTGATTAAAAATTTCGGTCAAATTGTATTTACCATGAGAAGCAGGATCTTTAACGAGGTCGTAGAGCGGTTGGAATATGTCAAAGATAACAATCTTTAGACCGGGGAGTTGTTTCCCGAGTTGGGTTGCTGCTGCATTCACCTTCTTGTTGAAGGCTTGAGCATCCGTGTTGAAACGGGCTACACATCCCTTTTCATGGGCCCCAAACAACGTTCTAACCGCGGGCAAACACCCCAATGGTGGGAGCGATGTCACTCCGATTCTCCTTGCTCCTAACCCATACAAATCCTGTTGTTTGTTTGTAAAACAATTATCAAATTAATTGATGCATTTACACAATGGCTAAGGAACTTGAACTCGACTTGAAAACCCGAAATGCAAAACATCCAAGATTGGTATTCGGATTTGGGACTTGTTTCAAAAGAATTCATAGATATGAAACGGGAGTATGGTAGTAGCTGATACCCGACCTAATTACCTGAATCATGCACAACCGTCTACCCAAACTATACTTGTAAACATTTTCTCTTTATTTTTATATATGTTTTGGTGTAATAAATGATCTACTTTTTTTTCGAATAATATTTAAATGATCTACTGGTTAACTAATTTTTTTCCTGAACGGCAAAATTTTAATCATTTTCATATGTGAGACTTGAAGCCAAGACTTATACAGCTCCAAAACATAAAGGATAACAATATTACCTTAACAAAGCTTGAAAAGATTCCGACAAGGTACGATCCGTACTGGTCAGCGGTGTATAGCTTGTTAATAAAGGGATTAACATAATAATTCTGAACGAAATCGCTGTTGCCCGCACTAATCAAGTACAAAGCATCTTTAATTATGGAGGTTGATTTACTTCCGGCCACCTGTGATAGTTTACCTTGATACTCTTTGTAGTATGCCAGTTGTTGTGATAATGGAATTGCATGCTGCAAATTACGTAATTAACCTTTAGTTTATGTAACCAACGAGCAGGGCCGTCTAGGAGGGGATACAGGGCTCAGCCGCCGTCTAGATCATGTTGCCCAAAATTTTTAAATAAATTTATGTATGTCATGTATATGTATATATATCAAAATAGTAAGAGATTGGGATGTTTTTTTTAATTATAATTAGCATAAGTCAAAATTTTATAACTTTAAATATAAGACAAGTTCACAATAAAGATTTTTAAAAAAATAATGGTTATATATATAATAATATAGGGCCCATTTTATTTTACTCATATGAGGCATCCAAAATCTCGGAGATAGCCCTGGCAACGAGATGTTAAGGTTTGATGTTTTACGCTTGCAATGGCGGTTTTGTCATCGTAACCAGATCCGGCAGACGCAAAGTTAGCTCCGATCAGAAGCTTCTTTCCAGTAGCCTCCGGGCTGAGATACGCCGGTGGGTATGTGCTGAATCCCAACGTATCAGCTACAGTAACGGAGCAAACATTAATTAGATATGTTTAAATTCTTATAAAGAAAGTAGTTTAAAATAATTAATATTAAAAATTCTAATAAAGGAAACTTATTTCAATTAGAAAGTCACATAAAAATAAAATAAAATTCTGCAGCCAAGCTAGCTAGGGATGGTAAACGAGTTCGAATCTGACAGGAAAACCTGAATTCCAAAATATTCGAGAAATATATTTGGAATAGGATTGGGTAAGGTATTTATATTAGAGATTTTGAAAGAATGGGATGGTTATGGTAATGGTATTAGGGGGGTGTTTAGGACTGCTTCTTGAAATTGCTTATGGCTTTTTAGAGAGGCAAAATGTCCAAAATGCCTCTCCAAATTTGGAGAGGCATTTTGGACATTTTGCCTCTCCAAAAAGCCATAAGCAATTTTAAGAAGCACTCCCAAACATGCTCTAGACGTTGCCCATCCCGAGTACATAAGACGTACATATACGCGTTTATCAAAACCATACCTACAAATATTTTAGTTTTATTTTGTTTTGCCTTTGTTAATCTATTAGTTCATTAATTTTTAACTTTTGGATAACAAAATTATACAAAAATTAAATCAGTGATCTATTAATTAATTAATTTTAACTTTCGATAATAAAATTATATCAAAAACTATAAGTAAGAAATATATTTTGGAATCTTAAACTGTAACTTTAAATAAACTAACGTCTATACTCAATTATCTATAACCAACGGATATCGGGTCGAGTATGTATAGGATATTGGACTGAGGTTACCAATTCCCGTTCAAAACCGTATCATTGTCATCCCTAATCCAAACACTCAATAATGATATTCAACCTCTAAAAATTAACTGTTTAGATAAATTTAAGAAAAAAGGAAATAAAGTTTATAGTAACAATTTTTTTAAACGGCAGATATTTTATTAAAAAACGTTGAATTCGGCAAGAGCCGAAAACAAAATAAACAAATTACATCAAGAGAAGAGGGTTTTTTTAACCACTCGTCCCAAGAAAATAAAACTTGATGGTTCGTATGAGCATACCAAAAATACGAACAATATAAAATAGAGTCAAAAATCTCGGTGTTCCTTAGCTTCGATGGTTGCTCCAAGTAGTAGTAGTAATAATAATAATAATAATAATAATAATAATAATAATAAAGTAATTACCAGTGATATCAGTAGCTAGTTTGCCATTGCAAAATCTCCCAGTAGGTTGATGGTTCACAAAGTCACGTCCATAGGGCGGATAATTAGCTTTAAAAATAGTTGGAAGGTAATCATTGTTACCGACATCAACCGCGGAGTCACCAAACGCAATAATAGCCGGGACAACCGACGAGGAGTCTTGGGCTTCACCAACAGTGACAACAATCGCAACCACCGTCACAACGAGCAACCACATGGGTCTAGAATCCATGAACATGTTAAGTTAGGTTTGGAACAAGTGTGTGAGTGTGAAGATAGACAGCAGTACGTGTTTATAAAGATGTTGCATTTAATGTAGGTCGTCAATGTTGGTACAAGATCGATAAAAGCAGTTAAAAGAGATATAGATGGGTGATCATTATTCAATATGCATTGATCATGGTTTTGGTTCGACATATGTGCATGACAAAAGCTAGTAGTTTTGAGCGTGGGCTTGTGTGGTTATCACTAAAAGGTGTTACATTTTACTTATTCACGTTAATATTAAATGGAAATGTACCACTAGAAGGTACACGTTAATGTCTACTTATTTATCTTGATTTAAATGCACAATTTCAAGATTTTTTTATTTATCTTTTTAGTGTTCTAGAGTATGCGTGTTTATGTTGTAAAATGTGTGTGCATGTTTAGCTAAATAAATGGGTCGGATTAGGCAACCATGTGAGTTTACGGATTTATCTTTTTTATTTGTTATTATATTTTTAAAATGTGTTTTATATAGTAAATTAAATTGGTTGAGTATTTTATGTCAAAATTTTAAACAAAAAACATAATAAATGATATTTTGTAACTAAAATTTAAGTGTTTTATGTTAATTTGTATTCTTTGTTGTAAAATGTAAATTTCAAGTTTGAATATGTTATAACAATAAACAACAATTAAATAAAAAAATTTAGGGACAGACATGTCGTGTTCGATCAACCAACAAATATTCGAATCATGTTCAGGTTCCTGTGACAGGTTCATGTGACTTTCGTGATTTTAAGGTTCAAGTTGTGTTCAGGTTGGATTCGCCAACATACGAAAACAGCCCGTTTATGTTCATGTCGTTGTACGTAAAACATAAGACGAGTATTCAATTACTTAAGAATCATATTTATATTATTTTCTAAAGTTTTCAAAGTATCTTATTAGGATTTTGTGAATCTAAACTTGGTATATTTGGATATCAATTTAATTTATTAGGATTTTATGAATCTAACGTTTAGTATATTTGGATATCAATTTAATGAAACTTTCACACTTGCCTATACAGAAACTATGCTTTTATGTGTATGGTTAGTTTATTTCCTTATAGGAAAGATATAGTATATCAAAACAACATAAAGTTAAATTCACTTTCACATATAATCATTTAGTACGAATTGTGATTATATATATTTAAATTTTTTTGATATAAATAGTAATTGATTATCTCGAATGTTAGAATGTTGTTTGCTTCCAACCGGTCATCAAATAAATGGTCACCGAACTACTATGTATGCTCGAATCTACTATTCCATTTTATATACATCATAAGTATCATAGTACTATATTTTTCAAGTTTTATAATTCGTAAAATTATGGATATCTGAATCATGTAAATATCATTTTTAGACCAAAATAGTGTATTTGAAATTCAATTGGAAAATTAAAAAAAAAAAAAAAAAAAAAAAAAAAACAATGAATATGTTTTTCTGTTGTGCGAAAATATGAGAAAATAATTACATGAAAATGATTTACTAACACCAAGGTCCAAAATATGATAAAACCATGCATTATACAAATGATAGGTTTTAATGAATCTTGTGAATTACGTACTAACACCAAAATGTGAGAAAATAATAAATGAAAATGAGTTAAATTATGGTACAATTTAAGGCGTTTTATGTATGCATATGCATTTGTTTAAATGAAAAATAAAATTGGTTTCGGGAGTGAAGTGGTTGGGGGATGAATGAATGCGGCATCCATGTGATGGTATTAAAAAGCTTTCGATATTTCGTTTTGAAGACAGCTATGCTACACATGGTCTCCTACACCTTCGTACACCTAAGTTAAACCCACACTCACCAATTACTACTATTTACTTTGTCTATTGGCACCAAATCATCCTGCTTTGTATTGACCATAGATCAATAATTCAAGTTTACATTTAAAGTGAGCTTAAAATGCTTGTTGGAAAATTATTATTGTATATTAAATTGTAATTATCATACAATCATAAATTGTAATTATCATATAATCAAAATGTAACATCACGTTCAGTGGCAAAGCTTGGATGAAAACGCCGGAGAGGCAAAGCTCGAAAGATATATAAATTTTAAGAAAAGAAATGAGTCGGATGATGAAATGAATAACTTGATAAATTGATACAAGATATATAATTTGTAAGAAAAAAAACAAGTCTGGTGAAATGAAGTAAGATGTTGATGTTGTCTTTTGCACATGGCTTGTAATGTGTGGATATTTCTTGTACTCTTTTTTTTTATATACGTATATTCAAGTAAAGTATATATAAATTTTCAATACATAACATGCAATGTTCTTAAACCACAATTTGAGAACTTAAAGGCTCGGTTAAAATGGGAGTTAACTGACGGTGATGAAAATACAAAGTTTTTTTGCGGTATTGTAAATGGTAACCCAATAAAGGCGGTCGCTGGATGAAATTTATTTAATTTTCGTGTTTTATATTGAAAAAAAAAAGTTATACTAACTTGATAGCTTCTTTTATTTGATTTTATGTTATTTATGAATCTATAAACATGTTTTTTCGACTTATACCATAAAATCGAAAATTTTGTGCTTTTATTAACTTGATAATAGTTTGCTTGTAATTTAAAAATTGTTTATTTAATTTTACATGCAACGATGCCTCCAAAACTATTTACAAAATACGTCTGTACGTTCGTGTCTCTTCACATGTGCCACACTTCTGTATTACCTTTCACACTTTTTCTTAATTTTGATGCTTTTAACTTAACATGTTGCCTCTCGATAGAGTATAGATTTGGAATGCCACGAATTCTTAATTCCGATTATTATACATCATGAATTACTTGGTATTGATCATATATATCGCACCCTGGTTTTATACACTGAGCGTGAGCGTGGTACGTTTAAGTTTGTAAACTAAAGAATATAAATACTTATATAAACATAATACCATAGAAAAACATATTCTTTTACAATCCAAGATTGAGTTTATAAACTTACTAATAAATCATTATTCCAACTCAAGATGAGGATATAATATAAAGTTGAATTAAAAGATGAATTCAAGTATGTTTTAATAATGCATGGAGTTGAGTTAGATTGGAGTTAGTGGTCAGGAGTTGACTTAAAAACTGGTAGCTCTTATTTGTTAAGGAGGTGAGTTAATGCATTTGAGTTGGGAGATGGACATCACTTTAATGCCTTTGAAAGCGAAACCTTCGATGTATACATCACTACTGTACTGCTCCTTAGACGGTCATCTGGTTAAATAGTTCATTTATCCACAAAAGAACAAACATTGTTAGGCTATGTGTTGTGGTTTAACTAGCAAGAGATAGTTACAGACTTAAAGTGTCACGTCACTATCACGTAGACAGTGTGACCGCCTTAGCCGTAAAACTAGGTTATCTCCTCCGCAACAAGCATCCTTATAGCTAGTAAATATGAAGACAAAGGATAAAAAAAAATCCATAAGTTTATACATCAGACTTATGATTTTAGTTTTTATATGTAATTCTTTTGATATAAACTTTAGAAATTTAACCATATAAAAAGAGACCTACACGTTAAAGTTTATAAATTTGAGGGCTTTGTAATAAAATTCACAAAAGCCTTTTTCAATAATTAAGTTTTCAGTTTTTATTATGAGAAAAGTGTGGTTCTCGACGTCGTGGTTTGTTCTCGTTTGTTATTTTAATCTTAAAGTTTAAAATATTAATTTTCCGTCCGTAATAAGTTTCATTTTCTTTGCAATTTTCATTCATATGATTAACCAATTTTGGACTGAAATAGCGTATTTTAACAAACCACAAGGACAAAAATTATTATTTTGGTTCTATTATTTATTTAATTAAGTCGAAAGTTATTGTTATTTTGAGCAAGTCTAAAATTTCTGGTTACATGTATTTCGTTTAACCATCTACTCGATTTGTTACTTTGACTAAATGCTTTATAAGGTTATAAACCTGCCAAAATTGTTTTTTCCCATAGCATTTAGGGATTGTTACAAGTCATTTTGATCAAGGCTGGCATTTTTGCTTCTGACACGTCTCACTTAACCACCAAAATCGGCACTAACATTAGCTCTAAGGGTTATGTTTCGCTTCCTTTTTTAAACATCATATCGAAACCAAATCTTGGCGATAACCAATTTTTTAAACCGGGCATAACTATGTATATGTTTTGGTACTAAATATTACTTTTATGAAATGCGAGACTAAATTTAAAATCCAATTAAACTTAAAAAAATGTCGTAGGCAATGTTCCTGAGAAGTGACCACCTCTTCAACAAGTTCCTGTATTTCGATATCTTTGATGACATTGTTGACTTGTGTGTTAACGGTGTATGGTTGGATGCTGTCTCTTAGATATTTATTAGGGTAGTAAATATTTCTGATATATCTTTGAAGAGGTAGGTTCCAGCAGAGCCCAGTTGGACCCGCAAGACTCACCTTGAAGAGAGACGTCTGCGCAGAAACCAACTGGATCCGCAGGACCCACCATGCTCAGAGACGTGACGTCCTTACGCGCAGTACGCAAGCTGTTCCCGCAGGAAATGCCTCCCAATGGTGAAGTACGCTGCCTGTTCCCGCAGCTGCGGATACAAGTCATCAGGGAAGGCCACCCGCGCAGCAAGGCTACACGCACAAGGCACTTAGCTCTCAATAATTCAGTTGTCACCTGAAGGAATGAGCAAAGCCGGGAACAATCCCGCACAAAGGCGGGAGGGGGAAAACTCCCGCCCAAATAAGCCAGTCCGTACGATGCGGGAAGATCTTCTGTACTGTACCTGACGAGGTATGGGCAAAAGATCTGACCAAAGATACGACAGCTCATTGACAGCAGTATGGCGAGCAGCATGCTCTTGTACTGTATGTCACTATTAGCCGCTGCCTACTCACCAACTCCTGTCAAACCAAGTGCATATCCGGCAGTTGGTGGAAAAGGAATAATATACAGCAGGCCTGGTCACTGTCAGCCGCTGCCTACCCACCAACTACCAGCATAGCACGTGCGTAGGCCACAGTTGGTAGAACAGGAATACTCTTCAGCCGGCTACACCTTCTTGGAAACCTACCTTCGGCTATAAATACCCCAAATGGTATGATCATCTTATCATCATATACTATCTCGTATTACATATTATACCTGATATCTGCTCTAGCAATCTCTTAATATACATTTATATTCAAGAGCAATCTAGTCTGATTCTCACGCCGGAGGGTGGTCACAAGGAGGAACCCCCCCCCCCTTCTCAGTGACGAGCTCACGGTGTCTGTTTTGCAGGTTATCAGAAGAACCATCTTTGCCGGGTCTAACCCCTCGTGGGAAACATCTATCTAACCCCCCAGGTTACCCGTAATCTGCCCGGGGTCTGATTAGTGTTTCTTCATTGGCGCCATCCGTGCATAAAAGCTAGAACTTCATTTCTTTTCAGTTTTTTCAAACTTCTGGAAAGATGGTTAAAGAAACTCCGGTAACCACAACCCCAGCTACTGGGGGGAATACCGGCGACTACACAGTTCTTACGAACACTACCCCGGTTACCCAAGTGGGGGCAAGTGCAGTAAATTTTACGAACACTACCCCAGTTACCCAAGCTGGGGCAAGTGCAGTAAATAATCGCTCACTGGGATTCACCGATACTCGGTTAGAAAGAGAACGAACGAGGCTCCCCTGCCAAACACTCGATGAAATTAAAGCGTGGGCGAAAGCACGTCAAAAGGAATTCCAAGCTGAGTTGGACGAACGCCTGCGTTCCGTCCAACAGGCTGACGAATTTGGAAGCACTCAACAGCTCAACATGAGTAGTGAGTGCGAATACTCGGAGGAATCCGACACCGACGCGAACCCTCGCCATAGGGCAAAAGGGAAGCGTAAGGAAACGGACTCCCAACCGAGAAGGCGTTTTGGAGAAACCTTCAAACCAAAAAACACAGGTGGAAATCCACGTGACTTCTCGAAAGCATTTACACCAAATGCTGCAAAGGTGGGAACGTCCAAATTTGCAAAGGACATTGCGGAAGCAATCGTCCCGAAAAGTGCCAAACAGATGTCTAACATCGGCACTTACGATGGTATATCTGATCCAGACGATCATTTGAACAGGTTCATGGCGGGGGCAACCGTCAGTTGTTGGACGGAACCTACGTGGTGTTACATGTTCCAAATGACGCTTGTTGGGGCTGCTAGAGCGTGGTTCGATCGTCTACCGGTCCACCACATCTACGGTTGGGAAGACTTCCAGCAAAAGTTTAGCCAACACTTCAGCCAGCAAAGAAAGTATACCGAGGAACAATGGACAATCCTTAATTGCATTCGAGAAAAAGATGAATCTTTGCCAGACTTCATCACTCGCTTCAACTCAAAGAAGCTAAGTCTGGGTAATATCAGCGAAGATCTTGTTCGCGCTGCTTTCATCCAGGGCGCGAATGACCCAGAGCTCATCCGCACCTTAACGGGTAAAGATGGCATGCCATCCACATAGGATGCCATCATGACAGCAGCAAAACGCTTTGCGGAAACGGAGAAGCAACTGGGTAGAGATCTCCCACAGAGCACAAACCTCTACACCCAGAAAACAAGAGAAGACAACGTCCTTACCGCCCGATTAAACAAAAAGCGGAAGCTAGGCATTTGGCAGTCAAGGGTAAACTTTGACACCTCATCCGGCTTGCAACATCGGTTAGGCGGAAGGGATAACGTACAGTCGAACCAGAACTCCAGATGGACGCCACTCACCAAAAGCGTCACCGAGATATTCGCCACTGAGGAGCTCCCATGGCCAAAGGCTCCAATAATCCGACATCGTCACAATGCTGATCGGAGCAAATACTGTGACTTTCACAGGACAAAAGGCCACAACACTGAAGAATGCATAGACGTAAAGGACATGGTCGAAGCATTTGTCTGAGATGGGACGCTCGCGCACCTCGTGGCGCAATGAACGCTGAGCAGGCTGATGCGTGTAGAACCCCAGTTGGGGAAAACACGAATAAAATTACAGCTTCAATGTTGGAGACTACATACTGCGTAAACAACGAGATCCCGAACCAGGTGCATATCGGCTCGATGGCACTCTCATCCCAACAACATGGAAGGGAGCTCAATTACACAGTTTGCATGTAGATCAATTCCAAATTTGTAAAGAAAAGGCCCAGAGCCACTTCTAATGGAAATGATTCTCCTTAGAACATCGACGCTGATAATTTTTCATTTATATTTTTATGAACTTTCAACACTGATGCCGGTTTTCACCGCATACATAAGTGTGAAAGTCGTTGCGTGGGGAAGGCGGCAAAACCCGCATAAACCCAAAAAATGGCAAACCTTCACGCAGGTCAGTTAAAGGTAAAGTTCAGTCATCCCACTAAATGAAAGTGCCGGTCTATCCGCATGAATCATGGTAGAGGAAACTGAACACTAACCTATTAACAACAGCGCGTCGAACAATTAATTTATTCAACACGGATATGACGGTTTTCACAGCATAATTACGTGGAAGGTCGTTGCGTGGGGAAGGCGGCAAAACCCGCATAAACCCAAAAAACGGCAAACCTTCACGCAGGTCAGTTAAAGGTAAAGTTCAGTCATCCCACTAAATGAAAGTGCCGGTCTATCCGCATGAATCATGATAGAGGAAACTGAACACTAACCTATTAACAACCGCGCGTCGAACGGTTAATTTATTCAACACTGGTATGCCGGTTTTCACCGCATAATTACGTGGAAAGTCGTTGCGTGGGGAAGGCGGCAAAACCCGCATAAACCCAAAAAACGGCAAAACTTCACGCAGGTCAGTCATAGGTAAACTTTGGTCAACTAAATGAAAGTGCCGGTCCTAACCGCACAAATCATGAGAGGAAACCGAACCTATTGACAACCGCGCGTCGAACGGATAACTTATTCAAAACAGAATTTCTAACAAAAGGATGAGGAAAACCTACACGCAAGTTAGATGTAGGTAAAGTTTAGCCATCCTACTAAGTGCAAGTGACGGTCCTACCCGCACAATCACGAAAGAGGAAGCAAAACTTCAACCTATTATCTACCACGTTCAAAAGTTAACTTATTCTAAACATTTAGAAAATTTCTAAAAAGATGAGGAAAACCTCTACGCAGGTCAGATATAGGTAAAGTTTAGCCATCCTACTAAGTGCAAGTGACGGTCCTACCCGCACAATCACGAAAGAGGAAACAAAACTTCAACCTATTATCTACCACGTTCAAAGGTTAACTTATTCTAAACACTTAGAAAATTTCTAAAAAGATGAGGAAAACCTCTACGCAGGTCAGATATAGGTAAAGTTTAGCCATCCTACTAAGTGCAAGTGACGGTCCTACCCGCACAATCACGAAAGAGGAAGCAAAACTTTAACCTATTATCTACCACGTTCAAAGGTTAACTTATTCTAAACACTTGGAAAATTGCTAATTTAAACTAAAGTATGCAAGTCATATAACGTTTATAAAGCAAGGAATCCAGTGAAAATAGCGGTCTTACCCGCACAAAGATTTATATTTCATAATATTCGTTACAAGAATGGCCGGGTAACTACCCGCCTACAAGAATATAAATCTATACAAGCTAAACCTATCCTAACAGTGGGAAGGGATCTTCAGGATCAAGCTTCAGGGCCACTTCCACTTGGACCAGCACCATCAGTAGAGCGTGGCGGTTCAAGGAAAGCTTTAAGGATAGCTAGCCCATCATCAGCAGCAGCAGCTTCGTTCACCTTCTCCACCACCGGATGCGGGAAGGCGGCATACTGATTCACTGCTTGGTCGTATACAGCTTCAGTATCCACATCAAATAAAGGGAAGTTGGAAGGCGGGATGCCTTTCTCAACGAACCCTAGACCAAGCAGGAAGCCGGCCTTTTCCCCATCCTCATGAGAAGCGTTGAGGGCTGCGCTCATAGCATCGTCATAAGACGTCTCCGTGAAGACTCGATGCACAACCTACAAAAAAGAAAATACAAGTATCAGAACCTTTTCTATTTACAAAGAAAAGCGTAAAGACATGAAAAGCTTACCTGAGACAACGCTTCTCGAAGAAGCCATTCCTTGGCAACCAGAGCCTCCTGGAGGGCAGCTTGAGCTTCGTTACGGGCGCGTTCGGCTTCACCTTTGTTGAGGTTGGCAAGCAACACTTCTTTAGCCGCAGCCTCTTCGACGCCCTTTAGCTTCCGCTCAGTGTGGTCAAGCACCCCCTCTGGTCCAAGATCTCTTGGAGCTTTTTGGCGTCTTCCATCGCCAAGGCATCATGAGCCTGCTGGAGAGCCTCTAATTTGGCTTTAAGCTCCTCATTCTCCACGCGTAGAGGCTCAGCAACAGCTTCAGCCTTGGTAGCCCTCTCGGTTGCGTTCCGTGCAGTTTCCTTAGCCAGCCGAAGCTGTTCGTTAACAGCTTGGGCAGCCTTGGAACGGGCCTCGAGCCGGGCCTGAACTTCAACCTCGAGGGCCTTGAAGGCCTTCTCCTTTTCCGCAGCCACTGCGGTAAGCCTTACGTTCTCCTCCCGGACAGCCCGCGCCCGAGCTACTTCTTGAAGGCGAGCTGCTTTTAACTTGTCGTTTTCACGACAAAGCAGCTCGACGGGCGGCTGCATCCGGGCCAGGAGAACCCGAAGCTCATTGGTTAGCCTACCCTCCTGGTAGCTAGCCATGGCTTCCCCCAACGCACCACTGGGAGCTGCGTGACGAGCCCACTCCACGCACTCCACAGGTGTGCGAAGGGTTGTTCCTCGGCGGATGTTCCATCGTGGAACATACACTTCATTGGAATCCGACACTGCAAAAAACAAAAAGCAGTTAGGAAAAGATGATATATAAAAAAAAAAAATAGGCCAAAAGAACCCTACGCACCTGTAGGGTCAATAACAGGCCGATAGCCGCCAAACCCATCACCTGAACCCAAGGGAAATCCGTCCAAGAGGTCAGGTAGATGGGAAGGAGGCAGAGGTTGGCGAGAAGCCCCATGCATACCTGAAGGATCGGCCGTCGTTGCCGATGACGGAGGAGGCATGGTGAAGGCCGCCGCGGTCGCCGCTGCGGAGTCCGCAGCAAAAGTAACCGCCGGCTCAGTGAAAGATGCGGTAAATATGGCACTGACGACCGGCGGTGATGTCATCACAACTGGAACAGTTGGCTCAACGGAGTGAGCAACTGAACCAGCGGAAGCAGGCGCAGGCGCAGCCGCCTGGGTCGTCGCCTCAGGTAGGCTGACCAAGCCTACCGTCATGGGTCCGGAGGTACTCCTCCCCGCTCCACCCTGGAATGCGTCAACATCCACGCCTGCACAAAGAAGATAAGTATTAATGATGGAAAGCTATGAAGTTAAAAATAAAGTTTGTACTTACGGGTTTTCTTGAGCCTAAAAGTGCGGACAGGCGGGGATGAACCCGATGGAGCCGGCCTCTTCACGCCGCTCACCGTTGTCATCCTGGGCTCTCCGGAGGTGACAGTCGTCGCAGCCTCCGGAGCAGTGGTCTAATCACCACCGGGGTTCCCCGCCACCTCCTCGCTCTCGGCCTCTGAGTCAGACCGAGGCACCGGATCGGCAGTGGAGGCCACCTTCTCCTTCCCCTTCCCGCCGGCAGCCTTCTTCTTCCGCACCAACGGAGGACCATCTGCGGATTCCTCATCAGAACATAAGATTAGAGGAATTCCAGCAGAGGTTTCAGCATTGAGGGGTCTAGGGTTGAATAACGCCTTACCTGGCCGCCTGGCGCTCAGGATCTCGTGGCCTAGCGGGTAGACCTCCACGAACCGATCCGCCGTTTGTTCTAGGATGGGCAACTCGTTCTCATCTAGAGCACGAGTACCCATCCGAGCGGGACTGTCAGCCTCCCGCGGATACAGGAGCGACTGCAAGTCGTTCCCCTCTGAAATAAAAGAAAAGCAGTTAGAAGACAAACCTATATAAACAAAGTAAACAGAGCATACCGTAAGGAACAGAGTTCAAACCGTATTCGAGGACGATCGGGATCTTTCGCGCATCCGCATCCTTCCACACCCGGCTCATCCCGAGCATCACCATCCAGGACTCCGCAAAGCGGTAAACCGGAGATTGGACTCGGGATATCTTCGAGAACCATTCCGCCTCCTGGTAGTTGGAGGCGTGAAGGCTGGGAAGTGCTTGCCCATTCTTGAACTTCATGGCAAGGGGGATGGCGCGAGCGGAGATGAAAAAGAACTCCCGCTTCCATGAGCGAAGACTGCGCTCGGTTGCGCTAATCTTCAAACCCTTGATCCGGGTTATCAGAGTATACCACCCCTGGATGCACCTCCAAGAGTAGAAGGTCATCAGGCGGTCGACAAAGGGCTCAATGCCCAGAATCCGGCACACCCACTCGAAGTGGCGAATATTCGCGATCGCCATCGGGTGCACCTCGGTCAGGTGCACACCGTGCCTCTCCAGGACACGGTACACAAACTTTGTCAAAGGGAACCTAAGATTCCCATAGACAAAGAATGCAGCATAAACCCCGATCTTGCCTCTGGGGGCATCATACACCGTCTGATGGGGTTCAGGAAACTCAGGCTCGAGAGACTCGAGCATGAACTTCCTAACGATGTACTGATATAGATCGACAGGCAGGGCACACTGGCACTCGCCAGCAGTACTCTTGTCATCGGCGTACACCCCAGCCTCCTGGGCTGTAGCCTCAAGATCGTGAGACGACATCTTGCAGATATGAAAGAAGAAAACGATTTCAAGAGAATGCTTGACTGAAAAGGTGAGTATTCGCCGGAAATCGTTTTGAAGATGAAGAGAAAAGTGAAAGTATGGATTACAAAGAACCCTCTCCCCCTTTATATACTAATCGCAATTAATGCGATGAATTTAATGCGGAAGAGAGAGAAATCGAAGGTGCAATGAAACTATGACACGTGGCAAAAAGCAAGCTGGCAACAGCTGTTGAAAGGACGCGTACCATTAATTTCGCGGCCACGCGCCCGAAAAATCGCGCCCACGCGCCTGAAAAAGCGTCTGGAATGACCATGTACTGTCACGTCACCATAACTTCCTGCACGTCCTGACACAGTCAGAAGAAACCGTCGCACGACGTTTCAGAGGTTTGGACTGTTCTTATCCTTTCACCAACTCTTCGAATTTCAAAAATTCAAAAAGATTCAAAAGTAAGCGGGAAAATACCCCTTACCTTGGCAACCAAGTAACCATAAGACGGGTGCGGGTACAGTGTTAAGGCAAAACCCTTCACATACTTAGCACCTGCAGGGAATTGAAGCCAAGAATACCTCGGCAACCAAGTAACTATAAGACGGGTGCGGGTACAGTGTTAAGGAAAAACCCTTCACATACCTAGCACCCGCAGGGAATTGACGCCAGGAATACCTTGGCAACCAAATAACCATAAGACGGGTGCGGGTACAGTGTTAAGGCAAAACCCTTCACATACCTAGCACCCGCAGGGAATTGACGCCAGGAATACCTAGGAAGTAAGTAACCGTAAGACGAGCGCGGGTACAGTGTTAAGGCAAAACCCTTCACATACCTAGCGCTCCGCAGGGAATTGAAACCAAGAAGGATCTTCTGGGCAATGCTTGCGGAAACGGAAATAACATCCCCGCATAGCGGGAACGTCGAGAACTACATTGTTTGAAGCTCCAGGATGGAATTGGTGGTTTTAACATAATTGATCACTATGTTCAAAACTACCAAAACCTCATGGAGAATCCACACAAGTGGGACTCAACGCTCCTGACTTGCGAGGAGGTTACAGACCTACCCGCATCATACCCAAAGATCAAGCAGGAAAGTCGGGAATTTCTGCAAGTGACATAAGGACTTCCGCGGGAAGAATCCCCATGGAAAACCTTAAAACTAAACCCTTTTCAAAGCCCTTTGCTTAAGTCCAAAAGTTCACCTCACTTTATTAAACATTCATGAGAAGAACATTGGACTGGGGGGACTTGAAGAGGTAGGTCCCAGCAGAGCCCAGTTGAACCCGCAAGACTCACCTTGAAGAGAGACGTCTGCGCAGAAACCAACTGGATCCGCAGGACCCACCATGCTCAGAGACGTGACGTCCTTACGCGCAGTACGCAAGCTGTTCCCGCAGGAAATGCCTCCCAATGGTGAAGTACTCTGCCTGTTCCCGCAGCTGCGGATACAAGCCATCAGGGAAGGCCACCCGCGCAGCAAGGCTACACGCACAAGGCACTTAGCTCTCAATAATTCAGTTACCTGAAGGAATGAGCAAAGCCGGGAACAATCCCGCACAAAGGCGGGAGGGGGAAAACTCCTGCCCAAATAAGCCAGTTCGTACGATGCGGGAAGATCTTCTGTACTGTACCTGACGAGGTATGGGCAAAAGATCTGACCAAAGATACGACAGCTCATTGACAGCAGTATGGCGAGCAGCATGCTCTTGTACTGTATGTCACTATTAGCCGCTGCCTACTCACCAACTCCTGTCATACCACGTGCATAGCCGGCAGTTGGTGGAAAAGGAATAGTATACAGCAGGCCTGGTCACTGTCAGCCGCTGCCTACCCACCAACTACCAGCATGGCACGTGCGTAGGCCACAGTTGGTAGAACAGGAATACTCTTCAGCCGGCTACACCTTCTTGGAAACCTACCTTCGGCTATAAATACCCCAAATGGTATGATCATCTTATCATCATATACTATCTCGTATTACATATTATACCTGATATCTGCTCTAGCAATCTCTTAATATACATTTATATTCAAGAGCAATCTAGTCTGATTCTCACGCCGGAGGGTGGTCACAAGGAGGAACCCCCCCCCCCTTCTCAGTGACGAGCTCACGGTGTCTGTTTTGCAGGTTATCAGAAGAACCATCTTTGCCGGGTCTAACCCCTCGTGGGAAACATCTATCTAACCCCCAGGTTATCCGTAATCTGCCCAGGGTCTTATTAGTGTTTCTTCAAACAAGTTTCTGTATTTCGATATCTTTGATGACATTGTTGACTTGTGTGTTAACGGTGTATGGTTGGATGCTGTCTCTTAGATATTTATTAGGGTAGTAAATATTTCTGATATATCTTTAATGATAAGTTTTTATAATAATGTTAAGTTGCAGACACATATCTAAAAATAGTTTGCTATAATTTGTTTTTCATGTGTGAACTTGGCTTTGATCATGGTTGTACTATGATATTTATTATTTCTTACATAAGTAAAATGTTTGATCTGTTTTGAACATCTTTTAATGTTGTCTTCAAAATCACGACGACTTATTTTCTTAATCGGCGACAAAGCATACATGATAGCAATGTTGGCCGTGGTACATCAGTTTGACAACACAAACATGGTGGATAACGGTGGTCTTGATACAATTCTGCTTAACATGACAATGAAAATTTTAAAAATTAGGCTAATACATACAATAACTAGTCTTTCATTAAACAGTATTAAAAAAACCGCTAAATTTCAAGACCCGTGCAGCTAAATTCATGACCAACCTTATTATATATGTAACATGAATAAATAAAACAAATGGTTAAGTGAGATGACGGGTCTCTTTTTTTTTCCTTTTTTTTTTTGGAAAATTCACGTATTACAAATAGGGCAAAAAAAGTTATTTAAAGAGGTATTACAACTTTTGATGGTCATGGGTTCCATTTAATACACTTAGCTGTTAAAAAAAAACGAAACATTACAACATTTAATACGGAAATTATAATATCAATAAATCAACCAACATATTAAATTGAACTGAATTATTATGTAGACACTTTACAACTAACATTTAATTAACTCTAATAAATCAACTAACACATTATTAACCTTATGGCGTACAAATATGTGAACTGTAACTTTAAAAATTACACTACTGTAACCATGTCCAGCAAATATTATGACCATCTATTGAACAATGTTAAGGCTAAACGTAATTCATTCTTACTTGCCATACCCATTTCCTAACACGCCTAAAACTTGTCATATTCCCTTCTTTAAACATTTATTTGTCTTTTGAATGTTTTCTTTTTAAAAAAAGTTTTAAAATAAAATACTATATTTAAAAAAACAACAAAACGTTTTTTTTTAAAAAAAATTAAAAATCTGATTACTTTTAAATAAAACAACTTTTTACAAATCCAAATACAACATTTTCTTTTTGCTTCAAGTTAAGTTTTACAGATCCAAATACAACGGTACAAGAAAAAAAATCAATCGAATTAATACACAATACCAACCCAAACAACATCAAACAACTCAAACTAAGACAAACATCATACTAATCACAAAATGATGATCAAGAACATAACGATAAAAATACAGTTTAGAAGAGGAATATCAAGGCATATGATCGATTAAACACTTTATAACACTTTATTATTGACTCAAATAATCATATATTACAATTTGAAAACTAAACCAACTTGGCTGACTTGTCAACTTAGGTCCTTCCATATTCACCAAAATGAATAACCGAAAGAATAGAGAAGGTGATGAAACTTAGACAGTTAGACGGTCCTTCGAAGAGAACAAGACGAATTGATTCATTTCACCAAACACTTATGTGCCTTCTCTCGTATGTGTGACACAATGGGTCCTGAGCCCAACTGTTAGCTTTAGCCCAAATTAAGACCGATAATCAACAACTCTTATACTCTTATAGGCTTATAGCCCACAATCAGACGGCCAGATCCATCACTCTAGTCTCAATATATAACATGAAACACAAAACAAAACAAAACAAAACAAGTTAACCAACGACTTGTGTTTGAAAGTACACATGCCTTATTTCAACGGTCCCTTAACTAGAATTTGAGGTGTAAAAGGTCCAAACCGGTCATAAGATAATTATGATTGGTTCACTAAAAGTAATAACTTTGTTCAGCTTAAATGAGCTTAAGCTAAGAATTAAGTGTGTTTGTTAAACGTACTCAAGTTTCATTTATCAATTTCAAGTAGGCTCGCTAGCCTGGAGCTATTTCTTGTATATTTTTTTTATTTTATGTCAAATATATGTTTACAATGTAATTATTATTTTATATAAAGATGAAAAGGTTAGATAATATACAAGACGCAATATGTAAAAAATAAGACTGTAAATATAAATAAAATCAATTATAGAGATTTACAAGTATGTTGAGAATATAAAATGATAAATAATAACGAATCGAGCACGAACATGAAAAAGTACTCTCATACTAAGCTTGAGCTTCCCGTATTACGCTACAAACGCTCCAGTCGTTTATAGTTACACCCTTACTACAACCAAAGTATATATATGTTAACAGATCTTCAATTTATCAAGGCCTAATGAATGGGCCGAAAGAACTCAACAACAAGAAGCCGTTAGTCCACCACCATATCATCCTACAAACGGCGCCGTTTAAACTCCAGATATTTAGGGTTTCAGAATACTTTACCAAAAGCAGTCAAAACATTTATGTCTCCATCCACGCAAAGGTACAAACTCAAATCTTCAATTTAAAAACACATTACTTTTTGCTTTCTTAGAATCCAAAGCATAAAAGACAAGCCCATAACTCAACCCCATATCATGTCATAGGTATATTAAATCTAGACAGCATAGAGTGTCCATAAGATTTGTAACTAAAAATTATATAACATGAATGTTATGTCACTATCCAGAGCCGTCTAGGATGGGGAGGCAGGTAGGTCGACCGCCTTAGGCCCCATTATCATATAGGCTCGAAAACTTAAAAAAAATTATATGCCTATATATATATATATATATTTAAAAAGGCATATATATATATATGCCTTAAAAAAATTATATACCTATATATATATATATATTTAAAAAAACTGTATTAGGCTCAATCAAAAGTTTAGTTTAAATAGTATCCAATAAGTCCATACCCAAAATCCAAAGCATATACAATACTCTATAACTTTTTATATTTTGAAATTGTGTTTTACTTAAGGCCCAAATATATTCTCGCATTCAGCCCAAATGCTTTTTGACGATTCTCGAAGACGGCTCTGTCACTATCATATAAGTAGTGAGCATTAAGTAATTTATCATATAGCAACCTCATAGTTTAACTAAAAAAAATTAATAATAGAAAAAAAGTGTTGTTTATTGGTTTGGGATGGACCTCATCTCATTAATACAACTAGAGAGTTAATGGGTTGGCGTCAATGGGTTTAACACCCAGCTTTCACAAGCTCGTCTTGGCGTTTGGCGATGACAAGGCTTTGACGCCGGTGAGGTTATTTAATTAATGCCCACAACATGTAGCCTAACACACAACTCAAAATGCCCAAAATGAAATTGCTTTAAGATTTGATTGCAACAAGAATGAGATCTGAAAAAACAATATTAAACTATTGGCTTATTTGCTTTTTTAGAATCCAAAGCATAAAAGACAAGCTGAAAACACAACACCATAACATATCATAGATATAATAAATATAGAGAATCCATAAAAACATAACTCAAAACCACAAAGATCCAACTAGCTAAAATTTAAAAGCTATAATAACAGTTTAATTAATTCATCAATGGTGAGGACAGAAAGTAAGCAAATAGCTAGCTCCGGTGCAAGTGGCAATGCTAGTCGGGTCATCGTACGCGTACGAATACGCTCTCGGACAAGCGACCTTAAATATCCTCGAATAAGCGGTCGGTTTGCACGTTTGAGGGTTACCAAAACTCCCGGTACAACAAAACCTAGGAGAGTTAAACGCCGAACACGCGCTCTTACACGCCACCACTCGTCGCTTGTCGTGTGACCTCACTTGTAAACCCACCGGACACATCATGTTTAGATCGCTAACGCACCCTGCATACATGCATTTTCCGGTTCCCTTAAAAGGTGTTATAGCAATTGGAAGGTTGTACCTGTTAGAAAATGTAGTGATTTTTAATAACATTATATGCAAATAATTATATATTTATAGTTAGGTGAGTTTTATTTACTTATATTTACTCGTTTTATGTATACGATATTAAAATGTTTTAAATAAAAACCACTAAAATACTTAAAAACACGTGAAAACCACATTTCAACACTATTTTAAATTTTTTTATTTTTTCTCTTTTTATATGTTATTAATATTTTCTCAAAACAAAAAGTACATGAATATATCTTTAGATACATGAAATTAAAAAATTATATGTAGATCGTAATCTATATATATTTATCTTGTATCAGATACAAGAAATTAAAATAAAATTAGTGTTTTAAAATGGTTTATACAATTATACGAGTTTTCTAGTTAAATGTAGACTCTATTGGAAGCCTCACATAAGGTATAATACTATAAAATATCAGTGTGAGTAAATGGTAACAGGTACTGATAGTCTGATATCGAAGTTTTCAATACCGACACAGTTTTTGCGATTTTTCGGATTTATCGGTACTGAGCTCGTCCCTGATATAAATTTATAAAATAAAATACATTCTTTATTTGACATTAACATTATTATAATAAGAAGTGAACCTAAATGGTACATTACCCGTCAACCAGACTAACGTCATAGAAATCCTGCTCCGCAGTGAGCGTGATTTCAGCCAACGTGGCAGGTGGGGCTCCACCGGCCCCGTTGCAAAAAAGGGCGCCTCCGCAGTCTCCGGTCGCGCACTTCCCGCGATCGGAGGCATCGAAGGCGCAACCCTCCCGGCCCCAGAGTCGGCCAGACCAGCCGGGAGGGAGCCGAAGTGTGTAAGACTTTTTGGGTGGGAGTTTAAACCCGCCTCGGGCAAGGACCGGGTGACCCGCCCCGGGTTGGATTCCGGGCCAGATTGGGTGGGTGCATTTGTTGATCATTGTGATGGTGGTGCCAGAGATGACGTGGATGGTGATTAGGAAGATGATGAAGAAGGTGAAGATGGAGTTAGAAGACATTGTGTAGAGAGAGTGATGAGTGTGGTAAATGCTAACTCGAATAATGTTGGATACTTTCACACTATTTAACGTTGGATTTTATGTTTTATGTTTCTTACCCACTAGGCCACTATCGGTTACATTTATATTTTTTTAAAATATTATATGTAGTGTGTTTTATCATGTGTTGCATTCATTTTTCTCTGTGGTGTGATATCAAGTTCCGTAGAACTCGTTAGATGTTATTTGAAAGGTGAGTTGGGACTAACGATTACATATATAATTACAGAGAAAAGATAAAGTACAATAACTACTTAATGTACAAGAATACAATAATACTTATTTTTTATGAAATCGATCCATAAAATCACATCATAAGTTCTTGAAATCGTCAATATATATCCGATCAATCACTGGTTTACCGAAATAAACAGTTTTGTATCGTTAATCAATCAATTTTTATTTTTCTTCACCCCGTTTTTTAGCTTTTTAGTTTTTTGGCTGAGCGTTTTAGTATTTTTTGCCTTTGAGCGTGTCGCGTACCTATCATACGTTAAGGGATTATTGTACGTTATCTCCACCTTATATTTATATATCAAGTTTTATAAACCAAAGTTTTAGTTGATCGATTTTGACCAATGAGAAGTACTGATTGATAATTAATTAGCGTCTTGACTGGATTTTACAACCACATTATACACTTACACCTTACATTTATTAAAACATTTTGAAGTTGTGGTTTTTTACTTTTTATCTCATGGATTAGAGAAAATGTTTTCATTGGGGCCCATCGAGATAAAAATCAAATTAACACGTTTGTAAATTGTAATTTGATTGTTACCAAACAACCAGAGGCCGTTTTGAGGAAGGGCAAGGTGGGCGACACTCCTAGGGGCAAATTTTTTAAATTGCTTTACTTTTTATGTATTTTATATATATTACAGCAGCCCATATTCTCTACATGCATCAGAGATCTTGGATTTTCGATGATCTTTTGGGACTACGTTTCTTCATCTTTCCCGGGGTATCGCGCCAGCCCCACGAGAAGACTGCGCCGGAAAATCTCGTGGCGCTGCAGGGCTGGCGCGGCCGCCGTCGGAGTCTTCAACTTCAAACTCCTCATCCTCCTCTGAAACAGGCCTTTTCTCCTGCGACCTAGAACCAAAATCAGTCTCGCGAGGAGGGCTGTGCGCAGGAGGAGGTGAGGGAGGTCTCGACGCCGCCAGGTCGGCGCGTAAAACGGCCTCCTGCTCCTTAGTAATCCCGATGAGGGGAGATTCAGTGCTTGCAGGAGCAGGAGCAGAACCAACGGCGCTGGCACCGGCGCCAGAAGTGCCGCCAGCAGCTTGTACGCCAGCTATGACTCCTACGAAAAAATCAACAAAAAGAAATGGTTCATGACTTGGTCTAAAAGAAAAAAGTCAGAAAATAAAAGTGCAATACATACCTTGACGCAACGCCGTTCGCGAGTTAAACATCGCCATGAAGTCCATTCTCCCCTTTGAGGGTAAAACAGGGGACTTCGAAGCGACCTCCGGCGCAGCCTCGGCATCTTGTTGCGCTTGAGGTTGATCCACCAAGGTCGCCGGCTCTACAAACATTTGAGTGAGCAAAGATTCATTAGTAATTCTATCAGAATCGCGCTCATAGAACCATAAAGGATAAGCAAAGTATACCTGTCGGAGAGGAAACGGCAGGCGCAACGCCGCTTCCCTTTTCCGCCGCGCGAAGGGAGGAGGTAGCGGCACCATACCTCGTATGGACAGGAGGTCTGCCCACTTTTTGAGGCAGGGAAGACAAGGAAAACTTGGTGGTAAACACCTGGGTCTTCTCAAGTCCCTTCGCCTGAGTAGGAGGATCCTGAACAACAGTGGCATCATCTTTCTTCTGTTTCTTACTGGCCCCTGAGCCAGTTTTCCCTTTAGCTTTACGCTTTAGTTGGGGCGCCTCCTCTTCCTCCTCCTCTTCCGCGAGCTCCAGCTCGTAGTTCTCAAGCGCGTCTACAATACACGCAACAGAAAGGTTAGCCAAATCTGGTATTATAAAGGCATAAGCATAAGTACAAAGGCTTACCAGGCGCATCGCTGTCAAAGAGAAATCCCAGATCAACAGGGATGAACATGTCATCAAAGCGATCGGGGAAGCCAACCTCCCCAGCGCCCAGCGCGACGGAGCCACCCTCCATATGCTCATCATAGGCGGCGTGGACATACTACTTGCTGACTGCACAAAACAAGTCAAATGATATCAGCAAAACGAATTATATTCGCGCAGAAGTAAGGCAATGAGATTAACTTACACAAGCCGTCAACTTGGATAACGGGCTCAGTCGCGCTGTCCGCCCACCTCCTGCTCATACCAACCCCCACCAGCGCCTCCTCGCAAATGTTCTTGGCGGGGGATGGTTCGGCAGTCAACTTTTTTACCCAGGCGCCAGTTGGGTTCTTGAAGACACCCACATCCGCAGGCGCAGAAGAGATCGTGCGCATGGTCATGCGGATGGGGATCACACCAGCCCTGATATAGAAAAATCTCTCAGACCAGTCATGAAGGCTCTTGAATGAAACAGTGCAGCACTTGACCTTCTGACTGCGAGGAATAAATGAGAACCAAGAATCTTGGATCTTGGGCTTATAAAAAAACTGAAAGCGTCGAGGGGTGGGCTCCTCGCGCTGAGATTTGCACATGAACTCAAAGTGAGTCATGCGCACGAGTCCAAACGGATAGACTTGGGATATATGAATCCCATAAAACTTAAGCAGCGCACCCACAAACCTTGTCATCGGGAGACGAAGGTTGCAGTGGGTGAAAAAATGGCAATAAAGGGATATATAGCCGGTGGGCGGGTCCGCCGCCGTTTGCCCGGCCGCCGGCAGCATGCAACCATACTCAGGGAGAAAACCCTGAGAGACGATAAGGCTGTCAAAATCGGCCTCCCTCAGTTTGCAGGGGATCTCATCCCACTTCTTCACTGCCTTGGTCCTCCCTACCTCCTCCGATGAGGCCTCAGCAGCCCTCTTCCCCTTGCCGGTCTTCTTCAACGTAGACATCACTAACGATTTCACACGGCGATGGATAAGGGAGATTGTGTTGTCTGAGCTATCAGACATACAACTATAAAATCGAACAAGGGATGCTTCTAAAGAACAGAGATCTGGAAGCAGAAGACAGGTAATCGGAATAGAATGAAAGAAAGAAAAGAGCTCTGAATAAACAAGGAAGATGAAGGATTAAAACTCTAAGGGCTTGCTTTTATAGGCCCAGGAGAGAGAAAATTTGGTACTGATCGGACTTCACGCGCCACCACTCGCAGGTGTAAACCAACGCGAGCGCGACACGTGTCCCTGACACTGTGGGAGGGGACACGAAAAGAAACGATACAGGTGCTGCCAGAGTTCACGCGCCACCACTCGCAGGTACGGACCAATGCGAGCGCGACACGTGTTCCTGACACTATGTGAGGGGACATGAAAGGCAACTGTAGCACCTCGAGCACACGAAAAGTCTGACACGTCTCCATCACTGACGCATGTCAGCAATAACCAACCACGTACAGGGAGACTCGTTTTCAACTAAAAGGATAGATTTTCGCGCAACGATGAGTAATAAGAAGAAAAAGACAAAACCCTATTAAAAGAGCAAACTATTAAGTCTAATATCTATCTTACCTCGCTCGCGCGAGACAAGACACACATTAGACTGGGGGGGCTTGAAGAGGTATGTACCCGCCTCAACACCGAGCGAGGCGGGTCAACCCACAAGATATAGACAAGAGGCTTGAAATCAAGACATTATGAAGGCACAAAGCCAAAACCTATGCGCATGGCGCATATAACATATGCTCACACATATCACATATGCTCAGGCATCACATATGCTCATGCATCACATATGCTCACGCGTATCACATGCTCACGCATATCACATCTGCGCGTGGCGCATCCGCGCGTGGCGCATATCACATGCTTGTGCATATCACATCTGCGCATGAAACATCTGCGCATGAGAATAAAGAGAAGACCTCGCGCATCCTCAGGATAGGCGCGTATCACACATGCACATAATCAACCTCGTCCTTATCCAAATCAGGATTAGGGCAACCTTGATTGTGCACGTCAGACAACCTTCCAGAAGGTATCTTTTTAAGGAATAAGAATATGCTGATGTTGACAGCTGCCAATGAAAGATGGACAACTCAGCAAAACCCATGTGCTACCACGTGATTATAACCAATGAAAAAGCACCAGGTGTCCCAAGGACAAGTGGCGCA
This sequence comes from Bidens hawaiensis, assembly GCF_021521415.1. Taxonomy (NCBI): domain Eukaryota; kingdom Viridiplantae; phylum Streptophyta; class Magnoliopsida; order Asterales; family Asteraceae; genus Bidens; species Bidens hawaiensis. Next base: position 279,641 of record NW_027493343.1, read on the forward strand.
AAGCAATTGGAGGAGGCCAATAAGGCCCTAACTGGGTCTGAGCCCAATCAGTGGAAACCCTAGCACTATAAATACCACATCAACTCCACAAGGAGAGGCACATCCAATTACACAGTATTCAGCTATATTAAGCAATACACTCCAATTCCCTTACTCTCATATTATTATCTTCTCCTACAAATTCTTATTCTCACACCGGAGGGTTACCCCAAAGAGGACCCCCCTGTCCCTTTCTGAGGGGTAAGTTTACGGTGCTGTTCATTTTGTAGGTGAAAGAATCCAGATCCAAGAGAACCATCGGTGAAATAGCATAATCACACCCGAGGAAAGTAGATCGTCTACCAGTGAGTCGATCCACGTTTCTTCACATGATTTTAAAGGTGTGTGGGTTACGATTAATGGTAGTTGTGACCTTAGACACTTTGCACCAATTTGGGATAATTGAGCAAATGTAGTTAGGCAGTTATAATGTGCTATAAACACATAATGTGCAAAAAATTTAATACAAAAAAGTTGACACAAATAATCATTCAAAACTAACAAATAATACAACCGTGTAATAGTATGCAAACACATGCCTTTTAACAGCTAGCTGTAAGTATATATTAACCAAAAAGATATGACAAAACGCTACATGTCCAAAGAGCAAAAGATTGTTTAGTGTTTTGAACACATAAACATGTCACAACATATCATACTAACTTAAGGCTTTTATTGATTTCATTGAATGAATAATTTCATTGAATGTAACTTAAGGCTTCTATCATGCGTAGTGAAAAAAGCCGATGCCCGTGCTCTCCTCCTCTCCCGTTCCCACTCACCACGTTTTCGTCATTGTTTATGTCGTAATGTTGAAGATAGTCTTTTTCCCGGAACTTAATAATAATATTTAGAGTTTGTATAATTTGTTATTTAGTATTTATATTTGATATAGGGATCGTACGAACATGTGTGCAGTGGAATCGGCTGACACCCATTGAATTAATCAAATCAAAGGGGGGTGGTCACGTGACCAGTCACTGTATCTTGCAGCTCTTTTACTGGCATCCACAAACAAACCCTTTGGATTTTTTCAACATCCTCTGTTCCCATCTTATCTAACCCTTTCTCTTTTTCTCATTCACATGTTCACAAATATAAAAATATCTAGGCTCATGTTACTGATTTAACTAAAAAACACTAGACACAAGATATAAACTTTTAATGTATAATTGTTAACATGTATTATTATTAATACAATCATATAAAAAGGTTCCATTAACATATGGAATATTACTAGAGCTGGCTCGACATAGTTTCTAAACGAGCCTAGCCAAAGTCAAAGTAAGCCCGCTCATTAGTTGGAGTGCTCACTCGCTCATTTGGCTAGTATATAAGTCAATATTCCGGTTCAGGCTGTGCTAAAGGCGGAAAAAGGTAACAAAGTTGCAAAACATGAGAAAGCGTGTTAACATAATTAAAACGTGAATATTATTTTTGCTTTCGATACATTTGGTTTCTTAGCTCCAAAGAATGTGGAGTTTATGAAAAGAATATTACGGGTCGTGCATATAAATTTTTTGGCTCCTAAGAACCAAAACTTTGTTTTTAATTCGGTTTGTTATTCAAAAGGAGGCTACAACGAAACTTGTTATTTGTTTGCCCAACGTTTTATTGTAATAGTATGAATCAATGTGAGATTCACATAATTAAAAACAAAATGTGTTTATTAGAAATATTACTATCCGAGTGTAACTTTTGTTTTGTAGCAATGGATGATTCATATTTTCATACCCATGTTACAAAAAGATAAAATGTAGCAAGTAAGAAAATAAATATTTTATTAGAAAAAGTAAGATTGGATGAACTCTTAAATACGGATACATGTGGTACGTGGAAGCATTGTGAATTATGAATGTTTTAACGATCCAACTTTAGGCAAATGCCCAAGTTATTAAAGGCAGACTTATATGGGCCTAGCCTAAAAGAGAGAAGAAATGGGCTTGAGAAAGCATACTTGAATAGATGGTTCAATACGAGTTCAAGGCTTCAAGCCTCTAATGTCATCAGAGTTTGGCTCATATGATGATAACTAGTTTTCCTCTCTATTTATTTGAAAGCAATCAAGCATAGAAAAATAATAATAAAGATAAGATACAAAACAATAACATAAATATCAGGATAATTCGTTATTTATTATAATGAAGATTAAAAAGTTATCACATAAAGGCAGAATCTATAATTCATAGAAAAGTAAAAGAATCACATAATACATATGTATATTTTCTCGTAAATTATCTATACATACGTAACTAATTTGATCAGAAACATCAAACACGCAAACTGTCCCTATTATATAATCCAAATCCAATCATTAGACTAGGCATACGCGTCAACCTCCATCGTCAACGTCAACCAACCAAGACGAGAATAACGCTCATTGTCAAGATTATATCTATAGTACTTAATAGTAACGACTCCTCGCACGTAACCATCTTTATACAAACATATATACATCATTCGATTAACTTTTTTTTTTACAATTACTCGTCTTGTATCCCAAAACATTAATTCATAACACATACATAATAGTTTAAGAATTTCTATAACTACACAAACGAAATTTTATAAACACATTAGTCACTGAACGTAAACCTAAATCCGTACACTTTCTACTACGTACAAGTGTTTCATGAGGGTCTCACCGTATCGTAAACCCGTTGATAATAAGGTAGTAAAAAAGGATTACTATGCATGGGAAAAGGTAACCCTAACACAACATTATTATTATTATTATTAACAACATTTTCACTTACACTATATGCATTACCACTTGTACCATATCCAACTTGCTCAAATGCTTTCACTTGTGACCTCAAAAACTTCAAATAATTAGCAGCTTCATCAAGCATAGAAGCAGTATCCATTTTACTCCCACCGGGTACCAGTTTCTGCAAAACCCTAATCCGATCACTTATCTTCTCCCTACGGCGTCGTGCCGCCGCCGTCTGTGGGTCACTTGATATCCTCACGTTCTTCCTCCGTGGCTTCTCCACCACCTCCTCGACGGAAAAACTCACCGGCCGGAAAGCTGCCGTTCTGTATATCATCTCCTTCATTGTCTCGCCGGAATATTCATTATATTCTGTTGTCTGCCGGAAATTGATACCGGATGACGTGGATTGGACCGGATCTGATCTGGGTTTCTTGAATCTTGGAACGTTGTTGAAAAACATGGAACTGTTGTTTGGTTTTTTGTCAGATGAGCATTGAGAAGAGATGACGTCATCTGGTGGTTTTGTGACGTCACCAGGGTTTTTGGTAATGTTGGTAGATAAGTTTTGGTAATTTGAGAAAATAATGGAAATGTCATCTTCGTAATCACGCGATGTGTATGTATAAGTATCGCTATCTGTAGTGACGGACTCAGGACTTTTTATTGAGACAGTGGTGGTGAGTGGAATTACGTTTTTGTCCTCATGTAAAATATTGACAGGTGTTGTTTGATGGTAATATTGACTAGGGTTGTTATTTGTAGTGACGGACCTAGGATTTTTTACTGTGGTGGTGGTGGTGAGGGGAATTATGTTTTTCTCCTCGTGTAAACTATTAATAGCGATTGTTTGACGCCAATATTGACTAGCGGAACCAAAACTCGAGGCTACATAATCGGGTTTTGGAAGGTCTTGGATCGGGTTCAAGAAGATATTATCCGATCCAAAATTGAGGCTTTCTTCTATTTCTTGTTGATGATGATTGAACCAACTCAATTCTTCCATATTAGTTAAAAATTATTGGCGATTATGACACTTTGTAATGTATAATTATCGGATTGTCCAAACTAGTGGATGTTGCAATTGATGCAAAACTTTCTAAAGAGCTATGAAAGTTGAAGAAGAATGTAATTTAGAAACCAAAGAGATGGGAGAGTTAAAGGTGAGTTTGTGTAATTTCAAATTTGTGCATGGATATGCTCATTGATGATGTAGGTTGTATATATAGTGGAGAAAGAGAGAGCTAGCTAGCGCATGTGGGACAACTTGGAAGTACAAAAACGACTTGTTAATTCTATCCAAAATACTAAAGAAACTTAGTCAAACCGATTTCTTAAACCAATCACATTTCGTAATATTCTTTTTGTAAGACTGAGTGTTGTAGGCTAACGTCCACAAGTCCACAACAAGCAAAAAGACGCCCGCCCATATCTTATGTCCGTTAACCAACTAACGCTACTTTGATAGAATTTAAGTGGGTACCATTCATTAACAACCAATCAAACCTTTTTTGTTCTCTATTTTATTTAATTCTAGTTAAGCCACAACATGATAATTAGATGATTAGTTATTTAAAAATTATTGCCTACGTGACACCGACGGACGATATAAGCTATTTAGTTTAGCCCGGAACACATAACCATATAAAACGAGTGTTCAATGAATTTATAATGAATTACTCTTAAAACATATAACTTGGTCAATTTAATTTCGGTGCATAGTGGAGAACTAGGCAACACATCACGACAGCCGATCAGACAATGAATGGGTTCCCATTCAATATTCTTTTTAGATGTAAAAACTTCACTTTCATTTTTGTCCCGGCCCTCCCAGTTATCATCATTAATCTTATTATTGTTCAATACCATTGTTTAAAAAATTTATACAAAATATTAATTAAACACGTCTTTTAACCTGTTTTTACTTTTTAAACACCTTTGCCAATTTATAAAACAATTAATTGTATATTTTTACATGTTATAATAGGAAATTTGAATTTAATAACTCTTAACTATATGATTTATTGGCCGAATATAATTCATACTTACACTTCAACCAATAATAATTTTAACTTTTATTTTTGTTGTCAAGACAATCCTACTAACATAATCATCATAAATTAATATTTGATTCTCGCTCAATTTCTCTCACATGAACGAAAAAGAGAAATGTACTATGAAGTTGAGTATAAATCAAATGTACATTGAGTATATTAAAATCTATGATCATTACTAAACCTGGATTGTTCTTGACAACAAAAATGAATTAAGGTTGAGATTTTCATTATTCAAAGTGTAACTTTGGATTATTATTGGCTAATAAGTGATAATTTAAATTATTAAAATCTGATTTTCCATTATAGTATATTAATTTGCAACTTTGATAGCGAATATTTCAATAAGCTACACAAGTAACCCCATAGGCCATAACTATTTAATATGGTAACTCTCAAATTCATTAAGTTACATAAAAAACATCCCATAACTTTTTTTTACATACGGTAGTAGCCCACAACTTTCATTAAGTTACACAATTAACCATAATCATCAAGTTCTGATAAGTTACATAAACAACCCGACAAGTTATTAATATGATACCGAATTCAGACCAACCAAACTCCTGTCGCATCACCATACATTGGTATTCTTTTACTTTATAAATATAGGTCCCACCACAACACGAACAAGCAACTAGTTTAGGATTAAAAAAACTAGGATAGGTTAAACAAACTAAAAACTAATAAATTCTTTTGAATGAAAAAGAAATATGACGGTCCTACCCTCGCAATCAAAACATCAAAATCTTAAAACAAATGTGGAGTGTTGTTGCTTTTTTTAACCGTGTGCTTGTTGCTAGGTTGTACACGATCAATATATCAAACCATATGGTATGGCTCCTCTCACATGTGAACCGCACGTTTTATTGACACGTGGCTTCATAGTACTGGTGTAATATCCACCTTCATGATCTATTTCCATGTTATCGTTTGTTTTATGAGGTTGGGGACCAAACAATAACACCCTTTGTACCTGCACCACTCCATACATAAACTCTTCAATTAAATTCAACAAAAATAGAGAGCAATCACAATTATACGTGGCAAAATAGATCTTATAAACAGCCGTTTAAAATAGATTTATATGTAAGTATTAAGTATATTATGGGGGATTTTGAATGCCGTCCCTGTAGTGCTCGAAAACAACTCATTTTTCTATGAAAATCTCCTAAAATCATGTAACATGTAATTCCGACAAATTTCAAACAAACTTCAACAAAAAAAAAAGTTATTTATAAATTTCTACAATATTGCAACAAAATAGTATAAATAAGAATTTTCGTTGGAAAATTGTAGCTAGCTTCCCAACAAATTCCTAGAAAATAAACATTTATCAGTGATGTTTATTATTTTCGATGAAAAAATGTTGGAAAACATTATAAATATAGTTATTCGATTTATCTATAGTATTATACTTTTGTTGAAATATTTATATTAGAAAAATAAACAAATATAAAAATAAAACATGTTATGTTGGAAAATTGTATAAACTTTGCGACAATATATTATTGTAGCAATTTTGTAAAAAAAGTTGCTTGAAAAAGATTGGAACTGATTTTTCTAACATGTGTTTTTCCCATACAAATTTTTTAGGAAAATCGTTGAAACATGGAGTGTCAAGTTCAATTAATTACTTATGTTGTTATGTATAAGTGGTTATTTAACGATTGATTACGTTTTCGTGGTTATTATTCCCTGGAAAAAAAATCTTATTGTATCTTTTAGTTTACTATCTGTATGTGATAGAAATTTTTGTAACCCGTCTTGATTCAACCTGAAAAATCAAAAGTCAAGTTAAGTTACTTCCACACATAAAAGCAGACACTAGTAGGAAACAATCTTTCAAGATGAAATCAAGCTCGGCTACGACTTTTTACACCTTTTTTCCTTATGAGTTATCATATCTTACTATACTATTAAAATAAATTAGTTTGTCTACAGATGGCCTCTTTCTATTGAACAATTACCTTTATTTTCAAATATATCTTTCACTTCTTTAATTTCCTTAACAATTCAATAAATCAAAAATAAATTCAATTGCTAATAATTAATTGTAGGTCAATATATTTGGAAATCTTTTATTTTTTTTAGCAACTTTCGGTTTCTTCTTTAAAATAGCAAAGTTACAGCTTTTAATTTGAAATTAATTACATCATGTCTAAATTAGTTATTTTTCAAAAGATTAGTCAAACATTCCATTTCATCTCATTTATCAACAATAAATGAGATGTAAAATAAATTCAAAAGTTTACCTCATATATTGTATTTATGTTCATTTCCATGCAATTTAATTTCATACTTGCATCCATTCTCTTTCTGACTATTGTTCATCTGACATCCTCTATATCAAACATTTGTAAGTTTTTTTATTTATTACCATTCATTTCATTATTTTTTTTATTATTACATTAACTACTTACTTCTTTAATTTGTGATTTTTCTTTGAGGACGTTATCTTTTATTTTATTTTTTTGTTGTATATATATTATGTACCAACAAATTATTCTTGGTACATGATATTTTCATTGCCATAAATTATGATTCTTATATAGAATCATTGATAAACTTTAAGAAGAAAATATTTGACAAAACATGATTGTAAATTTCTTAATGTTATTCCAGTAGTTATATTTCATACTCTATTTGATACTCTTATCATATTATTCCAGTAAGGTTTTATATTAGTTATAATTATTTTTGTTTTCCGTTTTTGTTTGTGTTTATATTAATAATTATATGATTTTTTTTCTTATAATCTGTTTAGGTTATATATCAAAATCGAAGATTCAATGGAGATCTTCACTATTTCGTTTTTCCGGTAACGTGATTCAATTTTTCCGATTGTAAATCATAACATCAATTTTACATTTTTTCACATGATTCAAATCTTCCATAATTTGTAATTTATTTATTATGTGATATTAATATTAATATTTAATTTTATCATTTCAGGTTATTGTCCCAACTTGATATAACTAATTTCATGGATTGAGGATTGTTTGTTAAGATGTCTTTTATTTTTATTTAATATTGATGTATATTTCTGTTAGTATTCATGTATTTATTTATTTTTCACAATTTATGTAATTCAATTAATTATTATATAATCCGTAAATGAAATTTAGTTGATTATTTTATAAGACATTAAATTATCTACAGTAAGATAATCAATCTTATATTTTTGTTGGTCAAAGTTCAATTAAATCATCAATGTCAACGCAATTTAAAACATTATTATACTTTCTAATATTATCTTACTTTCCATTTTTATATTTATACAGATTTAATATGGCATTTTAGAAACTGATTTTCCACATTCAAATGTCATATATATATATATATATATATATTTATATATATATATATTTATATATATAAACAAATATCAAAATTCAATTCTCACCATTTATTTGAAATTTACAAAAATATGTTATAGAATTTTACTTTCACCATTTGTTAAAAAACCGAATTTGAATAAATTAACTATTTGACCATTTATATTGAATAGGTTTAAGTAACATTTACATATTTAAACATAATTCTCATTCCTAATTTGACTAATTTTTTCAACCTTTTTTAATTTTTTGAATACCATCCATAATTTTTTTCTGTTAACAATTTTTTTTATTTGAAATCCCATTATATAGAAACATAGATATTACATCAACATAGCAGGTAGGCGGGCAACAAGCTGCGCCGCCATCCATAATTAAAAACTCATTTCATAATTATTTAATATTCATGCCTTAAATAAAAAAAATAGTTTCTTCTAAATATTTCAAGTTATCATAAATTTAATGTCAATTTCAACTAAATCCCTTAAGTGAATAGTAAAAATAATTAATTTAAACCATTTTAAAATTCGAATTCTTGACCATATTTTCACAAACCGAATTTTAAGAGGTTAACCATTTGACTGAATTTGACTATTTTTTTAATATGATTTGACTCTAATTTTGGTAAATTTGAACATTATTATAATTTTAATAATTATAATTTATTCTCATTTTCATTTATATGAATTTTTATAAGAAAAGTTAAATAATTTATGCTATATAATCAATACATTTGTTCTCATTGTTCTCATTAATTTATATATTGATGTAAAGTTATATGTATCTAAACGATTTTCAAATTCGGATTCTCAACATTTATATGAAGTTTACAAAAATATGTTATACAGTTGGACTTTGACTATATTTTAAAAAACCGAATTTGAATAAATTAATCATTTGACTCAGTTTGACTATTTGTATTAATATAATTTCATTCAAATTTTGGTAAATTTGGACATTATTATAACTTTATTAATTTATTCTCATTTCTATTTATATTGTCTATTTATAAAGGTTTGTGACCGATTTCACTCAATCTTATATTGTTTATTTATTATTTCCAAAACTGTTATGGAATTAACTGATTTGACTATATTAATGTTTTCCAAATTAGTTATGAAATTAATTCATTTGGCTATATTAATGTTTTCCAACAATTATAAAAAATTAATTGATTTGACTATATTAATGTTTTTCAAAGTAGTTTTAAATTTAAATGATTGACTATTAATGTTTTCTACAACACCCATGTTATTTGAACTATGGAATAAAAAAAGTCACATTTAATCATGCATTATGAATTATGTTTAATGTTTAATATTATTTCTTTAGTGTTTAATACGATATGATATTAGTATTCATGTAATGTGAGATATAATTTATCAGGTTACAACCAACTATTTTGAAGAGCATGAGATTTTCAAATGCATCAATGTCATATGTAATTCACATGTTGTATTGGCAATGCCAAAGTAAGCAATTTCAAAGTGTATATGGAATCTTTGAATGATTATATTGTAGTATTATTTAAAAATGTTTGTCAGAACAAGCTCGGGTCATATATCGAAACATGTTAGGGAAAATGCGAGTTCTGAGTAAAATGATTTTAGTTCAAACGCGCATTTAAGTTAACAAATATTTCTTTATTATAATTTTTTAATTGCCGTGTTTTAATTAAGGTAACCAATAAATATTCTTATTAATTAATTAATGTTTTTATGTTTTTATAAAGATTCTTACAATACGTGTTTTAGTTAGGTTAACCAATAATTAATTATTAAATAATGTATTTCTGTTTCTATTGAAATTTCCATAATTTTCATGTTTTTATTAATGTAAACAAAAATTAATTATTAGTTAATGTATTTTCGTTTTTTATACAATCCTATAAATTCGTACTTTAAACTTTTAATTAAGGTCGTCAAAACATGTTTAAAGTTAATAAACAAGAAGTATGATCTATAAGTTTATGAGGTTAAGAGTAGATATGTAGCTATAAGGGAAGCAAATAACATTTTGTCTTTTTAAATTTTGATGATTGTCTACAGATTAAAGAATGAGCAAAGACACATGGTATCAATAATCTCAAAGCCAGGCACTTTAAATCTTATTCAATAAGAGGTTATTTTAAATGTTTGTTTTTTAGTTTTAGTTTAACACATTTTGACGTTTGTATCTTAATTTTTTCTTAATATTCATAAGACATTTAAACCTGATTAAATACGGAAATTGACCAATTAGCAACAAACTTTTAAAGCTTTTGACACTCTTCAATCTCAACAAACCTTTTCATTTTCTTATATTTGACCTAAATTAATGTTTAAAATAAACACACCATTTATTATTTCAAAAATAATAAAACCTTTCATATTTTTTGGAAGTTGACTAATTAACCTATTTGATTTTAAAATTTTTATAATTATGTCGAAATTATCTATTACAATACAACTGTACTCAATAGTTTTTTTGAACGCATAAATGTCAATATTATTGTATACAATTAGAAAAAAGAATTATATAATAAAATTAATTGTAGATAAGGTAATGATGTTAAAGAGTTTGAAACATAATTTACTGTAGATTGCAGTTACTTTAATAAAAGTTTAATTAGGTGTAACATCCCGAAATTTCCAAAATGATATTAATTATATTACTTAATAATAGAGGGAAAGTTTACTCGGGTTATCGGGAATAAATAAATAGAGTAGGAGTTGGTATGGGTCGGGCTAGTGTTGGGTAATGGATATGGGTTATGGACTTGAGTTATGAAAGAAGGAAGGAGAGTCCATGGGCTTAAGCCCAGATCCCTAATATAAATACCCTAACACCCCAAAATATCTTCACTCTATCTTTATCCAAGCACACTCCACACACACATACACTAACTTCGCCGGAACCGGGCCGAGCAAGGGAAGAATCGGACTGATCCGAGAGTGAGAGAGGGCGACTAGTTGCGTTAACAAGTTAAAGGAGATCCAAACAAGCCCAAAAAGGTATGATTCTTGATCTTTGAAGTTTAAAGATCCAAGCTTTTAGTGTATAAACGACCAAAAAAATGGTCGGGTAGCGTAGTGGGTGATATTGAACCATAGCAAGGGTGTTAAAATCGCTCGAAATGCCGATCAGAAACTAAAACAGCGGCTGCCTGGGCAACTTCGCCTTCATCTGGGCAACTTCGCCTTCAAAGTGACGAACTTCGCCTGCATGCTAAGTTCGCCTGATGAACTTCGTCTGCAAGCTAAGTTCGCCTGATGGCAACTTCGCTGTAAAGTTAAGTTCGCCTAACTGGTAACTTCGCCTGAGGCCAAGTTCGCCTGATGACAACTTCGGCTGAAGCCAAGTTCGCCTGATGGCAACTTCGCTGTAAAGTTAAGTTCGCCTAGCTGGTAACTTCGCTTAAAGCTAAGTTCGCCTAAGGTTAACTTCGCCTAAAGTCAAGTTCGATTAGAAAATAAATTAAAAACCTAATGGAAAATGTGTTAAGACAGTTAATGTAAATAAAATTTTTCCAAGCTGACCTGGCAGCTCGACCCCAGCCAGGGGCTCTGCCCCTTGGACCCTGCTAGGGGCTGCCGCCCCTAGACCCCGCTGCCAGGGGCGCTGCCCCCCGGACCCCCGTTCGTTGTGGGTAGTAGTTAAGACTGGAAAGATGATATGAGTAGTGATAGTTGTTTGATACGTGTACTTGTTATACAGTCAGCCATGCACAGCTGAAGAAAGGGATTACGATTAACGGTGAACGTAACCGTGTTCAGGTGAGTTTCTAGCCCCATTCCTTGTTATGTTTTCGGGGCTGTGTGCATACTCGATGTGTTGTTAATACATTTATCCTAAGTGATAAGTGTATGTCATATGTGATATGTGTGATAGATATGAATGATTGTTTGTCGGTACGCGAACGATCTTCGGATATTGCGCGTACTGTCAGGTTAAAAATAAAGGTACGAATATTATATATCGAAGATGTATGAATATTTCAAATGAATACTTGTCGGGGCGTAAACGATCTTCGGATATTGCACGTAACGACAAGGGGTATGGTTGTTAAATGAATGAGGTAAAGAATACCTAGAGTGTTCTTATGTTAAAATGTAAGTATGTGTATATAGGTACACGAATGGCATGTGAGTTCTACGTTTGACATAGTAAGTTAGGATGACAAATCCCTCTAGCTTCTGTCGGACATAGACTCGGCTGGTGATGGCGTAGTTAAGGACTGCGAGCCTTATACGTGAAGTAGATGATATATGTAAACGTAGATAAGGACTACGAGCCTTATACGTGAAGTAGATGATATATGTAAACGTAGATAAGGACTGCGAACCTTATACAGCATAGGGGAGGATTGCGAACCTCGTACGTGCTATGAATTAGGTTGCAACATAGGGAAGGACTGCGAACCTTGTACGTGTTGTGGAGGTATTTCAGCATAGGAAAGAACTGTGAACCTTATACGTGCTGTATTTGTAGCATAGGGGAGGACTGCGAACCTCGTACGTGCTATGAGTTAGGTTGCAACATAGGGAAGGACTGCGAACCTTGTACGTGTTGTGGATGTATTTCAGCATAGGAAAGGACTGTGAACCTTATACGTGCTGATTTTGTAGCATAGGGGAGGACTGCGAACCTCGTACGTGCTATGAATTAGGTTGCAACATAGGGAAGGACTGCGAACCTTGTACGTGTTGTGGATGTATTTCAGCATAGGAAAGGACTGTGAACCTTATACGTGCTGATTTTGTAGCATAGGGGAGGACTGCGAACCTCGTACGTGCTATGAATTAGGTTGCAACATAGGGAAGGACTGCGAACCTTGTACGTGTTGTGGATGTACTATGGTATAGGGAAGGACCGCGATCCTTGTACATACCATAAATGGTGAACATAGGTAAGGACTGCGAACCTTGTACGTGTTCACGACCTTGAGTACAGGTATAGACGGTGAACTATGAACGTACTCTCGGTAGACTGAGGTTAGTGATTGTAGATATGTATGTATGTATGGTAGCAAGTATGTATGTAGAACAGAAGGGTAACTAGTGAAGTATGGATATGTATCTACAGATATGTATGTATGTGTATGTATTGTATGGCGTTCGATTAACTAGAACTCACTCAGCGTAGCTGACTTTTAGTATGCACGCAGGTGAGTTGATTATAGAGTTAGCATGAGGATGACACACGGCATGGATTGAACGGCTGGCATCTGAAGAAAGAAGTAAAGATGTTTTAAATATAAAGTTTTGTGTTATGGTATCAAAGAAAAGATTTAATGTTTTGTAACAAATGATTGATGTTTTATATTCCGCGAAAAGTTTTAATAAACTCTGATTTGAAGAACTGTGTTTATGAGTAAATCCGACGCTAAAGTAGGGTCACCGGGTTCGGGGCCTTACATTAGGGAATGCCTTCTATGTAATAACATATAACAACTTATGTTAACCTTTCAAATGACGTGTGTTTGTTCGAAAATTTCAATATTTCCACCTGTGTCGTACACGGGTTAATAACCTAGTTATTTAATAAATTGGTAATAATGTTTGGAAGTCAAATATATTCCATTAATAGTGAATAGGCCGGGCTACAAAACAAGCTGGTTAATTGGGTCAACGTTTGATGTTATTATCAACCATAATGAAACCAACTATATTGGACCACTCGTCTAATGACTGTGATCCCGACCCGAGCCCAAATATTGAAACAATTAGTTTGACATTGTTATTTGATGATATTAAATTATTAATTAACTCCCTAGTTATGAAAACCGACCATGAATATGGTCATTCATGAAAGAAACTATACTTAAATAACGATATTTATGACCATTTCATGTTGCCATGTTGGTTATGTTAATAAAGTCAACCAGAGAGGTAGATACTAATAGATGTTTATACCCTTAGAGGTTGAGGATTCAAATCCTACTGTAATCATGTTATAAGAAGTAGAGTATTAGTTGTATGAAATGAGAAAACAAATCAGCTAGAGATCATAATCTAAAAATAATTGATCAAGCTCTACACAATATACCACCACAATGTACATTATCTTAAGGCTGATAAATTATGGCGCAATCAAGTTATTATTTTGTAAAATTATATGGCTTAACATGAAGTTATGACTTAGGGTTTTTGTTAAATAAAATTATGTTATAAATGGTTTGGTTGACATATTAATGACAAAATTAAAAATCGTGTCTAAATGGGTTTAACTCGTTAAACCGTTTTATGGCTCGACACCACATTTTAAATTGGTTAGCAAATCCTTTGTTTAAAAAAGCGTGTCTGAGACGCGCCTATGCGCACTTAGAAGCAAAGCACATCGCTAGCTCTTGACCACCTAAGGCGCAAGATTTCCAAAAAAGCACACCTGAGGCACGCGAGGCGCACACTGAAAAACAGCCCAAGATGTAGTTGAGGCACCCGCCTTTTGTGCACCGAGTGTTTTACGGATCATAATGTTGTACAACTTGCATTTTAGGCTGTACATGCATATTATAACTATATATAATTTACAAGTTTGGTGCCGCAAGTGGCTAATTGGGCCACTTGGCGGCACCGTATTGGTCGGTGCATTTTGTATTTTTTTTAGTTTAGTTACCACAATAAACGTAATGAAAACTAATTAAACGTCAATTTTTTTAGTTCAGGTATCATAACAAATCTGAAAGAAACAGGCCGAGTTCGCGCAGAGTCGCGGCTTTATTTAAAGCCCATGACCGACAATGCTACCGACCGACCCCCCCCCCCCAAATTGGCCGTTGGTCCACCTCAAGTTATTTATTTTTTTGTTTTTTAGTTCCGGTACCGTAAGGTACGTAATCAAAACCGACCAAATTCGTGTCAAGTTACCGCCTCAATGCTCGGGACCGACAACGCTTTGGTTTCACCACCGCCTGGGTTTGCCAACCAACTAAACATTGTCTTAAATATTTCGTATTTTTTATATGTTAATGTTTTTATATGTTAATTTGACGAATTAATATATTGGGTTTTAACCCTCAAATTTTACCAATGGTGTCTATATTGTTACGAACGCAGCCGGGTACTAACCGAATTTGTGTCGACTCATCATTGTAACGTTCGGGTTTTACAAAGCCCGGATTTCAACGTATGGGTTTTGTTAGCTGCCCTGACGCAACGCGTTAGGATGAAAATCTAGTTATTACTATGACAAATCATATATACAATTTATTTGTAGCTAGTTTTGATAGGGATGCAAAAAAACCAATGAGACGTATAAATATTACATAAAAACGCTGCGATTTAAAATCAGTACACTTTTGCACTTCGCGCTTGTGCTTCGGTTTTAGACCATGTTGCTTTTGTGTTTTTTAAAACCAATATTAAGTCCACACAACATGTTTAAGACTCATTTATCAAAGCAACTTAATTTATAAGTTTATAGATGATTAACGTGTCATGCTTAATTTCCATTCCGTAACGGTCTAATATAGTTCGTTAACAGTTTTTACGATTATCGTGTTAGTTGTGTCTTATTATATTTATTACCCGTCCTAAGTGTAGCTATCTCATTCGTGTAATTATTTATAACCACATATATTCAATTTTGTTAAACGTGTCATATCATTTTGTGTTACTGAATTAGTTATATTAAAGACTTGCAAGTGTGCAAGTCCCAACTTCCGCGGAGAATATCATCAAGAACCGTGTCGACATACAATCAGGTTGGAATTTTCATAGATGATGCAAAGGTCGGCATCATCTTGAACCATCTAATGTATTTACGATAGTGTATTGTCAACGACATTTGATATAAGTTCCATGAATCTATACAACCGAACTTGCCTTCATGATGCACTTAATCCATGAAAATTGATGTCTAAGGGTCCCTTGGCCCATGGGGACCTCTACCCCTTGTTGCAAATGGATATACGTCCACCAAAAAATAAAATATATGCGACAAAAAGACCACACGGATTATTTATGATCTTGAAGTTAAAATTGAGCTGTGACAAATTGAAACTATTTATTTATTCTTTTATAATTTAAGAAATATTTTTTTTGTATTAAATTTAATTAAACATAATACTTTTAATAATTTAATAAAACATTTTTAAGTTACATCATTACACATAATTTAATACATAATTTAATGATAACAATTTTTTTGTTACGTGTTTTGAATGAAAAATTAGTTAGAGACTCATTCATATGTGACACTGACAGTGACATGCCAAAACGTCTTTTACTTTTTAGTCACATCACTACACATAGTTTAAGTACATGTGACATGTGCAGGTTAATAAACATATATGCATAACCACGGACCAAGAAATGAGATAACTTTTTGGGGCCTACTTCAAATCATATAGCCTTGTTTATTAGTTTATTACAATAAAGCAGTAAAGTCCATTTAGTATTCCACTCATCTAAGGCCCATGATCCATCAATACCTCTCAATCCTATCCTTCACCAACTCTCGATCACAAGATGATGTTAATTTAACCAAAAAATCATCATTATTTAAATTCATATGTAAAAAAATCACTTTTCATTTCACATATTTATTTCGTATACGTTTTGTAAGTGTAAAAAGAGAAAAAAAGTGCTAAAAAGAATAGATTAAAGAAGTATTAGTTAATCTAATAGGAATGATATGTAAACACTACTTTTTAATGAAATCAGTTATATAAAATACATAAAATATCAAAAACATATAAAAATAGAAAGTCGGATTTGATGATCTATAAAAGGTGAACAAAGTTACAAGAATAAAAATGTTTTTGTTGGGTTAGGTTAAAAGGTAATTATATACATAATGACATTTAAAATTGTGAATATTTTTTAATCTTATTGGTGCCATGTGGCCTTTTGTTATTGGCCCATCCTCCGTTTTTTTAACTAACTTTCGTTTTTACCTTGAATACCCTATTTCATGTATTGAGAAAACCTTATTTTTGAGTTTTTTCAGTATTCTTCGGGTATAGAGTGAGTTTTTTTAAGGGGCTGTAATTTTTTTGAGTATTTTTCGGGTATTTGAAGGACCCAGTTTTGGATATTGGAAAAACATGTTCCGGGTATGGAACCTTTTCAGGTATTATCGGGTTCAAATCGGGTCCAGTTCATGTTACAAGTTTTGGTATTGAAACATGTACTCTATTCGTACGCTATGGATAGGGTCGGGTAGTAAAAACCTGGGCCTGGTCTCAAATTTGGGTTTTTTGTGTAAGCTCTAGTTTAAACTAAAAGGTTTCATTCTCTATTTTTCTAATGGGCCTGATGTACAATCAACAAGCCCATTCAGTCATCCATCAATGAATCCAATCTCACGTAACGACGTATATAATAAATAATAATAATAATCAACGATGGACCAAAACCTAGACCACCCTGCGATTCGACGAATTCAATACAGGTTAGTTTGTTAAATTAGCACGTTATTATATAATAATAATCGCATTATTATTATTATTATTATTATACTTTTGATCTTAATCGATCTGTATCCGATGGATTTAATAGTTGTTTTTAATATTTGGGCGAATTTAGTTAGTGTGTTGATGTTAATTGTTTTGAATTTTGATTATTAGTTAGGGTTTTGAAATTTGAAGTTTTTTTACATGATGAGTATTAATTAATGTGCAAAATATGGAACTGTTAAGGGGTTTATTGACTTTCTGTGTTGTTACTTGTTACCATGATCATATTGTGTAAGGGCCGGGGTGTGCACGGTTCGGTTTTTGGAATTTTTGAAAACCGTTTTGTTTCGGGTTTTTTTTAGCTTGGGTTTGGTTACGGGGTTTTCGGTTTTCAATTTGAGCTAGGGGTGTGCATGGTTTGGTTTGGGGATCTGTTTTGGGCTAAAACCGAAACAAAAACCGAAACTTTAGTTTTCGAAGTTTTGAAAAAAGTTCGGTTTTGGTTTTTCAGTTTTTAGGTGTGTTCGGCTCGCCATTTGAGCTTATATCGGTTATTGGTCTCTTGATAAAATATCGGTGAGAATATTAGTACCGATAATATCGGCGATATTGGGCTGATGTATCACTGATATTTCCAATATCAGTGTTTTAAGTCCTTATAAATAATTTTTAGTGTTCAATGTTAGTGTTTTAAGTCTTAGTTAGTTCCTACTTGCGATTGTCAATGTTTTGCTAGTTGCAAAAGGTTAATTTGTTAATGGTTGGGAGAGTATACTTATTTTTAGTATTAAATTGCTATATATATGAATTTTTACATGATATTAAAATTACCGATAATCGATATCTCAAATGTCGGTCGTTGACCGATATCCGATATTTTTTCGCATTAACTGCTTAGAAAAATAATGATTCGGGCGTAAATCATTTTGTTAGTTCATAACTAATTGATTATTATACACTTGGACTAAATATTTGAGTTACAATTTTTTAAAATTTTTATAAATTACTTAAATAAAAAATTTTAATCTATAAACTTAATTCGGTTCGGTCTTTTTTTTACTAAATGCAAAACCAAAACTGAACCGTTATTTCACTTTTTACAAAAGCATAAAACCAGAGCATGGTTTTTTATTTCGGTTCTGTTTTGTCAGTTTGGTCGGTGTCAGACTGGTTTCTTTCGGTTTCATGCACGTCTCTGTTATCGTTTAACTTTTGATGTGTGTTTTTATCATAGGTTTGGAAGATAGCTTACATCTGTACTAATTAAATTTTGTGATAGTTTTGCTCTGAATAAGCTATTCATATCTATTAACATTGTGGTTCAATACAATGTTATGACATGTGGTTTATATCTATTTGCATCCAGGTTGCTGTGCATTGATAGTCTATATTATCGAAAGTAGTTTCTGCAGCATAAATCTAAGTCCTTCAGTAACTTAAAATGTTTATGAAAACCAGGCGGCTGCTTTTTGATAATAAGTTGAAGAGAAAACTCGAAAGTAGGAAGCGCAAAACAGAACATTCATCTCGTTCGGTTGATTCAGCAGGATGCAGTAAGAAACCAGTTTTACAAAATGTTGATGAAGTCAAAGACGGTCAAACATTGATTACTGGATCATATAAGAACGGTGCGTCAGTTATTAGGGAATCAAAGAGAACGCGTTCGTGTATTTCAAGGAAGGGTATTAAGGGAAGAAAGAAGAGGAAGATGGAAACTACTGACGAAGTTGATGAAATAGTCGAACCGATTGATCAAATCTCGGAACTACCCGAACACATTATCCACCAGATTCTTTCACATCTTCGTTGTCCAAAAGACGTTACTCGAATCACCGTCTGGTCTAAGAAATGGAGATCGATATTCGCTTCGTTTTTCTCATTTAACTTTGACCAGAAAAAGTTTAAAGCTTCGGGAAGATATAATCCCGATAAGTTTATAACTTTCGTTAACAGCTCGTTAGCAGAGAAACTGACACCGATGCATAGTATTCAGAAGTTCAAGGTTTCTTTGTTTCAAGCTAATTTTAAGCTAATACCGCCCATGAGTAACTGGATTAACGCTGCTTTAGACAAAGACGTCAAAGAGCTAGAGATTCACGTGGAAGAAAATAACGTAAGACGATATTATTTATTACCTAACATCGTTCTTACTTCCAACAGTTTAACTTCACTAAAGTTGTACGGCTGCAAGTTCGGTAGTAATATTATCATCAATCTGTGTAACTTAAAAGAGCTATCGATAAAGAACGCACATGTAAACACAGATTTGATCAACAACTTCATTCACGGCTGCCCTTCGGTCGAGGATTTGAGGCTAGTAAATTGCAAGGGAATAGGTCACTTACACATTTCAACTCTTCACAAGCTTCAACGGGCTCACATACATGAATGCCATGGGCTTGTGTCAATCAACATCGCGTTAACCAGTCTTGTAAGTTTTATGTATTGGCTGAAGACCTCGTGGTTATGCGATATAAACTTGTCGGGTTGTGAAAATCTCAAGTATTTATCGATTAAAGATCCGACCTTGACAGATGAAGTGTTTCAAGATATGCTCAAAAAGTTTTCATATCTTGAAAAATTAGTATTAAGAGAATGTACTCGTCTTGAGCAGATAACTATATTGAGCAAGACACTTACGGATTTATCTATAATCAGATGCAAAAAGAATATAGATCCTTTGATTAACGCACCGAATCTGACCGCCTTCGAGTTTTCTGGTGAGAGGATACCGTTTATTCCGTTTATGCTCTTGAATATTTTGAATTTGCATGTAGTGAAGCTACATTTACATCTTAGAAGAAAAGAAGCTTATCCTTTTCGTGATCTGGAGAGATTTTTACGGATTATTGTGAAAAATGGAGGCTGGAAATCGATTGTTAGCTCCAGTAAGGTATTAAGTTTCGTTTTGATTTTATGAATTCTATTCTTCTAATTTGATAATTTAATAATTTAGCTTCTCTAATTTATTCGTTTTGCTTCTTATTGTGGTTGAAGAATATAACTATTCATGAAGAATTACCTAAATTCGAACGTGTGTCATCAAAGAAACTCACGTTAGAACTTATCAAATCTCCCATGAAGTTGAAGGATTTTGTTGATAATCTACTACGTATGTCTCGGCCGAATATGTTATCGTTGGTGTCATCTTCCGATTCCGAGCTTTTAAATGTAATGTTTCTATGGTTTTGTTTTTTTAAAGATTATGTTTTGTTGAATACTTGGATTATATTATTATAATCTATAATCTTTTTTTGGTTTTAGTTTTTGAAGGAGAAGATAATGTCAAGAGAAAGGAACCCAAAGTGCTGTACATATTACTCTAGGAAGTGTTGGCTGCATCATATAAAAGATGTTACAATGGTGATACTGTTTGAAGGTGCGGAAAATGGAGACGAGGGTCATGATCTTCAACAAACTATGTTTAAATTTAGCTGGAAATCTTCGGCATCTGAACGACCAACACTGGTAAATGACTCTTAGAATCGTATCTATGGATGGATAGACGATTATAAATATCGATAACATGCTTATCAAATTTAACTAATTTTATTTTGATTTTTTACATGAGAAAACCGAGGTTTCAAAAGATTATGGTTTTGGCGTATAATGGGCATTCTGCATTTGTGTTTTGTGTGCTTTCGGGTATGATGATTTATAAGCTCAGGTTTTTTCCTTTTTGTTGTGATATGCTAAAATGGTCATCAACACGCGTTTTACATTGATCGCTAAAACCATGACATGTTGAACATAAACCATTTACCAATGTTCTATAAACAACTAAAACATTGTTACATCATACAATAATGACATATTCGTAAAGGTTCTCTTCTATGATCCACTTGATCTTGATTAACCATCGGTTTTGATGCGCAACGTTTAGTTATACGTATAAAATAAAAATAATGGGAGCCTACAAAAGGGAGGAGAAGTGAGCAATAAAAGTGAGGTTATCTGATAGGGTTTGATATGTTATAAATTGAATTTAGAGAAGATAGCAGGGATAAAAAGGAAGAACGATTATATTATTGAAAACGTAAAGGTTACAAGTTCCGGGCCTAGCCCCATCTCACCGCATAAGCAGGAGCCATGGCAATGCCATCTTAAACATGAACATACTCTCCTTTCCCTATTAGCTATTAATATCTATTTATAGAAATATAAGTTGCACTTGACCCCCTCTTAAAACAGACAAAAGACATTTAGACTAGAAACTAGATACTATTCCTATCATTACTTCCCCCTTCAAAACAGTTTTGTCCTCAAGACTGGGATCGGATGCGTCGTCTGGTGGTCGACCCTGCCCATGCACCACCCACAACTGATATGATCCAACAATTAACTCTAACAGGACTTGCAATTTTGTACCAACAAATGTAGCAGCCAACTTCTCAACAATCTGAAATGGACCAAAAATTGTAGCAGCCAACTTTTGATTAATACAACTTGCAACAGAGAGTTGGTGGGGCGTTTCAAGCTTCACATAAACCCATTCTCCAACTGAAAATTGCGCATCCCAACGTTTCTTGGCAGCTTGCATATCCATAGAACTTTGAATGTTGGAGAAATGAACCATAAGATGTTGTAGAGCTTCATCACGATCTTGAAGTTCGCGAGCCATCGACGCCACTTGAACTTCTCCATGAACAAATTGTAAAAAAGATAACGAGCTGAACGGTGCATCTTCAGTTGAACCAAAGTCCCACCCTGGTTTCCATTCAAAGGTTTGAACATCAAACAGTTCACTACCAATTTTGTGTTGACTTGGATGAACCTTAGGTACAATATTTGTAGGCTTGTGCAATACCTGACCAAAATTCGTTGAAGTGCGAGAGTAAAACTTGAAATCACCAACCTCATTGATATGTGTATGCGGGTGTCCCGTTGAGAACAATTGGGACAAAAGAACAGGGGATACCGAATGAAGTGCTAATATTTCCTCTGGATCAAAAAGAAGCACCGTTGGAAGGGCTCCAATTGGATTCTCATCTGGATGATTAAAGGAAGCTAACGAAGACTTAGGGTTCAGCGAACACATCTGATGGATAATTACCAGGATTCAGATGACTAGCAGTTGCAAGCCCTAGATGTGGAATATCCACACCCGAACCATAACATGAAACAGATCCCTTAATATCAAGCAATTCAAGGGTTGAGGAACTTATATCCTCATCCAATTGCCCTTTTGAATTGTGAATTTCAAAATGAAAGCGCTCTTCAGATCTGGAAACGATTGCCTCCAATTGAGCTATTAGAGACAAATCCCTCTCAGAAGTAGATGTGGGATTAAAATTCCTATCGGAAACAGATCTGAGACGAGAATAGGGAAGTACCTCACCGAACCAAGCGACCCAGCAACAGTCTTCTTCTGTTCATGTTGTTTCATCCAATTCAACACCTCTTTTCGAAATTCTCACGAGCAACCTCCAATGTTTTTAGTGTAGCTTTAATCTCAGAAACATCATATTGTAATTGTTGAATCTGTTGTTCCTGAACATCCAATTGCGAATTCTGATTTAGGGTTTCCATGATTGACTGGCATGTCAAAGGCAGGTCGGTTTGGTATGTTATAGATTGAATTTAGAGGAGATAGTAGGGATAAAAAGGAAGAACGATTATATTATTAAAAACGTAAAGGTTACAAGTTCCGGGCCTAGCCCTATCTCACCGCATAAGAAGGAGCCATGACAATGCCATCTTAAACATAAACATACTCTCCTCTCCCTATTAGCTATTAATATTTATTTATAGAAATATAAGTTGCACCTGACCCTCTCTTAAAATAGACAAATGACATTTAGACTAGAAACTAGATACGATTCCTATCATTATCAGGTTTAGATTTCGTAACTTCTCATCTCTTCTATCCTTGCTTTTGCATTTGAATCTCGAATAAAATAACTAAAGTAGATATTTTATATATGTAAAACGAGTAAAATTCTTTTATTTGGGCCCCTCAAATTTTTGGGCCATGCGTGGTTGCACCTCTAGCACATGCCCAAATTCGGTCCTATAGAATACACACCACTTATAGCAATATTTTAACCGTTTCCTTCTTTAACACCATTTCCACCTAAGTCACATAAACAGTCCATTAGGTTTGCAAAATTATAAAACAGTCACTTTACAAAAACTTGAATTACATATTTTAGTTTTAATAAAAGATAGTGTTAGAAGTTTAGAACCTTAACATGTTACAAAATGAATATTATATAGTTATACATGTATGCAACTTTTGAACATATAAGCCTATAAAATATGTTACAAAATGAATATTATATAGTTATACATGTATGCAACTTTTGAACATATAAGCCTATAAAATATGACTAGGGCTAATAAGCCGAATCATAGAAACTGTCTGTAATTAGCTTTGAGCAATGGATTTTTCTTCAAAGTTCGATCCGTCCGCTGAATACATCGAATCTTGCCAAGGTATATATGCTAAACAAAGGGGTAGCGTATTCCCGAATCGAATTAGACTCTTTTTCTAGCACACTAGTGAACTATATATTGTGTTTTATGTAACAAAAACATGAGTTGAAATGGAATCGAACAGGAATCACTGAATCAGTGCATGTTCTTTGTAACAAAAACATGTGGTGGAAATTGGAATGGGATGCATGTTTGTATTTATAATACAAATCAAATGTTGTAAACATATGTACAAATAATATGTAGATGAACATTGAGTTTATATATGAAATATATATTTAAAAATTTACGAGTTTACATTCTCTATATGCAAATGAGATACCGATACTTTAAATAATGTGCTTAAAAGTGTCACATATGCATTTGAACAAACGGTTTATAATTGCGGAGGCAAAATGCTTGATAAAAGTAATTATTGGGTATTATAATATTTACTTTCCTTGGGTAGACACAATGCTTTCTTTTTTCGAACAACAAACTTACCTACTCCTAAACCCGCACCTTACCACTGCATCATGTTTCCTTGGATATACGCGATGCTGTCTCATATCATTTTCACAAAAGACTAATTAAACATAGGAAACATGTTGCTATCTTATACTAGTGAGACCACTTCCATTAGGACCGTTAATGCTCGAATTATTGTATCACGGGAAAGACACTCGTATAGACGTGAATGTTGTTTTAAGGTTAAATATTGTAGGTTGTAAACTTGTAATCTCTTCTATAGATAAGCTAGGTTACAATGTATTATAAATAGCAGGAGAAATAATATCAAAGAGAATCCTTTACCAAGTAATAAAAAATATTTGGACAAAACGTGTTATAATCGAGTCGAACCTCTTCATTATGTCACCTCTAATGATTAATGGAAAAGGAGATCCATGGACAAGGTGGCCAGGAAAGTATTATATTTATTCAGGCCACAAACTAATGTACATGTTTTATGTACAAAAACTGTCTTAGAAAGGAATCAGAATGTTGCATGTTTTATGTATGTTAGTGAAGAAACGTGGATCGACTTACTGGTAGACGATCAACTTTCCTCGGTAATGAGTGTGTTATATCACCGATGGTTTTCCGGAGTATGAATTCTTCCACCTACAAAACGAGCAGCACCGTGAACTTACCCCTCAGAAAGGGACAGAGGGGTCCTCTTTGGGGTAACCCTCCGGTGTGAGAATAAGATATTGTAGGAGAAGATAATAATAATCTGAAAGTGAGTAAGGACTTAGAGTGTATTTTCTTGCTTACCTCCCCTTGTGGAGGTGGTGTGGTATTTATAGTGTTAGGGTTTCCAATGATTGAGCTCAGACCCAATTAGGGCCTTTTTGGCTTCCTCCTATTGCTTCGCGCCACGTGTCCTTAGGACACCTGGTGCTTTTTCATTGATTATTCTCTGACCAAGGTATTTCACCTGACCCATGTGCAATCACGTGGTAGCACATGGGTTTTGCTGAGTTGTCCACCCTTCATTGGCAGCTGTCAACATCAGCATATTCTTTATTCCTTAAAGGATACCTTCTGGAAGGTTGTTTGATGAGCACAATCATGGTTGTCCTTATCCTGATTTGGATAAGGACGTGGTTGATTATGTGCATGTGTGATATGCGCCTATCCTGGGGATGCGCGAGGTCTTCTCTTTATTCTCACGCGCAGATGTTTCATGCGCAGATGTGATATGCGCAAGCATATGTAATATGCGTGAGCATATGTGATATGCGCCACGCGCAGATGCGCCACGCGCAGATGTGATATGCGTGAGCATATGATGCGTGAGCATATGTGATACGCGCCACACGCAGATGCGCCACGCGCAGATGTGATATGCGTGAGCATATATGATGCGTGCGCATATGTGATACGCGTGAGCATATGTGATGCGTGAACATATGTGATATGCGTGAGCATATGTGATATGCGCCACGCGCATAGGTTTTGGCTTTGTGTCTTCATGACATCCTGATTTCAAGCCTCTTGTCTATATCTTGTGGGTTGACCCGCCCCGCTCGATGTTAAGGCGGGTGCATACCTCTTCAAGCCCCCCCAGTCTAATGTGTGTCTTGTCTCGCGCGAGCGAGGTAAGACAAATATTAGACTTAATAGTTTGCTCTTTTAATAGGGTTTGTCTTTTCTTTTTTATTTCTCATATGTGCGTTGCGCGAAATTCTATCCTTTTGGTTGAAATGAATCGTCCATGTACGTGGTTGGTTGGTGCTGACATGCGTCAGAGATGGAGACGTTATGTGTCAGACTTTTCGTGTGCTCGAGGTGCTACAGTGGCCTTTCATGTCCCCTCATACAGTGTCAGGAACACGTGTCGCGCTCATGTTGGCCTGCACCTGCGAGTGGGGGCGCGTGAGCGTAACTCTGATCAGTACCTGTTTCTTTCTCTCTCCTGGGCCTATAAAAGCAAGCCTTTTGAGTGGTTTTTCTTCATCTTCATTGTTATTTCAGAGCTCTTTCTCCTTCAATTTTCATTCCGATTAAGAGCCTTTGTCTTTTGCTTTCAGATTTCCGTGCTTAAAGTAACCGCTGTTTGATTCACAATTGTATGTCTGATAACCCAGACACCACAATTTCCCCCAGCAAACGCCGTGTAAAATCGTTAGTTATGTCCACTTTGAAGAAGACCGGCAAGGGTAAACGGGCTGCCGAGGCCTCGTCGGAGGAGGTGGGGAAGAACAAAACAGTGAAGAGATGGGATGAGATTCCCTGCAAATTGAAACAGTCTGATTTCGACAATCTCATCGCCTCTCAGGGTTTTCTCCCTGAGTACAGCTGTCTGCTCCCGGCGGCCGGGCAAACGGCGGCAGATCCGCCCACCGGCTATATCTCTTTATACTCTCACTTTTTCACTCACTGTAACCTTCGTCTTCTGATGACAAGGTTTATGGGTGTGCTCCTTCAGTTTTATGGGATTCACATATCCCAAGTCCATCCTTGTGGACTAGTGCGCATGACTCATTTTGAGTTCATGTGCAAAGCTCAGCGCGAGGAGCCCACCCCTCGGCGCTTTCAATATTTTTACAAGCCAAAAATCCAAGATTCTTGGTTCTCTTTCATACCGCGCAGTCAGAAGGTTAAGTGCTGCACTGTTTCCTTCAAAAGCCTTCATGACTGGTCTGAAATTTTTTTTTATATTAAGGCTGGTGTGATTCCCATCCGCATGACCATGCGCGCGATCACTTCTGCGCCCGCGGATGAGAATGTTCTTAAGAACCCAACGGGCACATGGGTTAATAAGTTAACTGCTGAACCATCCCCCGCCAAGAATATTTGCGAGGAGGCGCTGGTGGGGGTTGGTATGAGCAAGAGGTGGACCGACAGCGCGACTGAGCCTGTCGTCCAAGTTGATGGCTTAGGTGAGTTATTAGCTCATTGCACTATTTCTGCGCGAATATAATTCGCTTTGCTGATATCATTTGTCTTGTTTTATGCAGTAAGCAAGGAATACGTCCATGCCGCCTATGACGAGCATATGGAGGGCGGCTCTGTTGCGCTGAGCGCTGGGGAAGTTGCTTTCCCCAATCGCTTTGATGATATGTTCATCCCTGTCGATTTAGAATTTTGCTTTGACAGCGATGACCCTGGTAAGCCTTTGTACTTATGCTTATGCCTTTAGAATACCAAATTTGGTTAACATTTCTGTCGCACGTATTGTAGATGCGCTCGAGAACTATGAGTTGGAGCTTGCGGAAGAAGAGGTGGAGGAAGAAGCTGAGGCGCCACAACTCAAGCGCAAAGCTAAAGGCAAAACTGGCGCAGGGGCCAGTAAAAAACAGAAGAAAAATGATGCCCCTTTTGCCCAGGATCCTCCTACCCAAGCGAAGGGACTTGAGAAAACCAAGGGGTTTACCTCCAAGTTTTCCTCGTCTTCTTTGCCTCGAGGTGTGGGCAATCCTCCTGTCCACACGAGGTATGGTGCCGCCACCTCATCTCTTCGCGCGGCGGACAAGGGAAGCGGCGCTGCGCCTGCTGTTTCATCTTCTCCAACAGGTATACTTTGTTTATATTTTGTGGTTTTATGAGCGTGATTCCGATAGAGTTATTAATGAATCTTTGCTCACTCAAATGTTTGTAGAGCCGGCGACTTTGGTGGCTCAACCTCAGGCGCAGCAAGGTACCGAGGCTGCGCCGAAGGTTGCTTTGAAGTCCCCTGTTTTACCCTCGAAAAGGGGGAAAATGGACTTCATGGCGATGCTCAATTCGCGGACGGCGGTGCGCCAAGGTATTTATTGCGCTTTGATTTTCTGACTTTTTTCCTTTAGATCAAGTCATGAATCATTTCTCCTTGGTTTTTTCATAGGAATTATCGCTGGCACACAAGCTGCTGGTGGCACTGCTGGCGCCGGCGCCGGCGCCGTTAGTTCTGCTCCTGCTCCAACAAGCACTGAATCTCCTCTCATTGGGATTACTAAGGAGCAGGAGACTATTTTACGTGCTGATCTAACGGCGTCAAGACCTCCCTCACCTCCTCCTGCGCGCAACCCTCCTCGTGAGACTGTTTTTGATTTTTCCAAGTCGCAGGAGAAAAGACCTGTTACAGAGGATGATGAGGAGGTCAATTTTGAAGATTCCGATGGTGGCCGCGCAAGCCCTATAGCGCCACGAGATTTCGTGGCGCAGCCTTCTTCTCGTGGGGCTGGCGCTGACTTTTCTGCCGGCTCTCCGCAGGTATAAGTTTGTTTTGCTCCGCTGTGCGGACTTCCAGATTAGTGTTTAGATGACTAAAACGTTGCTTTTGCGTGGTTTTGTGTTTGCAGGGAGCCGATCACATATACCGCCCGAGCTGGAATATTACTGAAGATAGCTCATTTCAATCCATGGGCGTGTGTGAAGACTTCTGGGCTCACTCTGTGCCTCCGGCTGAAAGGAGGTTTCAGGAGGACCGCGCTCGCGTGGACTTGCTCAACGACCACCTTTTTGCTGGGTCTGCATTCTTTGCTGCCTCCCAAGAGCTTCGCAATGATTATATAAAAGTGCGTGATGCCCTTGTGGAGGCCAAGCAAGAGGCTAAGATTTCTGCTTGGAATCTTTCTGACGCTCGAGAGAGAGCTGAGAAACTCCAAGCAGAACTTAGCGAGAACCGAGCAAGTGCCAACGCTGCCTTTGTGAAGCGCGGGCATGAGCTGCAGGCTGCGCGGGAGAAGCTGCAAGCGGCAGAAGCGGATGCGGCCAGGTACGCGCGGCGAGCGCGTGACTTGGAGTTGGAGGCAGAGGCGCGTGATCAAACTCTTGTGCAGGCTAACACTGACAAATCTTTATTAGAGAGTGAGGTTGCGCGCCTGAAGAAAGAGCTCGATGCTGCGCGAGCAGAAAAGGATGAAGCCTTGGCGGCGGCAGCGTCTGAGAGAGAAAAGCTCGATGCTGCGCGAGCAGAGAAGAATGAAGCCTTGGCGGCAGCAGCTTCTGACAGAGAAGAGCTAAAACAAACCAAGGAAACTATTGAGTTGTTAAACTCTCAGATTCCTGCTCTTGAGACGTCTGTTTCTTCTCTTGTGCAGGATCGTCAATGGCTAGTTTCACAGGGTGTGACTCGTTGCGCTTATGCGATGAAATACTCAGACGAGTTTCAGACCCTTGTGATGGATTGCAATGCTGCGTCGCGCTTGGTGGGTCGAGCTGAAGGGTTTAAGGATGGCTATGAATATGGCATGCTGAAGAAGAATCCATCCGACTACCCTTATCAGCTCGACGTTGTCTGCGCTGACATGGCCGAGGTGGGGGAGAAGTACTTGAATACTCTAATTCCCATCCTTGAGCATGTATTTTTACCTTAATGAGTTTACCTTGACTTATTTTCCTAATCTTTTGTACTCATACTTTTCCTTGTGACTTGCAGATAGCCGCGCTTGCTGACCAGCCCAATCTTGGCGCGCTAAAGAAATTACTTGACGAATGTGAAGGGACTGGTGGCAGCTATGATGGCGCGGGTAATGCTGCCTCTGCTAGCGGCTCTGGCGTGGCCAAAGGACCTACTCCTGACACTATCGTGATAGAAGACGACTCCATTCAAGACGAACAGCTTGATTATGGTAAGTTTGGAGATGACGAGGAGCGGGCTGCGCCAGATGCTGAGGGAGGAGGTAATGATGAGGGCGATGAAGAGGCTGATGTTGATATAGAGACTTGAAAAGCCCTTCATGTTTTTTTTTGTTTGTAGTTTTTATCTCATCATTTTGTAAATTTGTAAACTTCTATGTTTTGGAATGAAATTTTGTTTTCCCCTTATTCGCATCTTGCGCATTCCCAATTCATCTCTTTATATTACATGTTTATGCTCGTTGAATATAAGGTATGCTTACACATTGGAACTTGGACAAGGCTGTAAGGAAATTATTTTATTTAATCCTTAACAGTTGTCACATTTCAAGTTATTTTGCAATATTTTGAATATGCTGACACGTGCCTTGGCACTTCATTATTCCTCTTTTGCGCGACGTTATCGCGCGTTTATTATAGGGAATTATGAATGAGTTTTTTAGCCTTTACG
This sequence comes from Bidens hawaiensis, assembly GCF_021521415.1. NCBI lineage: Eukaryota > Viridiplantae > Streptophyta > Magnoliopsida > Asterales > Asteraceae > Bidens > Bidens hawaiensis. The sequence continues at coordinate 310,095 of NW_027493343.1, forward strand.
TGTCAGTATGTGTTACTCTGATATCCATTATAATCCCATGCGCGACCTCGACCTGAGACCTTAACAACTATGTTTTGGCATGTGCTTTGCCTTAGCTGTGCTTAGGAATTTTTATGGTTTAGCTGCGCAGCATGTAGGATGGATGTTGTGAGTAATTTGAGCTAAGGCTCATATTATTGGGCTAAGGCCCTGACGTTTTAGAGTTAAAACTCGTTAACGCGTTTGAGCTTGAAGCTCGCGCATGTATGTTTTACTTCGTTTTATTTTTAGTTTGATGTCAATACAATGTTGTCATATTGCTCAAAATTAATAAAGGGAAGTGTGAAACATGTATGCAAAAGGTAATAGAACACACATTAAGAGAAAATAGCGCGCATCATTATTCATAATGGCTTAAAGGGCCTTGATTACAAACTTGACAACTTTTACATGAAACATTTTCTAAGCTGTGCTGCGTTCCATGTGCGCGGGATCTTCTTTCCATTCAAATCTTTTAAAGCGTATGCGCCTTTTCCCAATTCTTCCGAGACTTGATAAGGTCCCTCCCTTTTGGGAGACATCTTTCCCGGGGGTATTGCGCGACTAGCTTCATTGTTTCGAAGGACAAAATCATTCTTCTTGAAGTGGCATTCTTTCACGCGCTGATTGTAATATTTTTCTAGTTTTTTCTTGTATTTGGCTTCACTGATGATAGCCACCTCTCTGCGCCCTTCAAGTAAGTTGAGATCCGACCTCCTTTCTTGCTCGTTGTCTTTTTTACTCATCATGAGCACTCTATAGGATGGGCATCCAATCTCTGCTGGAATCATAACCTCCGTTCCATAGGTTAGGCTGAACGGGGACTCGCCATTGCTGGTTTTGCTTAATGTCCTGTGCGCCCACAGGACATTAGGCAACTCCTCGACCCATGCATGGGATTCTCCCTCCAACCTTTTCTTCAGCCCATTCAGCAAGCTTTGGTTCGCGCGCTCCACTTGGCCATTCCCTTGAGGGTGGTATACTGAAGTGAAGACTTGGCTGATGCGCAATTCCTTGAGCCAACTGGATATCTTCCTGTCAGTGAATTGTTTGCCATTGTCGCTCACAATTTCCATTGGCAGGCCAAAACGGCATATGATGTGGCTCCAAATGAATTGCTTCATTGCCTCGGCTGTGATTTTTGCTAGTGGCTTGGCTTCAACCCATTTTGTGAAATAGTCTACTGCCACTACCAAAAACTTTACTCGCTCTTGCGCTTGTGGTAGGGGACCCACAATATCGATTGCCAATTTGTGGAAAGGCCATGCGGAGGTCACCGGAATCAAGTTGTTCTTTGGCCACATGGTGTTTGGCGCATAGCTCTGACACGCTTTGCATTTTTGGATCTCTTTTAACGCGTCCAAGTACATGCCTGGCCAATAGTAACCTGCGTTCATTGCCTTGGCAACCACCATGCGCGGGCCAGCATGTATTCCACAGATTCCTTCGTGTATCTCTCTGATCACATAGCTTGCTTCCTCGGCATCCAGGCATTTCATGAGCGGTCCAAGATAAGAGCATCGATATAACGTACCATCAAGCAGTTCGTAGTTCTGCGACTTGTGTCTTATCTACCTCGCCTGTGCGCGATCGTCCGGTATCTTTCCCTCCTTCAAGAATTCCATTAATGGAGTTATCCATGATGAAGGTGTTGTATGAATTACAAGGACAGACTTCGCTCCCACCGACGGGTTGCTCATTACTTCCACCCTGACATCTTTGCCAAAATGATCGAAGCTGGTTGATGCCATCTTGCTCAGCGCGTCGGCAGACATGTTTTCACTGCGTGGAATATGTATGATTCTGAAGAAGTCAAATTGCTCGGTGAGTTTCTTCGCCTGCTCTAAATACAGAGGCATAGTGTTCTCCTTGGCATCATAAAGGCCATTGACTTGTGCTGCTACCAAGTATGAATCGACATGAGCCTCTAGCTTTTTAACTCCGAACTTGTGCGCAATGCGCAGACCAGCTAGCAGGGCTTCATACTCAGCTTCATTGTTGGTGCTCTTGAAATTCAACCTGATTGCGTAAGTATACTCATGACTTTCTGGATCCACCAGTTTGAGGCCTGCGCCGGACCCTTCGTTGTTTGAAGCTCCATCAGTGAATTATCTCCAAACATTTTCTTCATTATTGGCTTGCGGAGGGTCTACTTCGCGCTGAGCCTCTTCGACTTTTCCTTCAGGGATTTCTGCAATGAAATCAGCTAAGACTTGTCCCTTGATTGCTGGACGAGGTTTGTAGGTGATCGTGTGCTCCCCTAATTCCGGCGCCCATTTTGTCAGCCTTCCTGAGAGCGCGGGACGTCGCAAGACTTGTTGGATGTTGTAATCAGTCAGGACTTCAATGGGATGACCATTGAAATATCTATGAAGCTTGCGCGACGCATGTGTTAGTGATAAAACTAACTTTTCTATGATGGTGTAGCGCGTCTCAGGATCTGTCAGCACCCGACTTACATAATAGATTGGTGTTTGGATTCCCTTGCGATCCACCAACAACACTGCGCCAATGGCGCGCTCTCCTGCTGACAGGTACAACGTTATAGTTTCGCCAGGTAGTGGAGCTGTGAGCGCAGGCAGATTTATCAGACATTCTTTTATCTCACTGAAAGCTTGCTCGGCCTCAGGCGTCCACTTAAATTGGCTTTTCTTTAAGCAATTTCTCAATGTGTTAACGAATGGGGTAGATTTGCTTGCATGGTTTGCTAGGAACCTGTTAATTGATTCCAATCTGCCATTCAACTTTTGAACTTCTTTCATGGTGGATGGTGAGGGCATGTCAAGGATAGCCTCCACCTTCTCTGGGTTCACCTTGAAACCATCCTTGGTGACCATTACACCGAGAAATTTCCCTTCTTCTACGCCGAATGTGCATTTGCTCGGGTTGAGCTTCATGTTTACTTCCTTTAGGCGCCAAAGGGTTTCTTCGATGTCTTTGAGCATTTGTTTTTCCTCCCTGCTTTTAATCACCAAATCATCCACGTAGACTTCTAAGTTTCTTCCAATTTGCTCGTTGAAAACCGCATCCATGAGTCTTTGGTAAGTGGCTCCTGCATTCTTCAAACCAAAGGGCATTTTTGTGTAACAGAAAACACCCTTGTCAGTTCTGAAGGCAGTCTTGTCCTCATCTTGTGGTGCCATTTGAATTTGGTGATAGCCCTTATAGGCATCCAGGAAACATTTGAGCTTAAATGGCGCCACAGAGTCCACCTTCGCGTCAATGTTTGGGAGGGGGTAACAATCTTTTGGACACGCTTTGTTGAGGTCCTTGAAATCAATGCACATTCTCCATGACCCATTGCTCTTCTTTACCATCACAGGATTGGCTACCCATGTTTGGTATCGTATTGGGCGGATGATATTTGCACGCAGTAGATCTTCTACTTGCTCATTCATGGCCTTTGCCTTCTCATCCCCCATGACTCTTTTCTTTTAAGCAATTGGCTCTACAGACTTGAATGTGTTGAGAGAATGCTGCGCCAGGTCTCGTGGAACCCCAGTCATATCAGAATGTTGCCACGCGAAGACCGATATATACGTTGTGAGCAATCTTTTCATTCTCACCCTTGTGTCATCTGATATCGTAGCTCCAATTGTGATTGTTTGTTCTGGGAATTTTGGGTTGAGAATCCATTCCTCTGGCGCGTTGTTTGCCATTGGAAGCTTCACTCTCCCTTCTCGCGGTATACTTGTTACTGCGCACAAATGATCTCGGTATACAAATGTTACTCCTGTTGGTGTTGGGAACCCCAACGCGCCATGCGCTGGTGACGGTATGGCGTTGAATTGGGCAATCGTTCCTCTACCCAAGATCATATTATGGAATGAAGTGGTGGGCAAGACCAAGAAGTTGACAATTTTAGGTCGTTTGTGTTTCTCATCCCCCATAGTTAGTTCGAATTGTATCTGACCTAGGGGGTGAATAATTTCGTTTGAGACACCCGAGATTGGGGCATTCACAATTTCGAGCCTTGCTTGGTCTGCTGGATCCAACTTCCTGAAACATTGCTCATACATGATGTCTGATTCACTGCCGGTGTCCACCAGGACTTTTGACACCTCATAATGAGCGATGTGTGCAGTGATGACTAGAGGACTGCTGATAGACGGGCCTCCTCTGATTCTTGGGAAGATTACTTGTTGCTCGCGCCAATCCCCTTGGACTTGCGCGCTTCTCTTCCTCGATCTTTGCCCTTGCCTTCCTCCTTCAGCTACACAGATTCTTTTGAATTTTTTACTGGCTGAGGCTCCGTCTGGTTGTTCATTCTCTGGTCTTGGGTTTTTCACCAGGTGAGCCAACTTGCCTGATTTCACATCTCTTTCAATCGCATCCTTCAAATGGTGGCATGCGTCGGTGTTGTGCCCTGTGGACTTGTGAAACTCACAATACTTGCCACTGTTTGGTGGTCCCTTATGGAGTATTGGCTTGGGGCTTTTAAACTGGACATTCTCTGTGCTTAACACTTGCGAAGGCGTTTTGGTGAGGGGAGTCCATATTCTTGGTAGAGGTCTGTTAGGCTCTCTGCCGCCTTCCCTCTTGTCACCTTCTCCGCGATTACGAATGTCTTTTTGGGGCTAGGGTGAACTTTGTTGCGCTTGCTTTTCTGCGGGAGAATAACTGGTTTGTTGCAACCTGGACCACAAAGAGTTTTGTTTGCCCCTCCTTTCATTGTTGCGTGGTGCTTCTGTTTGATGCCCTCTATCTCTTGCTCTATCTTGGGCAATTTGTTTTTCATTTCGCGCGAAGACTCGCGATGCTTCCATAAGCTTAGCCCAAGTGGTTGGCATGCCATCTCTGCTCACGAGAGCTCTGCGGAGTTGATCACTGCGCGCACCTTGTATAAAGGCCACGCGCAAGAGTTGCTCAGTGATACCTCCAATTGCAAGAGATTCCTGATTGAAACGAGTTATGTAGTCTTCAATGGTTTCATCATTCCTGCGCACGCAGTGCATGATGTCATCGGGGTCGCGCGTGTGTCTGCGCTGCTGTACAAAGTGAGCCTGGAACTTCTCCAATAGCTCTTCGAACCCATCGATTTGTCCTGTCGGCAAGCTTTCGAACCAGACACGCGCTGCGCCCGTGAGGCAGCGAGCAAACATGTGACACCATGTTGGCATCGTCCAGCTTTCTAGGTTTCCAGTGTTGTAAAAACCTTGTAAGAAATCATCTGGATCTATTGTACCATCGTACTTGCCTAGACCACTTGGCATCTTGGTTTTGTGTTGAATGGGAGCCTTCGCAATGCGCTCAGTGAATTTTGAATGCTTCACCAAGATGGCTGGCCTATATGGTGTGGTTACGTCCACTTGCCCTCTCGCTTGTGGGTTGTACGGTGTGTATAGATCCATATCAACTTTGGCTCCAGGCGCTATGTTCATGTGCGCGCGAAGCTGTGAACCTCCTGCATGAGTATCTCGCGTCTTCCTCATGCTGTGCACCTCTTCCTCATCACTAATATCAGCGTGTTCGGTGTGAACAGAGTGACCATCTTCCGGCGCGCGCGCGCCCTTTTTGTTGTTCCCTGAATGGTTTGTTTATCAAATGCGAGCCTTTGTGTTAAGTCGGCTAACTTTTTGTGTTTGACCAGCTCATTGTATTTGTCCATTAAACGCCGTTGTTCGTTTATGAGCCATTCTTTAGGGTCATTGGTTTCAACTTCCGGACCCATTGGTCCTTTTTGTTTTGCACCAGTCATATTTTGGAACGTGAGATCGTCTGGAGGAGTTTCAGTCTGGTTATGAGATGTTGTGATGAAGGGATGGTTACTGGTGGTGCGCGCAGTATCACGCGGCGCCCTCAGAAACTGCTGTCCCTCATTAACATCCTCAAGCTCATTATCCTCCAGAACTTGATCGCTGTTTCGAACACCGGAAACCATGGTGAAGATTTTCAGAGAGAACTGATGAGATAGTGGTTTTGTTGCCGTTGTAACAGGTGATGGCGCCAATGAAGAAACGTGGATCGACTTACTGGTAGACGATCAACTTTCCTCGGGTATGAGTGTGTTATATCACCGATGGTTTTCCGGAGTATGAATTCTTCCACCTACAAAACGAGCAGCACCGTGAACTTACCCCTCAGAAAGGGACAGAGGGGTCCTCTTTGGGGTAACCCTCCGGTGTGAGAATAAGATATTGTAGGAGAAGATAATAATAATCTGAAAGTGAGTAAGGACTTAGAGTGTATTTTCTTGCTTACCTCCCCTTGTGGAGGTGGTGTGGTATTTATAGTGTTAGGGTTTCCAATGATTGGGCTCAGACCCAATTAGGGCCTTTTTGGCCTCCTCCTATTGCTTCGCGCCACGTGTCCTTAGGACACCTGGTGCTTTTTCATTGATTATTCTCTGACCAAGGTATTTCACCTGACCCATGTGCAATCACGTGGTAGCACATGGGTTTTGCTGAGTTGTCCACCCTTCATTGGCAGCTGTCAACATCAGCATATTCTTTATTCCTTAAAGGATACCTTCTGGAAGGTTGTTTGATGAGCACAATCATGGTTGTCCTTATCCTGATTTGTGTAGGTTCCCTGGATGGATCTTCACGGGATATCTCGATCTACACAGGTGCGGAATCCCTGCGTTGTTACGAGCGTAGAACACGAATCAAACAAACACACGATACGAATAAACGAACACACGTTATATTATAACCGAAACACGTGATATAATCGCTGAATACAGACTCAATACTCTCTGGTTCTCACGTCTCTCGACTCACACACGTCTGTATACGATTACCTTCTTAAACTCTAAACAAGCCGTGACCTAGCGTATAAATACACGACAACTTCGCCTGATATGTTCAGGCGAAGTTGTTGCTAACTTCGCTTGACTAACAAGTTCGCCTGATAAGCGAACTTGTCAGTAACTTCGCTTAAAGATAAACAAAACACAATTAACATTACAGACTGGATTACAGACACTAGACTATGAACTACTGACATTATGCACCAACAGACTCCCCCTTGGCAGTAGCTTCATATCTTTATCATTAAGCACTTGTCTTGTAATCTTCATGCATGCACTCCCTCTCTTACACAGACCGTGACTACTCGCTGATATTTCCTCGCTTCGCCTTTCCAAGCAGGAATATAGAATATCTTCTTCTCGTTTAACACCTGCAGATCAGCTTTAGATAAATTAACAAGATGCATCGGATCATACACTCTTAACACTTCTTGTTCGTCTTCGTTTTCCATCACGGCATCAGCAGTCTGGCAATCCACATACCACCATTTCAGATCTTTCAGCACATCTTGAGGCATAGTCTTCATTGGAACCTCTTTCAAACACCGAATCGGCTTATATTTCATCACCATCCAAGGTTTGCCATCTGCTCTCATTCCTCTTTCAGTATCTTCAACTAATTTCCCTTTCTGTGGTTTTAACAACTCAAACTTTTTCTCTTTAATACTTTCATTCCATACTATCTTCCCAATAACTCTGGCCATATTATCATCACCTCTATTAATCAACCCCAGTCTGGCCAAATCCTTTACCTCACAGTCAGGTAAGGTATTTAGAGATCTCAACGTCCTCTTAAAGTATTGGATCCCATCATATCTTTTCACCACGAACACTTTTAGCTGTTCATCATATAACCAACAGATAATGCCTTTCTTTGACTCAGCGTACCCTTTAATATTATAACTTTTCTTGAACATTGTAGGTACCACTGGCTTCTTCGTTTTGATAAACCAATGAGCATAGCCTTCCTTCCATCTAGGCTGCTCCTCCCATTCTGTATCATCAACTACTGTATCTTCACATACATTCGACTTCTCAACGGTTGGAAGCTCGTGTTCAACATTCTCCTCTACAATTTCACCTTCTTCAACATCATCTTCTATCACTATCTGTGCACCAATCTTCTTAATTTCTTCTAATGGCAGCCCATCATCATCACACACATCATCAACATCTAACATATCATCATCCAACTCCTTCAAGGCATCGATCACATCATCTCCCATCTCCTCGTCATCTACCAACACCACCTCATCACCACCAGAACCGCCAGCTGCACCTGCAGACTCCCCCTGAGCTGTGGTTGTCCCAAGAGCTTGAGTAGTTCTTGGCAACTCACCACCTGCACCTTTCGATGCATTGGGATCATCGTCTCTGTCATTCTTCTTCTTTGTCCTGAGCTCGTCGCCTTTACAGCTAGTCTCCCCCCTGAGATGCCAAGAACTCCTTCATAGCATCTATAATTTTTCCATGTTCAACCAGGAGGGACGACTGTAGTTGATTTTCTGCTACTAAGCGCTGAATAGACTGGGTATGGATAAGATATATCCTAGATTGCTCTGCCACGACCCGCTCTAGTGCAGCTATTCTTTCCGAGTCTGATAGGGTTGCATCGAAATCGAACCTCATGTGAGATATGGCTTGAGTATACTGAGGAGGGATTTCGAATGAAACCGGGACATCAGAAGTAGCTGTGGACGTAACCGCAGGTGGTATCGTGACCGACAACCCTGCAGTGTGAACCACTGTCGACTCAATAACCTGTGCAACAACCTCCGACGGAGTAAGCGTTGGAGGCGGCAACGATACAATATCTGGAGTCGTCAGCTGGAGTGTGATGGATGGGAGGCCAACAGATGATGATGTAGCCACCATGGGAACGTCCGTGGCGCTTGGCCTTGTGACCTGTAATGGTGTAGGGACAATTGACATACCGGACAGTGCGGGCGGAGCGAAACGTATGACTCTAGAGCTCTCACCAGCTCCCCTACCTGCACCTGTCCTGTCCCTTCTTGAACGTCTGATCAACTTATGAATGTCTTCTTCTTCTTCTTCTGACTCACTGTCGTCATCTGTCCTCTTTCTCTTCCCATACGTCCTCTCTTGAGTCACCATTATACGTCTTGCCTCATCCATTACATCATCAAAATCTGAGTCATCCACCGTCGTAGCTGCTCTAGTAACATTTACTCCCGTACTCTGTGGAACCGAGACCTGTATATTTTCTTGAAGATCAACTCGGTCCATGTCAAAAAATCCTTGGCCGCCAAAAGCAGCGTCAAGGTCTACCTCTTCTTCAGCTGACACAACAGGCGCAGCAGGTACAGCTTGAGGTGCTCCCGCCTGTTGTGTTTGAGGATCTCTAAACTCGTCTCCATTAGCAGGAACATACTCCGGGTTGATTAAATACCCAAACAGTGGAGTATGCCTAGGACGCAGTTCAGGCTTGCTTCTAGCACTCGAAGTTCTACATTGAGCAAAGATACGCTTGTTCACACTCTCCACGTATCTGATAGGGCTACGTTGAGGCAACGTGGGAGCAACATGATTCAAGATCATTTGGAGAAATCTTGGATACATGATGAATCTCTCACGCCCCATCGCCCTTCGCTGTCGATCAATCTCATAGAAGACCATCTGACTCAAGCTGTAACGCTTGTTATAAGTCAGAGCAGTCATCGCCGACTGCAAGGTCGTGCCCATCCCGTCAGTGCCCGCCTTCCTCCCTGACATGCAGACAATCATTACGTGCATGAGGAAGCGCCACTGATCGAGCAAGAAACCTTTCCTTCTTTGTGTATCCCCCAAGGGACCAGAATATCCCATTCATAGAAATGCTCCATCACGGAACGGAGCAACAAACTCTGTCGGGTCGTCCCTCGTCTCCTCTCCGAATTGCAAAGCCACCCGGATTTGTTCAGACGAGAACTGAACATCCTGACCATTTACTGTTGCACGCATCACCGGGGGGTCGACGCGGCAGTCATATTCCACCGTCTGCCAGAAATCCTCAATGTTGGGCAAGGAAATCGGCAGAGTTGTCGTAATGGCGTGGAATATCCTTGAGCGTAAAAGGAAGGTGATGATTTCGCGGAAATCATCAACTCCGCTCGCTTCCGGGTCTAAGGTGATATACATGTTGTGACCCGGGAAGAACTGTCTTTGTTGATCACCTCCGTCATCACCGCCTGCACCACCTGCTCCAGCAACAGCAGCCATATCTGCAACAAACAGGTTAAGTTAGATAAACATCAAAGCGAATCACAAGTTCGCCTGTTACCATGAGCGAAGTTGTGATCAATTCTGTATAGGCGAAGTTAAAGGTGAGGCGAAGTTGGGAAACAACTTCGCTTCAACTTGAACTTCGTTTGATAATAGTTAAGTAAAATGATCCAGGCGAAGTTACGGATAACTTCGCCTAATCACAACATCGCCTCATAAACTGTTTCAAAATCAATAATCAGGCGAAGTTAAACCTCAGGCGAAGTTACGGATAACTTCGCCTAAACTGTAACTTCGCCGAATTTGAATCGGCAACAGTTAGGGATTTAGAACGACGTGTAGATGATGATTTCAGAGATCGAGGACTCCGAAATACATGATTTTATGAAGTTATAGACGTTCATGCAAATTACTATCACGTAGTATCAAGTTTGAAAATCGGGTGTTTAGGTTTCAAATAATCGAGGTCACGAAACGGTTCGAATCGACCTGTAATTAACATTAACGACCATGATTATACGAATATAGAACCCTACACACCTTTAATCTGATTTGAATCGAGGTAAAAAATAACAGATGATCGATGATATAAGTTCGCCGGTTGACAGGGAGTTAAGTTCGCTGGGTTTTTGAAATTATGATCCTGTTTGACCTTAAAACTTCTTTATATAGGGTCAAAGTTAGTACAGGCGAAGTTATCGATAACTTCGCCTATTCCAGGCGAAGTTATCAACAAGTTCGCCTGTATTTACCAAACACACCCCTATACTTTTAATAATTTTCAATAAAGTTTTAAAAACATCCTTTAAAGCGTTAAATGATACGATCAAGACCAAGTAACCAGGTATAAAATCAAACAATTACAAAAGTAACAAAAATTTGAAAAATTAAAGTTCACGGGATCAAATTTCAGTCTCGACAGGGACTACCATGTTTTAGAAAAGAACCGAACAGGAATCATACTAATTTCGTGACTGTCACACAGATCCGTGTTCAGCTGTATTATGACATAAAGAAACAGGTTGTAAGCAGGTAATCTACTTAGAATGGTTTTCATCGTTTCTGTGATACGAGTTAGGTTCAATTAAGCTCAAAACTTAAGTGGGCAACAACTCAGAGATTATGATGCCTCCTATCTATTCTCAAAGCGTATTTGGCTTTCACCAAGTCACCCCGAATTGACCTTGACCCGTAGTGTCTGATTAAGTAGTGATTACACTTCGATCTTAGACTCTGTTTCCCGTTCATCTTCTTGCGTCTTGATTGAGAATCATTAACCTTATGAACTCTAGAATACACACATTTTTTTTAATCTAACATATATATATACAACTTCAAGTAGAAAATAACTGCAAGTCCCGAATCTGGATCACTGCAGTGTCTTGACACGCTATCTTCACGGGACTCAGAACACTCACGGGCTCGTGTATGACTGGGTAATCGCTTTTCTGCCTATCATTTGGAAAGATATGTATGAAGACATGCACAACTCTTAAGGAGTTTCCACATAAAATCGAGTAGATTTAGTTAGTATCACTTCTACTTTTACGCACCATAAAAGCTACCATGACATACAATGACTGTTCTAAAGACTTTTAAGCCTAATAACTTCACTAGTTAAGCACACAGAATCAGTATATCTATCACTTTCCAAGGTTGGACCAATTTTCTGTTAAACATAGTAAAGTAACTTCTTACGAAGTAGTAGACTTGAAAAATAATTTCACTTCCCTAAAAGAAAAATTTAACTTCTATCGCCCCAACCAAATCAAAGTCTTCAGGTTAACGGCTATCCCGAAGATCCAAAGGATCAGCTGGACCGACCACATACTAGTATGTGTCCTTCTAACTAAGTATGATCGACTAATTTTCAGCGAAAGAATGAAAACTCATCATAAACCGCCCCGGTCACTTTCAGTCATCTGGTTAATGGCTATCCTCATATTCTACAAGTAGAAATGAGGACCAAACATATCCTAAGACATGTCCTTCAAACTGAGGCAACCGACATAATTCTAAGCGATAGTGACGTATTTATTTATTTATTTTTTTTAAACAAACATAAGAAAGCATGGTTACTCGGGATTGATCATCCCATTCAGCTCAACAAGGTTTTGAAATCTTGATTTGTCAAACGCTTTAGTATATAAATCAGCGAAATTATCAAGCGTATCCACCTTTTCAAGCACAATCAGTTTCTTCTCAGCACAATCCCGTATAAAATGATGACGTATGTCAATATGTTTAGTTTTACTGTGCTTTACGGGATTATTAGTTACTGAGATCGCAGCAGTGTTATCAATACAAATTAGAGTAAGTGAGAAATTCAGACCATAGTCGCGTAACTGTTGTTGAATCCACAGAACCTGGGAGCAGCAGTTGGATGCTGCCATGTATTCTGCCTCACATGTTGAAATGGCGACTGATGTCTGCTTCTTGCATTGCCAGGACACTAATCTGCCTCCTAGAAACTGACATACTCCAGTAGTTGACTTCCGACTCTGATTGCACCCTCCATAATCAGAATCTGTGTAAGCTACCAACTCCAAGTCTCCTCCCTTCGCGTACCACAACCCTAGCTTAGGTTTGCCTTTGAGATATCGCAAGATCCTCTTCACACCCTTCAAATGAGATTCTTTTGGGTTTGCCTGAAAGCGTGCACAAAGACAAACAACAAACATTATATCAGGCCTAGAAGCAGTTAAGTACATTAAAGAACCTATAATAGCCCGATATTGGGTTGGGTCCACGTCTGTATCGTTATCTGAATCAGCACCCAATTTGTGATTGACGCAGACTGGAGTTTCATATGGAGTGCTGTCCTCCATCTTGAAGCGTTTGAGAACATCATGGACATACTTCGTCTGATGAATGAACATCCCGTCTTTCTTCTGATCAACCTGCAATCCTAAAAAGAAAGTTAGTTCACCCATAGCACTCATTTCAAACCTTTTCTTCATGACGGCCTCAAACTCCTGACACATGGAGACTTTTGATGCAGCAAAGATAATGTCATCCACGTAGACTTGCACCAGCAGGAAGTCGCTTCCTTCTCTCTTGAAGAACAACGTGCTATCTATCTTCCCTCTTTCAAACCCATTTTCAAGCAAGTAATCTGATAAGGTTGAGTACCAGGCACGAGGTGCCTGATGTAGTCCATACAACGCCTTGCTTAACTTGTACACGTGGTCTGGAAAGTCTGGGTCAGGAAAACCCGGAGGTTGCTCAACGTACACAACCTCATCAACTTTCCCATTTAGGAACGCACTTTTCACGTCTAACTGAAATACCTTCATCTTCTTATAAGCAGCAAATGCCAAAAACAATCTAATGGCTTCCAATCTTGCCACAGGAGCGAACACTTCATTATTATCAATCCCCTCTTGTTGATTAAAACCTTTAACGACTAGCCTCGCCTTGTTTCTTATAATTATCCCTTTCTCATCTCTCTTGCACTTAAAAACCCATTTTGTGCCTATCGCATGCACATTTTTTGGTTTTTCAACCAAAGTCCAAACTTCCATTTTCTTGAATTGAGCCAGCTCTTCTTGCATGGCTTCGACCCACGAGCTGTCCTTTAGAGCCATTTGATAATTCTTTGGTTCAATCTGGCTGATAAAGCAGGTGTACAAGCATTCGTTGATTATGCATGTCTCCTTAATGCTTGTGTAAACACAGGTTTGCTCATTCAAGCTACGTCTTGTTTGTACACCGGAGGACACATCACCAATCACATTCTCCAAAGGGTGATCTTTATGAATTCTCGTGGTCGAAACCGAACCGACATGCAAATTGTCTTCCAAGTTAGAAGAGAGCTCGTCAATGATTGTTCCTTGCTGAGAGTGAAACGGATTGAAAAATTATTCTTCAGGAGAGGCAGCAGGGGTATCGATAGCATTTGATGAGGAAGGTTGACATTTATCAAACAGCTGTCTTTGCACTAGATTTTCTTCCTCATCAAGGATCATCTTCGTAGCAACTCTTTCTTCTACTTCTGCACTATCCAAATAAGGTATGTTAAAAGACTTAAAAAGTCTATCATAGTCGAAAAACTCAGCAGGTCCGTTGCTTGGTTTTGGCGGTTTGTAACTTGTGATATCGGTGTTACACACCACCTCAACCTTGCCGGTCGATGTATTAAAGACACGTCTGTTGGGAGTCCAACAACATAACCGACTAAGATTCCTTCATCGGCTACTTCACCAAATTTAGAATTTGTCTTTAAAATCGAACAAGGGGACCCGAATGGTTCAAGACCACTCAAGTTGGGCTTCCTCCCATGCATAAGCTCATAACACGTTTTATTAAGTCTTTTAACAGTCAAGACTCTATTCAGGATATAACAGGCTGTAGCAACAGCTTCAGCCCAGAACACCACAGGAAGCTTCGAATCAGCCAGCATAGTTCTGGCTCCTTCAATTAACGTTCTATTCTTCCTCTCAGCTACTCCATTCTGTTGCGGAGTATACGGAGCGCTGTACTGGTGCTCAATCCCTTTCTGAAGGCAGAAGATCTCCATTTCATAATTCTTGAACTTCGTTCCATTGTCACTCCTGATGAACTTAACCCTTTTATCCATAACGTTCTCAACTTTGGTAATCAAATTCTTCACCATCTGAGCCGTTTCATCTTTTGATTTCAGGAAATATACCCACGAATATCGTGAGTAATCATCAGTGATCACCAAGCAATAAGAAGTACCTCCTAGACTTTTTGCATTCACGGGACCGAAGAGATCCATGTGAAGCAATTCTAGAGTACTGACAATAGAATTGACCTTCTTGGTGTGATGGGATTTCTTGTGCTGCTTTCCCTTCTTTCACGCTAGACATTTGTCTTCAAAGTTGAAACTTTTCAAGGGAACGCCCAGCACAAGTCCATTCTTGACAATGTGGTTCATCTTCCGAAGATGAATGTGCCCCATTCTCATATGCCACAATTCGGACTCCGATTCGCTCGCTTTTGTCATAAGGCATGATTCTTCCGTGGCCATTTCAGTCGACCTCATATCCATAATATACGTATTCCTCTCACGTGGAGCCTTCATCACAATCCACTCCTCTGGTATCTGAAAACCAGGATGCAACACAATCGCCTCATTCTTTGTAAAATGTACGGTGTACTCCTTATCACAGATCTGCGACACACTCAGCAGATTGTGCTTCAATTCTTCGACAATGTTTACTTTCTCTAGAGTCATCTTTCCATTAGACACCGTTCCCATTCCTGTAATCTTGCCTCCACTTTCTCCAGCAAAGCTCACTCTCCCTCCTTGAACAGGTTTCAAATCGTGTAACAAGATTTTGTTACCCGTCATGTGACGGGAACAGCCGCTATCCACAACCCAAAGATTATTGGCAGCCCTGTTCAACTGTTCCTGCACGATTAAAGCAAAAGATTAGAATCTAGGGACCCAAGACCAATTGGTCTTGGATCTATACATCCCGAACTTTGGCTTTCCAAAGTTAGTCTCTGTATAATTCCTGTAAGTCCTATTAGTATACCTCCTTGTAGATTGATTATGAGGCCTTCCAAACCTTTGTGAATTGAAAGAATTATAACTTACTGTTTGGTTATCAGCAGTGTGAAACTGAGATTGGTTTCTTTGAAAACCTGAATTAGTCTGATTTCTGAATTTTGAATGGTTTTCACTTTTACCAGTATTATAATTACCATTAGGCTTAGTCTCAGTTTTGGTATGCCTCACACCTCTGAATCGCTGCTTCAGAGGGCAATCTGCAACTAGGTGCCCTAATTGATTACACCTAAAACAACACCTATGCTCAACTTTCTTTTCAACAGTTGTTTTGGATGTCGAGGCTGTACTACCGCCCGTTCGTCTCACATATGGTGGGACATAAGGGTTTAGCGGAGAACTCTTTTTAGTTGTTTTATCTTTCTCTCCACTATTTGGTAATACAACCTCCTCCTTTGTCTTACCCGACTCGAATGACTTATCCGAATCTGATGAGACCGGACTCGGAACAGAAATTTTAACACTTGACACAGGCGGACTTGTTTCGCCTCTACTAACATCTGGTTCTTTGCTAGTTACCTTAATTGGAACTGTCTGAACAACCTCAAAGTCAACAGATTTCTGATTACTAGGATTAAAAGTGTAATTGTGATTATAAGGTGGTGGAACCTCATGATAACCAATTCCTCCCCTCTTAACTGAGGAACCTTGATCACTAACAAGGTGATCAAGAATAGCAGAGGAATTTCTGAACTGCTCAAGTTTTCTATTCAGTTCCACCACTTTCACCTGGTGATCAGCAATCTGTTTTTCTCTTTCAGCTATTAGTTTGGTTTTTTCTTCCAAAACTTCATAGCTTAGATCAATCACTTGAATTTTTTCAGCAAGTTTTGCTTTTAGACTTTTAATATCTTTTTCACAAGCTTTTATTTTAACTTTATAGCTATTTTCTCTTGCTTTTGTAAAATGATGATCTTCTTTTAGAGTTTTAAACTCAGCATCCAAACTAACATACGGATCAGTTATAGTTGCTAATTGCTCAGACAAGTTTTCACATTTAGAACAAGTAGGTTTAGAACATACCTCGGAGAGCTGGTCTTTAGCATCAGCCATGAAAGCTTTTTCTTCTCCAGTAGCTTTCAACCTTTCTTCATTTTCCACATTCGCCAAATTTGCCTGTTCAAAGATTTCTTCAGAATGCAGGTTCCAGTTATATTCACCATCTTCTCTAGAAATCATGGCACTATAATCTTTACTACCCCCATTATGCTGTGTAGACTTGCCTTGACCACGTTCTACACGCTCATTTCTGCACTCCTTAGCAAAGTGGCCGTTTTGCTGACAGTTGTAGCATCTTACCTTCGTCTTGTCAAACCCTGGCCTTCCACCGACAAACTTTCTTCTGGTCTTTTTCATAAACCGTTTCACTCTTCTCACGATCATAGCCATCTGCCATTGCAGATCCATTTCTTCCAGATCATCAGCATCAATCTGGTCATAGTCTTCATCCAACATAGCTGGATCAACAATCTTCCCCTGAATGTAGTTCTCATAGGAAGCAATAAAAGAAGCATAGAGAGCAAACTGCTCTTCAACAGATTTGACACTCATAGGCATCTTAGAGTAGTTGTTGCTAGGAATACTTGGAGAGCAACTACTCTTGCTTGCTTGCGGTTTAGATGCACTAGATCCACCTGCTACAAAGCAAACATCACCATTCGTGTTGACTGACACATGCCCCTCATGTGATGAGTTGGCGCCCGACTCTCCCTTCGAGTAGTAGGCAGCTGATTCAGTCTTCGAACCTGAACTAGAGTTGACTTTAGCACCATACATACCTGGATCTTGAACCTGATCCGTAGGTGTCTCCTTTCTAACCATGTTAAGCTCAAAGGTTCGGAGCTTGTTAACTGCTGTCTCAAGGTCATAGTCAGCAAAGTCTTTATCTTCTCTCATCAACACAGTATACATCTCCCATTTTGGTGGGAGAGCATCAAGAAGCTTCTCAACAATCTCATCTTCTTTGTATGCAATTGAATAGTTGCTGAGTTCAGTCATCAGATGATAATATCTGGTGATGATATCATCAAGTGATTCGTTTTCAGATACTTGAAGACCGAGAATTGAGTTTTGAGCAATTTGATCTTCGAAGCACGGATTCCCACATTTCCTTCAAACCGGTTCTCAAGAGCTTCCCAAAGCTCTCTTGCTGTCTTGTACTTTCTAAAAGTATGAAGGATCTCTTGTGGAAGAGCCATAGTGATAGCAGCATGAGCCTTGCTCTCGGCCTCATACATCTTTTTCTCTTCTTCTTTCATTTTGCTGTACTTTTTGATCTGATCACGACCTTCGTACTCCATAGTTGGTGGAATATAACCATCCTGGATGCATACCCACATTTTCGCATCCTGGTACTTGACATATTGTTCGAACCGATCCTTCCAAGCAACGAAGTCAGTTCCTTTAAGCAACTTTGGGGCCTTAGTAGCTGACCCTGCTTCTACTTCCATCTTAACTAACTCTGAGATGTTAATTGACGACATCTTTCTCAAAAACTAAGAAACCCGAAAAACAAAAAAAATTTATTCTGAAAAGTACTGTAGGCGAAGTTACGGATAACTTCGCTTAAGTCTTAACTTCGCTGAAGAACTTCGCTGATTCTTAACTTCGCTTGAGGTAAGCGAACTTAGCAGGTAGGCGGAGTTGTAGAGAACTTCGCTTGAGTTAGGCGAACTTGAGAAGGTAGGCGAAGTTGTGGATAACTTCGCTTAATCTTATATCTTCGCCGAAACCCTACGAACAGTGACGGCAACTTCGCCTGATGAACACGAAGTTTCTACAGATCTGATTTCTGGGTTTTTTCGAGGTTTTTGACGGTGTAAAGGGTTGAATACGATGGTAGGAGGTAAGAATGACACAAAAACACAGAAAACACGTCCCGCGAATAGTCGAAACGGGACGATTTCTACACCCGCGTGAATATCCCGAACCACACAATTGAGCAATAGCTCTGATACCAATTGTAGGTTCCCTGGATGGATCTGCACGGGATATCTCGATCTACACAGGTGCGGAATCCCTGCGTAGGTTGTTACGAGCGTAGAACACGAATCAAACAAACACACGATACGAATAAACGAACACACGTTATATTATAACCGAAACACGTGATATAATCACTGAATACAGACTCAATACTCTCTGGTTCTCACGTCTCTCGACTCACACACGTCTGTATATGATTACCTTCCTAAACTCTAAACAAGACGTGACCTAGCGTATAAATACACGACAACTTCGCCTGATATGTTCAGGCGAAGTTGTTGCTAACTTCGCTTGACTAACAAGTTCGCCTGATAAGCGAACTTGTCAGTAACTTCGCTTAAACATAAACAAAACACAATTAACATTACAGACTGGATTACAGACACTAGACTATGAACTACTGACATTATGCACCAACAGACTCCCCCTGGTTGAACATGGAAGTCTGATATAATTTTTCAAGTTCAACCAGGAGCATGGATTGTGAATCATGGATCTTGAATCATGGATCTTGAATCATGTCCCTCCTGGTTGAACATGGATTGAAAAATAATTTCATCTCCCGTAGGTACTGTAGATGAAATAATTTCATCTCGGGAGCAACATGATTCAAGATCTCTAGTACCTACGGGAGATGAAATTATTTTTCAAGTCTACTACTTCGTAAGAAGTTACTTTACTATGTTTAACAGAAAATTGGTCCAACCTTGGAAAGTGATAGATATACTGATTCTGTGTGCTTAACTAGTGAAGTTATTAGGCTTAATAGTCTTTAGAACAGTCATTGTATGTCATGGTAGCTTTTATGGTGCGTAAAAGTAGAAGTGATACTAACTAAATCTACTCGATTTTATGTGGAAACTCCTTAAGAGTTGTGCATGTCTTCATACATATCTTTCCAAATGATAGGCAGAAAAGCGATTACCCAGTCATACACGAGCCCGTGAGTGTTCTGAGTCCCGTGAAGATAGCGTGTCAAGACACTGCAGTGATCCAGATTCGGGACTTGCAGTTATTTTGTACTTGAAGTTGTGTATATATATGTTAGATTAAAAAAAATGTGTGTATTCTAGAGTTCATAAGGTTAATGATTCTCAATCAAGACGCAAGAAGGTGAACGGGAAACAGAGTCTAAGATCGAAGTGTAATCACTACTTAATCAGACACTACGGGTCAAGGTCAATTCGGGGTGACTTGGGGAAAGCCAAATACGTTTTGAGAATAGATAGGAGGCATCATAATCTCTGAGTTGTTGCCCACTTAAGTTTTGAGCTTAATTGAACCTAACTCGTATCACAGAAACGATGAAAACCATTCTAAGTAGATTACCTGCTTACAACCTGTTTCTTTATGTCATAATACAGCTGAACACGGATCTGTGTGACAGTCACGAAATTAGTATGATTCCTGTTCGGATCTTTTCCAAAACATGGTAGTCCCTGTCGAGACTGAAATTTGATCCCGTGTACTTTAATTTTTCAAATTTTTGTTACTTTTGTAATTGTTTGATTTTATACCTGGTTACTTGGTCTTGATCGTTTCATTTAACGCTTTAAAGGATGTTTTCTAACTTAGTTGCAAATTGTTCAAATTATGGGGTTTGTTTTGAAAAATTTTTAATTTCAGCGAAGTTCTGCATAACTTCGCCTGATAGGCGAAGTTATCCACAACTTCGCCGATACATCTGTGACCCTATATAAAGGACTTTAAAGGTCAAACTGTTCATTTATTTCAAAACCCAGCGAACTTATACTCACAGAAACCTCGGCGAACTATCGATTCTATTATCCTCAATCATTCTGTGTTTTCTTTCTCGATTTCATTGTCGATTAAAGGTGTGTAGGGTTCCATATTCGTATAATCATTGTCGTTAATGATTATCACAGGTCGATACGACCCGTTACGTGACCTCGATTATTTGAAACCTAAAAACCCGATTTTCAAACTTGATTTTACGTGATAGTAAACCACTTGAACGTATAAAACTTCATAAAATCATGTATTTCGGAGTCCTTGATCACCGAAATCATCATCTACACGTCGTTCAAAATCCTAACTGTTGCCTATTCAAATTCGGCGAAGTTACAGTCTAGGCGAAGTTATCCGTAACTTCGCCTGAGGTTTAACTTCGCCTGATTATTGATTTTGAAACAGTTTATGAGGCGATGTTGTGATTAGGCGAAGTTATCCGTAACTTCGCCTGGATCATTTTACTTAACTATTATCAGACGAAGTTCAAGTTGAAGCGAAGTTGTTTCCCAACTTCGCCTCACCTTTAACTTCGCCTATACAGAATTGATCACAACTTCGCTCATGGTAACAGGCGAACTTGTGATTCGCTTTGATGTTTATCTAACTTAACCTGTTTGTTGCAGATATGGCTGCTGTTGCTGGAGCAGGTGGTGCAGGCGGTGATGACGGAGGTGATCAACAAAGACAGTTCTTCCCGGGTCACAACATGTATATCACCTTAGACCCGGAAGCGAGCGGAGTTGATGATTTCCGCGAAATCATCACCTTCCTTTTACGCTCAAGGATATTCCACGCCATTACGACAACTCTGCCGATTTCCTTGCCCAACATTGAGGATTTCTGGCAGACGGTGGAATATGACTGCCGCGTCGACCCCCCGGTGATGCGTGCAACGGTAAATGGTCAGGATGTTCAGTTCTCGTCTGAACAAATCCGGGTGGCTTTGCAATTCGGAGAGGAGACGAGGGACGACCCGACAGAGTTTATTGCTCCGTTCCGTGATGGAGCATTTCTACGAATGGGATATTCTGGTCCCTTGGGGGATACACAAAGAAGGAAAGGTTTCTTGCTCGATCAGTGGCGCTTCCTCATGCACGTAATGATTGTCTGCATGTCAGGGAGGAAGGCGGGCACTGACGGGATGGGCGCGACCTTGCAGTCGGCGATGACTGCTCTGACTTATAACAAGCGTTACAGCTTGAGTCAGATGGTCTTCTATGAGATTGATCGACAGCGAAGGGCGATGGGGCGTGAGAGATTCATCATGTATCCAAGATTTCTCCAAATGATCTTGAATCATGTTGCTCCCACGTTGCCTCAACGTCGCCCTATCAGATACGTGGAGAGTGTGAACAAGCGTATCTTTGCTCAATGTAGAACTTCGAGTGCTAGAAGAAAGCCTGAACTGCGTCCTAGGCATACTCCACTGTTTGGGTATTTAATCAACCCGGAGTATGTTCCTGCTAATGGGGACGAGTTTAGAGATCCTCAAACACAACAGGCGGGAGCACCTCAAGCTGTACCTGCTGCGCCTGTTGTGTCAGCTGAAGAAGAGGTAGACCTTGACGCTGCTTTTGGCGGCCAATGATTTTTTGACATGGACCGAGTTGATCTTCAAGAAAATATACAGGTCTCGGTTCCACAGAGTACGGGAGTAAATGTTACTAGAGCAGCTACGACGGTGGATGACTCAGATTTTGATGATGTAATGGATGAGGCAAGACGTATGATGGTGACTCAAGAGAGGACGTATGGGAAGAGAAAGAGGACAGATTACAACAGTGAGTCAGAAGAAGAAGAAGACATTCATAAGTTGATCAGACGTTCAAGAAGGGACAGGACAGGTGCAGGTAGGGGAGCTGGTGAGAGCTCTAGAGTCATACGTTTCGCTCCGCCCGCACTGTCCGGTATGTCAATTGTCCCTACACCATTACAGGTCACAAGGCCAAGCGCCACAGACGTTCCCGTGGTGGCTACATCATCATCTGTTGGCCTCCCATCCATCACACTCCAGCTGACGACTCCAGATATTGTATCGTTGCCGCCTCCAACGCTTACTCCGTCGGAGGTTGTTGCACAGGTTATTGAGTCGACAGTGGTTCACACTGCAGGGTTGTCGGTCACGATACCACCTGCGGTTACGTCCACAGCTACTTCTGATGTCCCGGTTTCATTCGAAATCCCTCCTCAGTATACTCAAGACATATCTCACATGAGGTTCGATTTCGATGCAACCCTATCAGACTCGGAAAGAATAGCTGCACTAGAGCGGGTCGTGGCAGAGCAATCTAGGATATATCTTATCCAGACCCAGGCTATTCAGCGCCTAGTAGCAGAAAATCAACTACAGTCGTCCCTCCTGGTTGAACATGGAAAAATTATAGATGCTATGAAGGAGTTCTTGGCATCTCAGGGGGAGACGAGCTGTAAAGGCGACGAGCTCAGGACAAAGAAGAAGAATGACAGAGACGATGATCCCAATGCATCGAAAGGTGCAGGTGGTGAGTTGCCAAGAACTACTCAAGCTCTTGGGACAACCACAGCTTAGGGGGAGTCTGCAGGTGCAGCTGGCGGTTCTGGTGGTGATGAGGTGGTGATGGTAGATGACGAGGAGATGAGAGATGATGTGATCGATGCCTTGAAGGAGTTGGATGATGATATGTTAGATGTTGATGATGTGTGTGATGATGATGTGCTGCCATTAGAAGAAATTGAGAAGATTGGTGCACAGATAGTGATAGAAGATGATGTTGAAGAAGGTGAAATTGTAGAGGAGAATGTTGAACACGAGCTTCCAACCGTTGAGAAGTCGAATGTATGTGAAGATACAGTAGTTGATGATACAGGATGGGAGGAGCAGCCTAGATGGAAGGAAGGCTATGCTCATTGGTTTATCAAAACGAAGAAGCCAGTGGTACCTACAATGTTCAAGAAAAGTTATAATATTAAAGGGTATGCTGAGTCAAAGAAAGGCATTATCTGTTGGTTATATGATGAACAACTAAAAGTGTTCGTGGTGAAAAGATATGATGGGATCCAATACTTTAAGAGGACGTTGAGATCTCTAAATACCTTACCTGAGTGTGAGGTAAAGGATTTGGCCAGACTGGGGTTGATTAATAGAAGTGATGATAATATGGCCAGAGTTATTGGGAAGATAGTATGGAAAGAAAGTATTAAAGAGAAAAAGTTTGAGTTGTTAAAACCACAGAAAGGGAAATTAGTTGAAGATACTGAAAGAGGAATGAGAGCAGATGGCAAACCTTGGATGGTGATGAAATATAAGCCGATTCGGTGTTTGAAAGAGGTTCCAATGAAGACTATGCCTCAAGATGTGCTGAAAGATCTGAAATGGTGGTATGTGGATTGCCAGACTGCTGATGCCGTGATGGAAGACGAAGACGAACAAGAAGTGCTAAGAGTGTATGATCCGATGCATCTTGTTAATTTATCTAAAGCTGATCTGCAGGTGTTAAATGAGAAGAAGATATTCTATATTCCTGCTTGGAAAGGCGAAGCGAGGAAATATCAGCGAGTAGTCACGGTCTGTGTAAGAGAGGGAGTGCATGCATGAAGATTACAAGACAAGTGCTTAAAGATAAAGATATGAAGCTACTGCCAAGGGGGAGTCTGTTGGTGCATAATGTCAGTAGTTCATGGTCTAGTGTCTGTAATCCAGTCTGTAATGTTAATTGTGTTTTGTTTATGTTTAAGCGAAGTTACTGACAAGTTCGCTTATCAGGCGAACTTGTTAGTCAAGTGAAGTTAGCAACAACTTCGCCTGAACATATCAGGCGAAGTTGTCGTGTATTTATACGCTAGGTCACGGCTTGTTTAGAGTTTAAGAAGGTAATCGTATACAGACGTGTGTGAGTCGAGAGACGTGAGAACCAGAGAGTATTGAGTTTGTATTCAGTGATTATATCACGTGTTTCGGTTATAATATAACGTGTGTTCGTTTATTCGTATCGTGTGTTTGTTTGATTCGTGTTCTACGCTCGTACCAACCTACGCAGGGATTCCGCACCTGTGTAGATCGAGATATCCCGTGCAGATCCATCCAGGGAACCTACAATTGGTATCAGAGCTATTGCTCAATTGTGTGGTTCGGGATATTCACGCGAGTGTAGAAATCGTCCCATTTCGACTATTCGCGGGACGTGTTTTCTGTGTTTTTGTGTCATTCTTACCTCCTACCATCGTATTCAACCCTTTACACCGTCAAAAACCTCGAAAAACCCAGAAATCAGATCTGTAGAAACTTCGTGTTCATCAGGCAAAGTTGCCGTCACTGTTCGTAGGGTTTCGGCGAAGATATAAGGTTAAGCGAAGTTATCCACAACTTCGCCTACCTTCTCAAGTACGCCTAACTCAAGCGAAGTTCTCTACAACTCCGCCTACCTCTTAAGTTCGCTTACCTCAAGCGAAGTTAAGAATCAGCGAAGTTCTTCAGCGAAGTTATGACTTAAGCGAAGTTATCCGTAACTTCGCCTACAGTACTTTTCAGAAGAAATTTTTTTTGTTTTTCGGGTTTCTTAGTTTTTGAGAAAGATGTCGTCAATTAACATCTCAGAGTTAGTTAAGATGGAAGTAGAAGCAGGGTCAGCTACTAAGGCCCCAAAGTTGCTTAAAGGAACCGACTTCGTTGCTTGGAAGGATCGGTTCGAACAATATGTCAAGTACCAGGATGCGAAAATGTGGGTATGCATCCAGGATGGTTATATTCCACCAACTATGGAGTACGAAGGTCGTGATCAGATCAAAAAGTACAGCAAAATGGAAGAAGAAGAGAAAAAGATGTATGAGGCCGAAAACAAGGCTCATGCTGCTATCACTATGGCTCTTCCACAAGAGATCCTTCATACTTTTAGAAAGTACAAGACAGCAAGAGAGCTTTGGGAAGCTCTTGAGAACCGGTTTGAAGGAAATGTGGGAATCCGTGCTTCGAAGATCAAATTGCTCAAAACTCAATTCTCGGTCTTCAAGTATCTGAAAAACGAATCACTTGATGATATCATCACCAGATATTATCATCTTATGACTGAACTCAGTAACTATTCAATTGCATACAAAGAAGATGAGATTGTTGAGAAGCTTCTTGATGCTCTCCCACCAAAATGGGAGATGTATACTGTGTTGATGAGAGAAGATAAAGACTTTGCTGACTATGACCTTGAGACAGCAGTTAACAAGCTCCGAACCTTTGAGCTTAACATGGTTAGAAATGAGACACCTACGGATCAGGTTCAAGATCCAGGTATGTATGGTGCTAAAGTCAACTCTAGTTCAGGTTCGAAGACTGAATCAGCTGCCTACTACTCGAAGGGAGAGTCGGGCGCCAACTCATCACATGAGGGGCATGTGTCAGTCAACACGAATGGTGATGTTTGCTTTGTAGCAGGTGGATCTAGTGCATCTAAACCGCAAGCAAGCAAGAGTAGTTGCTCTCCAAGTATTCCTAGCAACAACTACTCTAAGATGCCTATGAGTGTCAAATCTGCTGAAGAGCAGTTTGCTCTCTATGCTTCTTTTATTGCTTCCTATGAGAACTACATTCAGGGGAAGATTGTTGATCCAGCTATGTTGGATGAAGACTATGACCAGATTGATGCTGATGATCTGGAAGAAATGGATCTGCAATGGCAGATGGCTATGATCGTGAGAAGAGTGAAACGGTTTATGAAAAAGACCGGAAGAAAGTTTGTCGGTGGAAGGCCAGGGTTTGACAAGACGAAGGTAAGATGCTACAACTGGCAGCAAAACGGCCACTTTGCTAAGGAGTGCAGAAATGAGCGTGTAGAACGTGGTCAAGGCAAGTCTACACAGCATAATGGGGGTAGTAAAGATTATAGTGCCATGATTTCCAGAGAAGATGGTGAATATAACTGGAACCTGCATTCTGAAGAAATCTTTGAACATGCAAATTTGGCGAATGTGGAAAATGAAGAAAGTGAGAAAGCTACTGGAGAAGAAAAAGCTTTCATGGCTGATGCTAAAGACCAGCTCTCCGAGGTATGTTCTAAACCTACTTGTTCTAAATGTGAAAACTTGTCTGAGCAATTAGCAACTATAACTGATCAGTATGTTAGTTTGGATGCTGAGTTTAAAACTCTAAAAGAAGATCATCATTTTACAAAAGCAAGAGAAAATAGCTATAAAGTTAAAATAAAAGCTTGTGAAAAAGATATTAAAAGTCTAAAAGCAAAACTTGCTGAAAAAATTCAAGTGATTGATCTAAGCTATGAAGTTTTGGAAGAAAAAACCAAACTAATAGCTGAAAGAGAAAAACAGATTGCTGATCACCAGGTGAAAGTGGTGGAACTGAATAGAAAACTTGAGCAGTTCAGAAATTCCTCTGCTATTCTTGATCACCTTGTTAGTGATCAAGGTTCCTCAGTTAAGAGGGGAGGAATTGGTTATCATGAGGTTCCACCACCTTATAATCACAATTACACTTTTAATCCTAGTAATCAGAAATCTGTTGACTTTGAGGTTGTTCAGACAGTTCCAATTAAGGTAACTAGTAAAGAACCAGATGTTAGTAAAGGCGAAACAAGTCCGCCTGTGTCAAGTGTTAAAATTTCTGTTCTGAGTCCGGTCTCATCAGATTCGGATAAGTCATTCGAGTCGGGTAAGACAAAGGAGGAGGTTGTATTACCAAATAGTGGAGAGAAAGATAAAACAACTAAAAAGAGTTCTCCGCTAAACCCTTATGTCCCACCATATGTGAGACGAACGGGCGGTAGTACAGCCTCGACATCCAAAACAACTGTTGAAAAGAAAGTTGAGCATAGGTGTTGTTTTAGGTGTAATCAATTAGGGCACCTAGTTGCAGATTGCCCTCTGAAGCAGCGATTCAGAGGTGTGAGGCATACCAAAACTGAGACTAAGCCTAATGGTAATTATAATACTGGTAAAAGTGAAAACCATTCAAAATTCAGAAATCAGACTAATTCAAGTTTTCAAAGAAACCAATCTCAGTTTCACACTGCTGATAACCAAACAGTAAGTTATAATTCTTTCAATTCACAAAGGTTTGGAAGGCCTCACAATCAATCTACAAGGAGGTATACTAATAGGACTTACAGGAATTATACAGAGACTAACTTTGGAAAGCCAAAGTTCGGGATGTATAGATCCAAGATCAATTGGTCTTGGGTCCCTAGATTCTAATCTTTTGCTTTAATCGTGCAGGAACAGTTGAACAGGGCTGCCAATAATCTTTGGGTTGTGGATAGCGGCTGTTCCCGGCACATGACGGGTAACAAAATCTTGTTACACGATTTGAAACCTGTTCAAGGAGGGAGAGTGAGCTTTGCTGGAGAAAGTGGAGGCAAGATTACAGGAATGGGAACGGTGTCTAATGGAAAGATGACTCTAGAGAAAGTAAACTTTGTCGAAGAATTGAAGCACAATCTGCTGAGTGTGTCGCAGATCTGTGATAAGGAGTACACCGTACATTTTACAAAGAATGAAGCGACTTCCTTGGATTATCTGTTGAACATTCTATAAGGAGTACCTACAATGTTCAAGAAAAGTATGTAGGTACATTTTATAAGGAGTACACCGTACATTTTACAATTCATAATCCACGTTGTTCTTCAAGAGAGAAGGAAGCGACTTCCTGCTGGTGCAAGTCTACGTGGATGACATTATCTTTGCTGCATCAAAAGTCTCCATGTGTCAGGAGTTTGAGGCCGTCATGAAGAAAAGGTTTGAAATGAGTGCTATGGGTGAACTAACTTTCTTTTTAGGATTGCAGGTTGATCAGAAGAAGGCTGGGATGTTCATTCATCAGACCAAGTATGTCCATGATGTGCTCAAACGCTTCAAGATGGAGGACAGCACTCCATTCGATACTCCAATCTGCGTCAACCATAAATTGGGTGCTGAGACAGACAATAACGCAGATGTGGACCCAACTCAGTATCGGGCTATTATAGGTTCTTTAATGTACTTAACTGCTTCTAGGCCTGATATTATGTTTGCAGTTTGTCTTTGTGCTCGTTTTCAGGCAAACCCAAAGGAATCTCACATGAAGGGTGTGAAGAGGATCTTGCGATATCTCAAAGGCAAACCTAAGCTGGGGTTGTGGTACGCGAAGGGAGGAGACTTGGAGTTGGTAGCTTACACAGATTCTGATTATGGAGGGTGCAATCAGAGTCGGAAGTCAACTACTGGAGGATGTCAGTTTCTAGGAGGCAGATTAGTGTCCTGGCAATGCAAGAAGCAGACATCAGTCGCCATTTCAACATGTGAGGCAGAATACATGGCAGCATCCAACTGCTGCTCCCAGGTTCTTTGGATTCAACAACAGTTGCGCGACTATGGTCTGAATTTCTCACTTACTCCTATTTGCATTGATAACACAGCTGCTATCTCAGTAACTAACAATCCCGTGAAGCACAGTAAAACTAAACATATTGACACACGTCATCATTTTATACGGGATTGTGCTGAGAAGAAGCTGATTGAGCTCGAAAAGGTTGATACGTTAGATAATTTCGCTGACTTATTCACGAAAGCGTTTGACAAAACTAGATTTCAAAACCTTGTTGAGCTGAATGGGATGATCAATCCCGAGTAACCATGCTTTATGTTTTTGATTAAAAAAAAAAAATACGTCACTATCGCTTAGAATTATGTCGGTTGCCTCAGTTTGAAGGACATGTCTTAGGATATGTTTGGTCCTCATTTCTACTTGTAGAATATGAGGATAGCCATTAACCAGATGACTGAAAGTGACCGGGGCGGTTTATGATGAGTTTTCATTCTTTCGCTAAAAATTAGTCGATCATACTTAGTTAGAAGGACATATACTAGTATGTGGTCGGTCCAGCTGATCCATTGGATCTTCGGGATAGCCGTTAACATGAAGACTTTGATTTGGTTGGGGCGATAGAAGTTAAATTTTTCTTTTCGGGAGATGAAATTATTTTTCAAGTCTACTACTTCGTAAGAAGTTACTTTACTATGTTTAACAGAAAATTGGTCCAACCTTGGAAAGTGATAGATATACTGATTCTGTGTGCTTAACTAGTGAAGTTATTAGGCTTAAAAGTCTTTAGAACAGTCATTGTATGTCATGGTAGCTTTTTATGGTGCGTAAAAGTAGATGTGATACAAACTAAATCTACTCGATTTTACGTGGAAACTCCTTAAGAGTTTTGCATGTCTTCATATATATCTTTCCGAATGATAGGCAGAAAAGCGATTACCCAGTCATACACGAGCCCGTAAGTGTTCTGATTCCCGTAAAGATAGTGTGTGAAGAAACTGCAGTGATCCAGATTCGGGACTTGCAGTTATTTTCTACTTGAAGTTGTGTATATATATGTTAGATTCGTAAAATAAAAAAAAAAAAAAAACCTTATGAGTTATTGAAACATTCTAGAGCTGACAATGTCAAGACTTCTCAATCATGGAGTAAGAAAGAGAACGGGAAGCAGATGAAGAGTACTTACAAACTTAATCAGACACTATGGGTTGAGGTCAATTCGGGGTGACTTGGTGAAAGCCAAATACGCTTTGAGAATAGATAGGAGGCATCATAATCTCTGAGTTGTTGCCCACTTAAGTTTTGAGCTTAATTGAACCTAACTCGTATAACAGAAACGATGAAAACCATTCTAAGTAGATTACCTGCTTACAACCTGTTTCTTTATGTCATAATACAGCTGAACATGGATCTGTGTGACAGTCACAAAATTAGTATGATTCCTGTTCGGATCTTTTCTAAAACATGGTAGTCCCTGTCGAGACTGAAATTTGATCCCGTGTACTTTAATTTTTCAAAATTTTGTTACTTTTGTAATTGTTTGATTTTATACCTGGTTACTTGGTCTTGATCGTATCATTTAACGCTTTAAAGGATGTTTTTAAAACTTTATTGAAAATTATTAAAAGTATAGGGGTGTGTTTTGTAAATACAGGCGAACTTGTTGATAACTTCGCCTGGAATAGGCGAAGTTGTCGATAACTTCGCCTGTACTAACTTTGACCCTATATAAAGAAGTTTTAAGGTCAAACAGGATCATAATTTCAAAAACCCAGCGAACTTAACTTCCTGTCAACCGGCGAACTTATATCATCGATCATCTGTTATTTTTTACCTCGATTCAAATCAGATTAAAGGTGTGTAGGGTTCTATATTTTCGTATAATCATGGTCGTTAATGTTAATCACAGGTCGATTCGAACCGTTTCGTGACCTCGATTATTTGAAACCTAAACACCCGATTTTCAAACTTGATATTACGTGATAGTAATTTGCATGAACGTCTATAACTTCATAAAATCATGTATTTCGGAGTCCTCGATCTCCGAAATCATCATCTACACATCGTTCTAAATCCCTAACTGTTGCTGATTCAAATTCGGCGAAGTTACAGTTTAGACAAAGTTATCCGTAACTTCGCATGAGGTTTAACTTCGTCTGATTATTGATTTTGAAACAGTTTATGAGGCGATTTTGTGATTAGGCGAAGTTATCCGTAACTTCGCCTGGATCATTTTACTTAACTATTATCAGACGAAGTTCAAGTTGAAGCGAAGTTGTTTCCCAACTTCGCCTCACCTTTAACTTCGCCTATACAGAATTGATCACAACTTCGCTCATGGTAACAGGCGAACTTGTGATTCGCTTTGATGTTTATCTAACTTAACCTGTTTGTTGCAGATATGGCTACTGTTGCTGGAGCAGGTGGTGCAGGCGGTGATGACGGAGGTGATCAACAAAGACAGTTCTTCCCGGGTCACAACATGTATATCACCTTAGACCCGGAAGCGAGCGGAGTTGATGATTTCCGCGAAATCATCACCTTCCTTTTACGCTCAAGGATATTCCACGCCATTACGACAACTCTGCCGATTTCCTTGCCCAACATTGAGGATTTCTGGCAGACGGTGGAATATGACTGCCGCGTCGACCCCCCGGTGATGCGTGCAACGGTAAATGGTCAGGATGTTCAGTTCTCGTCTAAACAAATCCGGGTGGCTTTGCAATTCGGAGAGGAAACGAGGGACGACCCGACAGAGTTTGTTGCTCCGTTCCGTGATGGAGCATTTCTACGAATGGGATATTCTGGTCCCTTGGGGGATACACAAAGAAGGAAAGGTTTCTTGCTCGATCAGTGGCGCTTCCTCATGCACGTAATGATTGTCTTCATGTCAGAGAGGAAGGCGGGCACTGACGGGATGGGCACGACCTTGCAGTCGGCGATGACTGCTCTGACTTATAACAAGCGTTACAGCTTGAGTCAGATGGTCTTCTATGAGATTGATCGACAGCGAAGGGCGATGGGGCGTGAGAGATTCATCATGTATCCAAGATTTCTCCAAATGATCTTGAATCATGTTGCTCCCACGTTGCCTCAACGTCGCCCTATCAGATACGTGGAGAGTGTGAACAAGCGTATCTTTGCTCAATGTAGAACTTCGAGTGCTAGAAGCAAGCCTGAACTGCGTCCTAGGCATACTCCACTGTTTGGGTATTTAATCAACCCGGAGTATGTTCCTGCTAATGGGGACGAGTTTAGAGATCCTCAAACACAACAGGCGGGAGCACCTCAAGCTGTACCTGCTGCGCCTGTTGTGTCAGCTGAAGAAGAGGTAGACCTTGACGCTGCTTTTGGCGGCCAAGGATTTTTTGACATGGACCGAGTTGATCTTCAAGAAAATATACAGGTCTCGGTTCCACAGAGTACGGGAGTAAATGTTACTAGAGCAGCTACGACGGTGGATGACTCAGATTTTGATGATGTAATGGATGAGGCAAGACGTATGATGGTAACTCAAGAGATGACGTATGGGAAGAGAAAGAGGACAGATGACGACAGTGAGTCAGAAGAAGAAGAAGACATTCATAAGTTGATCAGACGTTCAAGAAGGGACAGGACAGGTGCAGGTAGGGGAGCTGGTGAGAGCTCTAGAGTCATACGTTTCGCTCCGCCCGCACTGTCCGGTATGTCAATTGTCCCTACACCATTACAGGTCACAAGGCCAAGCGCCACGGACGTTCCCATGGTGGCTACATCATCATCTGTTGGCCTCCCATCCATCACACTCCAGCTGACGACTCCAGATATTGTATCGTTGCCGCCTCCAACGCTTACTCCGTCGGAGGTTGTTGCACAGGTTATTGAGTCGACAGTGGTTCACACTGCAGGGTTGTCGGTCACGATACCACCTGCGGTTACGTCCACAGCTACTTCTGATGTCCCGGTTTCATTCGAAATCCCTCCTCAGTATACTCAAGCCATATCTCACATGAGGTTCGATTTCGATGCAACCCTATCAGACTCGGAAAGAATAGCTGCACTAGAGCGGGTCGTGGCAGAGCAATCTAGGATATATCTTATCCGTACCCAGGCTATTCAGCGCTTAGTAGCAGAAAATCAACTACAGTCGTCCCTCCTGGTTGAACATGGAAAAATTACATCAGTAGTTCATAGATCATTTGGAGAAATCTTGTAGGTTCCTTTACTATGTTTAACAGAAAATTGGTCCAACCTTGGAAAGTGATAAGGACGTGGTTGATTATGTGCATGTGTGATATGCGCCTATCCTGGGGATGCGCGAGGTCTTCTCTTTATTCTCACGCGCAGATGTGATATGCGCAAGCATATGTAATATGCGTGAGCATATGTGATATGCGCCACGCGCAGATGTGATATGCGTGAGCATATGATGCGTGAGCATATGTGATACGCGCCACACGCAGATGCGCCACGCGCAGATGTGATATGCGTGAGCATATATGATGCGTGCGCATATGTGATACGCGTAAGCATATGTGATGCGTGAACATATGTGATATGCGTGAGCATATGTAATATGCGCCACGCGCATAGGTTTTGGCTTTATGTCTTCATGACATCCTGATTTCAAGCCTCTTGTCTATATCTTGTGGGTTGACCCGCCCCGCTCGATGTTAAGCGGGTGCATACCTCTTCAGTTAGCTTAAGAGAAAGATCTCTATAGTGTAACGGAATGAAAAGAAAACTGGAATTGGAATTGACATTCGGATTAGAATCAGATGCTTATAGGGCTATAGCACAGTAGCACCTTTTTAGTTTTTTTTTAGCCTATTTATACCACAATTTGTGTGCAAGAAAATCCATCATACACACAAATCTTTAATCATATAGTAAATTCTTGAACTCATCATGGTATGAAACTCTTACAGTCTTACTCTAAGCTGATTTAGAAGGATTGCAATTTTTTTTTAAATTTTGTCATTGATATTTAAATACATTGATATTTATACACAGAAGGGTAAGAGCAAGCAATTAGGACCATGGGGAGGAAATGGTGGAGACGAATGGGACGACGGAGTACATAGTGGATTTAGAGAAATAACTCTTGTATATGGAAGCTGCATTGACTCAATCCGTGTAACATATGATAACGACGGTAAACCCTTTCTCGCTGAAAAACATGGTGGATTTGGTGGAACGAAGTCCGCTCAGGTAAATACATTTTCACTTAATTTCCTTGCACTACATTTATAAAGTTGGAAAGTGATTTATGGAATTTCTAATGGATTCATTTTAGATTAAGCTGCAGTATCCTGAGGAGTTCTTAGTAAGTGTTAGCGGGCACTATTGTCGTGTGGTCTATGGAGGCCGTCCCGCATTGGCGGATCCAGCATACAAACGGGTGGTTCCCCGGAACCACCCGAGTTTCGAAATAATAGTGTACGGATATATAGAAGACGCGTAGGAACCACCTTATAAATTAAGAGGGAACCACCTAAAAAAAATTCCTGGATCCGCCACTGCCGTCCCGTGATCCGATCACTCACTTTCAAGACCAACAAAAGAACATTTGGGCCATTTGGGGTTGAAGAAGGAACACCCTACAATATCTCGACAAATGGAGGCCGCATTGTAGGTTTCTATGGACGAAGCAGGTGGTTTCTGGATTCACTCAGGTTCTGCTTAACAAGTACAAAACCAAGCCTATTCCAAAGAATCCTGATGATGTTTACAAGGGCTTGAACGAACATCAGAAAACTATGGGATATAAAGACCCAAAATTGTATTGCTCAAACCTAAAATAAGTTGTGTATTTGTGTATTAAAATAATTTGTATCAAATGATTCTTGTGCAAGTTGTGGAGCATTTAATGATATTATTTCTATCATATTTCTATCAGCGCCCTGCTTGCGGTGCACACATATAATGTATATATGTGTGAACCCTCGGGTGGGCAAAAGTAAAATTGCACTAATTTTGATGTTATTTTACTAATCTCGTGAAAATAACGTTAAAAGTGGCAGAAGGTTAATCAGGCATCATGTGGTGGCGTTGATAGCCGAAAGACAATGACACATGCACCAATTAGCCAGTGTCCCGATGATTGAGTGCTATGTGCCTTATGTCCAAGGCTTGATGCAAAACTACTATCGAGCCGGGGGTCTCACCGGAAGCAGCCTCTCTATTCCTATGGGATAGAGGTAAGGCTGTCTACATCTTACCCTCCTCAGACCCTACCATAGCATTGCTATTGGTGGGATATACTGAGTACGATGATGATGATATATTTCTATCATATTTCTAATTCCATATATAAGACTATTCTCCCGACTCATTCGAGGGTGATGAATGTTTCATACGTTATACGCGCGGTAGAAAGTAGCACGACCTTCATAGGCCATCAAGTTGAGAGTTCTAAGAGTTGGGTTAAAAGACACGTTCATACTAACCGGGACCATGTGGAGGCTAAAACTCGTCTTGTGAATGATTACTTCTTGGCGTCACCTTCATTCACATGTATTTTAGTATTTGTCTTAATTAAATTATATATTTTTGGGGCCACCGTTGTATGAAGATAAATATTTTAGGTGTCACATGATCTTTGGATTTGACATGCGTACTTTAGTGTTGCGCAATAAACAACAATACAAATGTTACGAATCAAATGACCATTTTCAACGACCTCATCAATGGAGTTGCATCAACTTCTTCGTTTATTGTAAATGGGAACGGGCACAAGTATGATTATTATCTTGCAGATAGTATTTATCTTGAATATGCCACATTTGTGAAAATATTCATGTCCAAACGAAAGTGATAAACGATGCCATTTCCAAAAAGTTAAAGATTCCGTGAGAAACGATATCGAGCGCATCAACAAAAATGGCACATCATTGTTATCTGACATGCATTTGAGAAAAAAGAGATAATACCATGTGTGTTTGTATAGTTTATGTAACATGAACATATGGGACAAAGGCCGGGCGATATACCAATACTATGAACCCAACAACGTCCCGCCTACTGTTTAGCTTAGCCAACATGACTACATGAGAGACTAATCAACCATGCGATGATCCGCGATAGTGAGGCACACTATAATCTTAAAGCGGATTTGGTTGACCATATTTATCAACAACGATTGAAGCGTTGTATTTTTATTTTTATAGTGGTTAGAAAAAGTAAAAAAAAATGTACTTTCTTAAAACAATAGTATTAAAAAATAAACCAATAATTAAATAATGTCAGTCATCATAAAATTCTTACTTTTCAGGTCACTATGAGCAATGAGCAGCATCCCATTAGGCCATACACCCCTTTGCTAGTGTAAACGTGATCACAAAATACGTTTAGATGATGCCTACATGATATCACTATCATATAAGAAATTTATCTGTTTTCCATTTTCATTAACTTTAGACGGTCCAAAATTGAATATGGGTTGCACTTTTTATTTATTTATTATTTTTTTATCATTCCTTGTAGACTTGTAGTTCAATATTGCCAAGATGGTATATATTCAAAGAAAAAGCACAGAAGTATGACATGGGTGTTTTAAAAGCCATTGTCCATGTTTTCCCACTAGCTACAGTTCATGTTCTACATATACGAGCATAAAAAAAACCTGGGAAAGAATGGGAATCAGTGCATGTTTTATATATGTGAGTTGTGAATTATGAATGACCTCTTTATTGGAATGGAATCAGAATTTGTTGGAGGTAATTCCCGAACCCGAGCTATGGGTCAGGAATGAGGTCGAGCCGGTTTGAACTAATAGATCAATCTCATTAATTAATTGATTATTATTACAGTTTGAGTTAATTATCTCAGATTTTTATTTATCACATAAATCGGAGTTTTTGTTCGTTTCTAGTTATAACTGGTTCTCTATGTAACCCTAAAGACATGTTAGGTTATGTGTAATGGAGGAGCTACAAAATGAGGCGATTTGCGCCGTGTGACAGCAAAGGGTAGGTTTTTGTTTTTTGGGTGTAATGGTGTTGTAGCCATATATCTTACAATACTAATAAAAGAAAATGTTGAAGCTTAGGTGTCAAGCCTACATTTCTTCTAATTCCTAATCTATCATCTCATTCATTCTAGCTATTCATGGGTCATGGGTCAAAACCATTTTGTCAAGTGGGTTATAACATAGTGTGGATTTTATTCATTATTGAATTAAGTTTTATTTTCATATCTGAGGTTTGATCAATTACGCAACTTTAGTACTTTTTTTAACATTTCTTGACGTTTCCATTAAAACTATGCTATTTTAGTATTTTTTGTTAACCACCCGTTTGTTTTTTCCATATCAATTTATAAGTATTTTGAGAATCACAATTAAAATAAATGATCTAATTTATTTTTATTATTTGACAAATCCCGTGTAATACACGGGTTCAAAAGCTAGTATATATATATATCTCACAAACACAATATAATAATAATAACAAAACAACACAAGCAGCGACAAATACCCAGCACCCCCCCTCCTTATCGCCCTACAATTCGCCCAGGGGGCGGTGCTCGCCAAACAAGACACCCACTATGGGTGGCCTTAGAGTTCTGTGAGATTGATCTATTTTTTGAGTTATTTTTTTTAAATCAATAATATTGGAGAGTTGATTTGAAATTGTGTGTGAATGTGTGATTCTTGTTTTCAACATTTGATTATAGTTCACACCTTGAGCATCTTCTTTTTGTTAGAATGGAATCAGGAGCACTTTATTTGCTCTGTATACGTAGCTTATAGTTACTGTGCAAGAGCATTATAGACAATTATCACATCTTTCTTTGTAGAGACTTATCTTTCCATCAATTTCTTGTGCCATTGTGCACATCATGGCATGGAATACCAATCCCTTATAATGTTTATACTTGTGTTAATCCATATTTTGTCCTAAATTATGAAAATGGACTAACTAATATTTGAATATTCACAGGATGGTAGTATGGGACCATGTGGAGGAAATGGAGGAGATGAATGGGATGATGGATTTCACACTGGAGTTAGAGAAATAACTCTTGTACATGGAAGTTGCATCGACTCAATCCGTGTAACATATGATAACAACGGTAAACCCTTTCTTGCTGAAAAGCATGGCGGCATTGGTGGAATGAAATCCACTCAGGTTAATACATTTTCACTAAATTTCCATGCATTGTATATAAAGTTGGAAATTGATTCATGAATTTCTTATGGAATAATTTCAGATTAAGCTTCAATATCATGGGGAATTCTTAGTAAGTGTCACCGGACACTATTGCAGTGTTGTCTATGGAGGCAGTCCCGTGATCCGCTCACTCACTTTAAAGAGCAACAAAAGAACATTTGGGCCATTTGGGGTTGAACAAGGAACACCCTTCAACATCTCGACAAGTGGAGGCCGCATTGTAGGTTTCTATGGAGGAAGCGGGTGGTTTCTGGATTCACTCGGTGTCTACGTATCAAGTTCAAAACCAAGCCTATTCCAAAGAATCCTAATGATGTTTACAAGGATTTGAATAACCAAGAGAAATATATAAAGGCCTTAACTGATGCACATGACAACCATAGTTAGTCCTAAAATAAAATAAATTGTTTTTTTCTTTTACTTTGATATTGCTCAAACCTAAAATAAGTTGTATATTAGTATAATTTGTATCAGATGATTTGTGTGCGATTTGTGGTGCAACTAATGATATATTTTTTCTATCATCAAAATTTCCACCTTATTTTATCCTCATGTATCAATTGAGACTATTTTCGATAACTATTTAGTTGAATATCATACACCTTTGCCACTAGATCAAACTAGTGGTACCATTGCATTTCTTCTAATTTTGTAATTCTTGAAGGAAGAAATAATTGATCAACATCTATTTATTTATTATTTATTTGATTCAACAAAAAACTATTTATTCAATATTCTCAACAATAATTGACCATATATACATCCCAATTATACATAACAATAGATGAAGAACACAGTGATTAAGAAACCAATTATACAGCTTACAACGTATCTTACACTATACTCCATTTCAATTTATTTAAACACAATGTATGTGAGGTCTTTGACACTCAATCTTGAACTGAATCATCGTAATGGTTATGCTCAATAAATAATATTCATGTAAGGAGATGTTTTTACATTTTAGCCAATTTTCACCCATTATATAAATCTTGCTTAGTATAGTCATAACCCAAAACATGCACGTACTCATAAGTCATAAGCCATTCATCATTTATAGACTTTTGTGAGATGTAACTACTTATACACTTAGTTGAGTCATTAGTTACCCAAATAAACAAGAATTTTCAGTTTTTGTTCATCCATAAATTCATTATGAACTCACAATAAACTCATATTTTGGACTAGCTTTTGGCTAGACTTAGGAAGTTTCTTCTCCTCCATATTCTTACTCTTACCCAACACACACATACACGTGTTCATGGGAGTGGCCTTAGGTGAGGGTTTTCCCCGGATTTAAAACGAGTGTATCGTGATGTGGTGAATTTAGCCAGTAGCTTATTTAGAGGATTCGTTGGGCGTTAAAAAAGATTGGTACCGTACCCATACCGGTACCCATACCGAAAATCAATAAAGCTAGTACTGAGTACCATACCAGATTTTATAGGTTAAGGTATTGGTATCGATAAAGGTAACTACTCGGTACGGTACCCGCTTTGTTTTTTTTTTTTCAAATCTCCAATGATTTTAGTATCAATACACGTACTAGCAGCAACATAAATAAACTGAATCGGTACAATTACCAAATTAGCTAAATTGGTACGAGTACGTGTTGGACTATATGATTAATAATCGGTTGAGCCCATTTTTTAGATAAATATTGAAGTTCTCAAAAAAACCTTTAAATATCGTACAAAATACAGAAATACCCATACCCATAAATATTGAATACTGAAATTCTAAAATCTTGGTATCGATACCCATATGGCCATATTACTGATACGTGTACGGGTATTCAGAAAAAAAATTCTCATTCCTAGGTAGAATAACAAAATTCTTGTACGTTCCAATAGTATTCGACACACTAACTAATAAAAATTACAAACTTTCTGATGTGGGGAGATCAAACGTTTACCAAATAATGACAACATGAGTTATGGAATTACAAGAATTTAAAATTAATATTTTATGTCTTTTGGCTTTAATCATTGAAAGCCCAATGGTTTTCTATTTCTTTTAAATACTTGAGATTTTGTAATGTAAAAAAATAAGGTTTGGAATATATGAAAAAAAATCATTTCCTCTCTATTACAGTGTGTATTAGTGTGTGAAGGACCTAATTATCGGTATTCTTTGTGAATCAAAGATAGTTGGAAGAGTTGATCCTGGTATTCGTGTAAATCAACAGGTTCAATTATCTTATTTACGATCTACATTTTTTCTGGAAGTTGGGGGAAGAATCACATGGGTATTTGCAGAATCAACGTGTTTGTCTTCCAATTTTATCATCACGCTGCAATGATGTGGGGAGATCAAACGTTTATCAAATAATGACAACATGAGTTATGGAATTACAAGAGTTTAAAATTAATATTTTATGTCTTTTGGCTTTAATCATTGGAAGCCCAATGATTTTCTATTTCTTTTAAATATTTGAGATTTTGTAATGTAAAAAAATAAGATTTGGAATATATGAAAAAAAAATCATTTCCTCTTGTGTGTTAGTGTGTGAAGGACCTAATTATCGGTATTCTTTGTGAATCAACGATAGTTGGAAGAATTGATCCTGGTATTCGTGTGAATCAACATGTTCAATTATTTTATCTTATTTATGATCTACATTTTTTCTGGAAGTTCGGGGAAGAATCACACGAGTATTTGCAGAATCAACGTGTTTGTCTTCCAATTTTATCATCACGCTGCATCAGTTGATATCAAAGCCGAATTCCTGGCTCAATATGGCTTGGGGGGGGGGGGCAATATCTAAGATTCCTGGCCCGTGTTTGATGAATACGAGGACGAGGAATGGTATGTTTGGGCAACTGGTGATGTTCTTGAAAGTTTAAAAAGAAAACATGAGTGGTCTACAATTTATTCAGGTGGCGTGAATATTACTCAAGAAGAAAAAAACCACTCGAAGAGATTTTTGCCAAATGCTAATATTAATATGGTTAGCAATGTCATTTATGAAGATTTGTATGCAAGTTTCACAGACAACACTCTAAGGTTAGAAATCAATCAATTATATCTTAAAAATACACAAGATATAATGGAGCCAATTATTAAATATGCAAGCAAAAAATATTATCAAGATCACATGAACTTGTAGAAAAAAGAAAGCGTATCGATGGTCCCTTTTACCCATTTGGTATAAGCCTAGAGTCGGACAAGAAGATAAGTAAAGTTGAACTATTTGAGCAGGTCATCATATCTATAAATCGGAATCGGATGGATGGTCCCTTTGACCCAGGTGTCTACGGTTTAAAGACAAAAACTCGAGGGCGAGTTTTTTCAAAGGTGGAGAGAATGATGTGGGGAGATCAAACGTTCACCAAATAATGACAACATGAGTCATGAAATTACAAGAGTTTAAAATTAATATTTTATGTCTTTTGGCTTTAATCATTGGAAGCCCAATGGTTTTCTATTTCTTTTAAATACTTGAGATTTTGTAATGTAAAAAAATAAGGTTTGGAATATATGAAAAAAAATCATTTTCTCTCTATCACAGTGTGTGTTAGTGTGTGAAGGACCTAATTATCGGTATTCTTTGTGAATCAATGATAGTTGGAAGAATTGATCCTGGTATTCATGTGAATCAACAGGTTTAATTATTTATCTTATTTACGATCTACATTTTTTCTGAAAGTTCGGGGAAGAATCACACGGGTATTTGCAGAATCAACGTGTTTGTCTTCCAATTTTATCATCACGCTGCATCACTTTCGGACAAAACGTGCTATAATTGAGTTGGTATTATATTTGTTTTTCACCTCTAATGCAAAAACAAAAGCAAAATCCATATAGGCCCGAAGGTTTTATTAATTTAGGTCACAAACTGATGTACATGTACTTCTGTACAAAAACTGTCTTAGAAAGGAATCAAAATGTTGCATGTTTTATGTATGTTAGCACAAGACAAAGATTTCTATAGTCGTCGTCATCATCATCATCGTACTCAGTATATCCCACCAATAGCAAAGCTATGTTAGGGTCTGAGGAGGGTAAGATGTAGACAGCCTTACCTCTACCCCATAGGGAGAGAGAGACTGCTTCCGGTGAGACCCCCGGCTCGATAGTAGTTTTGCATCAAGCCTTGGACATAAAGCACATAGCACTCAATCATCGGGATACCGGCTGATTGGTGCATGTACCCTCGTCTTTCGGCTATCAACGCCACCACATGATGCCTGATTAACCTTCCGCCACTTTTAACGTTATTTTCACGAGATTAGTAAAATAACGTCAAAATTAGTGCAATTTCACTTTTGCCCACCCGAGGGTTTACACATATATACATAATATGCGCGCACTATAGTGTAATGGAATAAAAAGAAAACTGGAATGGGAATTAATATTAGGATCAGAATCAGATGCTTATAGGCTATAGCACAGTAGTATCTTTTTATTTTTTTTAACCTATTTATACCACAATTTGTGTGCAAGATAACCCATCATACACACAAATCTTTAATCCTATAGCAAATTTTTGAACTCATCATTGTATGAAACCCTTACTCTAAGCTTATTTAGCAGGCTTACAGTTTTTACTTATATTAAAATACATTGATATTTATATACGAAGGATAAGAGCAAGCAATTAGGACCATGGGGAGGAAATGGTGTAGACGAATGGGACGACGGAGTACATAGTGGAGTTAGAGAAATAACTCTTGTATATGGCAGTTGCATCGACTCAATCCGTGTAACATATGATAACAACGGCAAACCCTTTCTTGCTGAAAAACATGGTGGCTTTGGTGGAACTAAATCCGCACAGGTAAATTTTCAAAAAAATTCCATGTAAATCATTTGATGTTGGAAACTGATATAAAAAAATTGTTATGGATTAACTTCAGATTAAGCTGCAATTTCCTGAGGAGATCTTAGTAAGTGTTAGCGGGCACTATTGTCGCGTGGTCTATGGAGGCCGTCCCGTGATCCGATCACTCACTTTAAAGACCAACAAAAGATCATTTGGGCCATTTGGGGTTGAAGAAGGAACACCCTTCAATATTTCGACAAACAAAGGTCGCATTGTAGGTTCTTATGGGCGAAGCGGGTGGTTTATGGATTCACTTGGGGTATGCTTATCAAGTCCAAAACCTAGCCTATTCCAAAGAATCCTAATGATGTGTACAAGGGTTTGAATGCCGAGTGTAAAGACACCCAAACCGGGGAATATGACTACTCTAGCTAGCCTTAAAATAAAATAAATTGTTTGTGTAATTTAATATTTCTCAAACCTAAAATAAGTTGTGTATAAAACTAATTTGTATCACATGATTCGTCTGCAATTGTGGAGCATGTAGTGATATTATTTTTATTATCAAAATATTCGTTTCTTCTCTTTCGGTATATTTGAAGTTATAGTTGATCAACATTTATTTATTTGGTTATTTCCTTTACACGTACTCACTCAATAAAATCTATTGATTCAATATTTCTCAAACAATAGTTGACCATCTACACACATGTTCATGTGGAACGCAGCGAAAACTGTCATACAGTTACACAAACGAATATTACGCATAAAAGACAGTTCAGTCAAGGTGATCTATGTTCACGGATGCAACTAGGATTTTTCTTCATTAACTTGGACCAAGAATTACAAGTTACATGGGGACGATTTTTTAACATTTTATATTAGGGTCCATTTACATATTTCTTGGTCACCAAGAAATAAACGTTAGTCTTGTTTATTATATATACCTGCATATGTAGTTGTAATTCTTGGTCTCGGATAATAAAGAAACTATAGTTGCAGCTGCGGGCGCATGCCGTCTTGACTGAACCACGTTATGTTGTCATGTTCTTTATTTTCTGTCTTTTCTCCGTGATATTCGTTTGTGCAATTGTGTGATAGTTTTCGTTGTGTGCAATCTGTTCATACTTCATAGCAAGTCTTGTGGTGTTCTTTATTGCCGTGTTCTTTAGTTTCTGCGTGATATTCATCATAATTTTCTAATTCCTAATTATGACATCATGCATTTATTTTAATGGAAAATTTTCAAAATAGCCATACTTGACCAACTTTTTTCAAAAATAACTTAGGTTTACAAAAAATCCCCAAAATAGTCTATTTTTTCCATCGGATCCGACGGAATTTTAATACCGTCCGACGAAATTTTTGGACCTTTACAAACCCACGCCACGTGTTAACATATTAATGCATCCGAGATTTTTAGTGGGTCTGTCGGAATTATTCATCTTCTACCTCTCAAACCCTAAACCTCCATTACCAACCTCGATCTCCATCTTTCTTATTTCTCTACAGAATCAAGCAAATCAATAGTACAAATTGTTTAGTTTTTCGAGGAGAACACAACCATAGTATTCAATCTAACTCTAGAACTCAAAATCAAAAATTCCCGAATTGAAAAATCTAGGGTTCGTCGGACAAATTAAATAGTTGGATCCAACAGAAGCATGAACTAAACCGTCAGATCCGACTGTTTATTAATTCGCGGGGTTGTTTCATTAATCCGTCGGACAAAACGGAAAACCGTCGGATCCGATGGAATAATATGCTTCGTGGCGCGTCCTGATAGGCTCATTATTCCGTCGGATTAGTTTGGCTATTTTTGAAATTTGTTTTGGTCTTGGGCTAAACTAGCGGGTCAAAAATGGCTAGTTTGAGAATTTTCTCTTATTTTAATGTCTAAAACCGCTCGCTAAGGTACACGTTTTATGTACAAAAACCATCTTAGAATGGAACAGAATTGTGATTG
This sequence comes from Bidens hawaiensis, assembly GCF_021521415.1. Lineage (NCBI taxonomy): Eukaryota > Viridiplantae > Streptophyta > Magnoliopsida > Asterales > Asteraceae > Bidens > Bidens hawaiensis. The sequence goes on from NW_027493343.1 coordinate 354,520, forward strand.
AAAGCAGAATCAGTTACTTAGCACGGTAGTACTTTGTTGATTGTTCGCCCTTTATATCAACGATAATATGTGTACAACATATTCTATCACACACAAATCATTGATTCATCATTTTATTTTAGTTTTTCAAGCAACTTCTTGGACTCTTCATGGTATGAAAAACTGTGTAAGCTAGGACCGGAAACGGAATCAGAATAAAAAATAGGAGTTGGAACATGTTTTACATATGTAAAATATAAAATGAAGACTCTTTGGGATGGAATCAAAACTCAAACAGGATGCCTAACATATTGTATTACTATATATGCTTGCTCTTTATAAGACATTTATGTGTGTGATTATCATTACAACTTCCTTGGAGTTAATCTTTCTAACAAGTCATCGCGTTCAACATGGTATGCAAATCCTTAACCCAAGCTAAGCCCCCTAGTTAGCTTATATGTATATTAATTGTGATCTCACTGATCGATATTTGAAATACGTTCAACAGGATACAAGCATGCAATTGGGACCATGGGGAGGAAATGTTGGGAACTATTGGGATGATGGAGTACACGGTGGAGTTAAAGGAATCACACTTGTGTATGGTAGTTGCATCGACTCAATCCGTGTAACGTATGATAACGATGGTAAATCTTTTCGGGCGGTGAAAGTGTGAAACATGGTGGCATGGGTGGAACCAAAAGTGCTCAGGTAAATTCTAAGAGAATAATTTGGGTTAATTTATTATATAGATTCCTAAAACTTTTCTTGGGTGAATTTCAGATTAAGCTGCAATTTCCTAAGAAAATCTTGGTAGGCGTCAGCGGGCACTTTTGCCCTGTGGTCTATGGGGGTTTCCCAATGATTAGATCACTTACTTTTAGGAGTAACCGAAGAACGTTTGGGCCATTTGGTGTGGAAGACGGAACACCATTTAATTTCTTCGCAAATAGAGGCCACATTGTAGGTTTTTATGGAAGAAGTGGGTGGTTATTGGATTCAATTGGATTCCGGTTATCAACCCATAAACCAAAGCTGTTCCAAAAGATCCAGATGATGATAAAAAGATATAACCGCCGTGTTGCGGACGATGGTGAAGATTGGAAAGTCAAGGACTCAAAGGGTCATAATTGGGGCATTTGAGTATCTTTATGTTATGTGTGTATTTTGTTGAATCATTGTGTTATTTCATTGTGTTAGTTGGGGCTCAAAGGGTTATGTTCTTGTACAAGAACATATATACTAAATCAAAGAACCTATAGTAGTTTGTTGCATGACAACTTGTCAAATTTTCACCTATATTATGCAATAAATTAACAAAATCCAGAAACTAACTTTTCATGGTCGCCGAACCATCCAAATTCCAAACTAGAACAATTCGATCTATATCTGGCAGTATGTAGCATTGTATCTACTCACTGGTAGCAGATCTACTTTCCTCGGGTGTGATTAAACTATTTCACCGATGGTTCTTCTGGATCCGAGTTCTTCCACCTACAAAATGAACAGCGCCGTTACTTACCCCTCAGAAAGGGACAGAGGGGTCCTCTTTGGGGTAACCCTCCGGCGTGAGAATCAGTATCTTTTGGAGAAGATAATAATGTTGTATGTAAGTGAATCTCAAGAGTATTGCTGATCGCTGAATACTCTTGATTTGTGTGACTGGTGTTTTTTCTGTAACTGACTGTGAGTGAATATAATTCAATCTGATTGAATGTGATATCACTGCTTGCAACTGTCAATGATTGAGTGTGAAATGAATGTCCATCAAAGTGGAGTTGATGCTGTATTTATAGTGCTAGGGTTTTCACTGGTTGGGCTCAGCCTCGTTGGCCTCCTCCAACCGCACTGCGCCATGTGTCCTCTGGGACACCTGGCGCTTTCTCGTTGGTTGTAATTATGTGGTAGCCCATGTGTCATGCTGAGTTGTCGACCTTTCATTTGGCAGCTGTCAATATCAGCATATTCTTACTCCTTAAAAAGATGCCTTCTAGAAGATTGTCTGACGTGCACAATCAAGGTTGCCCTAATCCTGACTTGAATAAGGACGAGGTTGATTATGCGCACGTGTGATATGCGCCCATCCTGAGGATGCGCGAAGTCTTCTTTTTATTCTCACGCGCAGATATTTCATGCGCAGGTGTGATATGCACGAGCGTGTGATATGCGCCGCGCGATTGTGCGCCGCGCGCCTATGCGACGCGCGAGCATATGTGATGTGCAAGAGCATGTGATATGCGCCGCGCGTTGATGCGCCGCGCGCATATGTGATGCGCGAGCATATGATGCCTGAGCATGTTTTGTATGTGCCATGCGCCTAGGTTTTGGCTTTGTGCCTTGATAATGTCTTTATCTTGTGGGTTGACCCGCCTTGATTGGTGTTGAGGCGGGTACATACCTCTTCAAGCCCCCCCAGTCTAATGTGTGTCTTATCTCGCGCGAGCGTGGTAAGATAGATATTAGACTCACTGAATTGTCCATTTATAGGGGGTTTTGTCGTTTTCTTGGTTGTTTCCGTCATCGCGCGAAGTTCTATCCACTTTGTTGAAAACCAAAGGTCCAAACACGTGGTTGGTTGGTGGTGACGTGCGCCGTAAACGTGTCAGACGTTTCGTGTGCTCGAGGTGCTACAGTTGCCTTTCACGTCCTCTCACAGCTGTCTTGAACACGTGTCGCGTTCGCATTGGTTAGTACCTGCGAGTGGGGGCGCGTGTCTGTTCCGTGGCAGGTCGGTTTGTCACCTCAGACAGCTGTTAGGGACACGTGTCGCGCCTTCGTTGGGTTGCCCCTGCGAGTGGGGGCGCGTGGAATCCGATCAGCTGCCACTTTTCTCTCTCCTGGTCCTATAAAAGCAGGCCCTTAGGAAATTTTATGCTCATCTTTATTGTTGTTCAAATTCGAATTCCTGCTTTCACATTCTGATTTGAGTGTTTACATCGATTCGAATCCTCGATTATCAGCTATTACAGTTGTATGTCTGATAGTTCATACTCGTCTAGCCCTTCAATCACCTCCGTTGCCTCTCGAAGACGCCGTGTGAAATCTGTGGTGATGTCGACATTGAAGCAAAAGGGGAAGGGGAAGAAGGTTGTTGAAACCACATCGGAGGAGGTAGGGAGGACCAAGGCCACCAAAAGGTGGAATGAAATCCCCTGCAAATTGAAGCAGGCGGATCTCGACAACCTCATCACCTCTCAGGGTTTTCCCACCCTGTTTGGCTGCATGTTGCCTAGGTCCGGGCAAACGGCGGCGAACCCGCCTGCCGGCTATATATCCCTATATAGCCACTTTTTCAGCCACTGCAACCTTCGTCTCCCGATGACAAGGTTTGTGGGTGCACTGTTGAAGTTCTATGGGATTCACATATCCCAAGTCCATCCGTTTGGACTCGTGCGCGTGACTCACTTTGAGTTCATGTGCAAATCCCAGCGCGAGGAACCCACTCCTCGGCGCTTTCAATATTTTTATAAGGCCAAGATCCAAGACAATTGGATATCTTTTATTCCTCGCAGTCAGAAGGTGAAGTGCTCCACTGTTTCATTCAAGAGCCTTCATGACTGGTCAGAGAGGTTCTTTTACATTAAGGCCGGTGTAATCCCCATCCGTATGACCATGCGCTCTATCACTTCTGCGCCTGCGGATGAGGATGTCCTCAAGAACCCAACTGGCGCATGGGTTAAGAAACTGACCGCCGAACCATCCCCCGCGAAGAAAATTTGCGAGGAGGCGCTGGTTGGGGTCGGCATGAGCAGGCTCTGGGCCGACAGCGCGCTTGAGCCCGTTATCCAAGTCGACGGGTTGTGTAAGTTTTTTTTTTTTTTTTTTTTTTTTATTTTATTTTTTTTATTGCGCTAACATCCTTCTTTTGCTGATATCATTTAACTCGTCTTTGCGCAGTCACCAAGGATTACATCCTTGCCGCTTATGATGAACATGTGGAGGGCGGCTCCGTCGAACTTGGCATTGGGGAGGTTGGTTTCCCGGATCGCTTCGATGACATGTTCATCCCAGTGGATCTGGATTTTGACTTTGACGGTGACGCGCCTGGTAAGCCTTCGCACTCTTGCTCATTCCTTTAGAAGACCCAAGCTTATTAACAGTTCTGTCGCTTGTTTTTGTAGATGCGCTTGAAAACTACGAGCTAGAGCTCGCGGAAGAGGAGGAGGAGGAGGAAGAGGAGGCGCCTCTACTAAAGCGCAAAGCTAAGGGGAAATCTGGCGCAGGGGCCAGTAAGAAACAGAAGAAAGAGGACACCCCTGTCGCTCATCCCCATGCTCAAACGAAAAGACCTAAGGAAACCACAAAGGTTTCTTTAAGTTCTCTGCCTGTGAGAGTGGGCAGACCTCCTGTCCACTTGAGGTATGGTGCCGTCGCCTCCTCCGTTCGCGCAGCTGAAGAGATAAGCCGCGCCGCGCCTGCAACAGGTATACTTTGCCTATCTTCATCTGATTGAGTTATTATTAAACCGTTGGTTATTTGAATGTTTGCAGAGCCGGCGTCGGTAACAGATCAGCCGCAGGCGCCACAAGGTGCTACGGCTGCGCCGGGGACTCCATCGAAGTCCCCTGTTCTACCCTCTGAAAAGGGTAGAATGAATTTTATGGCGATGTTCGACGCGCGAACAGAGTTGCGCCAAGGTAAGTGTTGCACATTTGTCTTCTGAATTTTTCCTTTTGGAGTTAGTCATAAACCATTCCTTGTTTATTTGTTCATAGGAGTTGTAGCTGGTACAACAGTTGCTGATGATACTCCTGGCGCAGCTGCCGGCGCCGCTGGTTCTGGTCCTGCTCCTGCTAGTGCTGAGTCTCCCCTTATTGGGATTACCAAGGAGCAGGAGACGGTGTTGCGCGCCGAACTGGCGGCGTCTAGACCTCCTTCGCCTCCTCCTGCACGTAGCCCTCCCCGCGAGGCTGGTTTGGAGCCTTCCAGGTCGCAGCAGAAGAGGCCTGTTGAAGAAAACGAGGAGGACGAGGGGGTTCAAGGTGAAGACTCCTTAGGAGATCGCGCCAGCCCTGCGATGCCGCAAGTATTTGCAGCGCAGACCTCTGGTGGGGCTGGCGCAGACATTCCTGCTTCATCCCCGCAGGTATGTATTGATTTGTTGGTCCGCTGCGCGTATCTCCCTATAAGTATGTTTTATGACTTAGGATTTTTCTTACATTTTTGCAGGAAGGTGACCACGTTTACCGCCCGAGATGGAATATTAATGAAGAAAGTTCCTTTCAATCCATGGGCGTATGCGAGGACTTCTGGGCTCATGCCGTGCCTCCTACTGAAAGGAGGTATCAAGAGGAGCGCACTCGCGCGGACTTGCTGAACGAACATGTTTTCGCTGGGTCGGCTTTTTTCGCTGCTTCCCAAGAGCTGCGTCGTGATTATATTAAAGTACGCGACGCTCTTGTGGAAGCCCAGCGAGAGGCTAAGGTGGCCGCCTGGAACCTGTCTGATGCTCGTGCGCGAGCTGAGAAACTCCAGGCGGAGCTCAGTGAAAATCGAGCAAGTGCCAACACCGCATACATCAAGCGCGGGCATGAGCTCCAGGCTGCGCGGGAGAAGCAGCAATTGGCGGAGGCCGAAGTTGCCAAGTACGCGCGCAGAGTGCGTGTCTTGGAACAGCAGGCCGAGGCGCGTGACCAAGCTATCATCAAGAGTATTACTGAGAAATCATCATTGGAGAGCGAGGTTGCGCGCCTGAAAAGGGATTTGGCGGCCGCGCAGGCCGACAGAGATGAGGCCTTGGCCACGGCGGCGTCCAGCCAGGAAGCACTTGGTGCTGCGCAGGCGGAGAAAGAAAAAATTTTGGCGGCAGCAGCGTCTGACAAGGAGGAACTAAAAAAGGCTAAGGAGACTGTTGAGTTATTAAACTCTCAGGTTCCTGCCCTCGAGACGTCTGTTGCTGGCCTCGCGCAGGATCGCCAATGGCTGGTGTCACAGGGCATGGCTCGCTGCGCTTTGGCGATGAAATATTCCGCCGAGTTTCAAGCCCTTGTGATGGACTGTAATGCCGCCGCGCGTTTGGTGGGCCGAGCTGAAGGGTTTACGGATGGGTATGAGTATGGCATGCTGAGGAAGAACCCATCCGAGTACCCTTACAAGTTCGATGCGGCCTGCGCGGACATGGCCGCGGTGGGGGAAAAGTATATGAATACTCCCATCCCCATCCTTATGCAGGTACCTTGATCTTAATGAGTTTTACTTTACTAACCTTTCTAAGTGTTTGTACTCATTACTTTTCTAATGATTTACAGATAACTGCGCTTGCTGACCAGCCCGACCTCGGCGCACTAAAGAAGTTGCTTGATGATTGCGAGAGGGCTGGTGGCGATGATGGTGGCGCGGGGGATGTTGCCCCTGCCAGCGGCTCTGGCGCGGCGAAAGAATCTGCTCGTGACACCGTTGTGATCGAAGACTCCAATGAGGAGGAAGAACTTGACTATGGTCAGTTCGGAGATGAAGAGCAGACCGCGCCAGATGCTGCGCGAGATGATGAGGATGATGAAGCGGCTGACGTCGACGTGGAGACTTGAGAAGCCCTTCATCAAATTTTGTATATTTATCTTTTATACTTGTAGTTTGTAACTCATCATACTTGTAGATTTCGATCCAATGAAATGAAACTTGTTATCTCCTTTTCGTATCTTGCGCATTTCCATTCATCTCTTCATGTTTGGTTGTATAGATATAAGATATGCTTGAACGTTAAAATAAGAACAAGGTTGTAAGGAAATTATTCACTTTTAACCTCAGTTCTATTTTGTTTGTGGCTCTCGCAGTATCTTGCTCATGCTGACATGCGCGCTAATTTTTCGTTATTTCTTTTTCACGCGCTGGGTTCACGCGGTATGGAAGTATGAGTTTAGCCATTACATGTCAACTTGTGTTACTCAGATATCCACTATGGTTCCGCGCGCGGCCTCGACCTGAGACCTTAACATGATATGGCATGTACTTTGCCTTAGTTTTGTTTAAGGATTTTTATGATCAGGCTGCGCGGGGTGTAAGATGGATGTATGTGAGTGTTTTGAGCTAAGGCTCTTTGTTTTGGGCTAAGGCCCTGACGATTTTAGAGTTAAGACTCATTAACGTGCTTGAGCTAAGGCTCGTAATTTTGGGCTAAGGCCCTGACGTGTTAGAGTTAAGACTCGTTAACGCGTTTGAGCTAAGGCTCGCGCATGTATGTTTTACTTCGCTTTATTTTGTCTTGAAGTCAATATAATGTTGTCATATTGTTCCAATTTAATAAAGGAAGTGTGAAACATGTATGCAAAGGTAATAGAACCAATATTGAAAGATAGCGCGACAAATATTGAAAGATAGCGCGAATCATCATTAATGATGGCTTAAAAGCCTTGATTACAAATTTGAACTTTTTACATGAAGCATTTTCTAAGCTGTGCCGCGTTCCACGCGCGCGGTATCTTTTTTCCGTTCAAATCTTTTAAAGCATACGCGCCTTTCCCCAGGTCTTCTGAAATTTGATAAGGTCCCTCCCAATTGGGGGACATTTTTCCTGGGGGTATTGCGCGACTAGCTTCATTGTTTCGAAGGACAAAATCATTTTTCTTGAAGTGGCACTCTTTAACGCGCTGATTATAATATTTTTCCAGCTTTTTCTTGTATCTGGCTTCATTAATGATAGCCGCTTCTCTGCGCCCTTCAAGCAAGTTAAGATCTAATCTTCTTTCGCGGTCGTTATCAGTTTTGCTCATCATGAGTACCCTATGGGATGGGCATCCAATTTCCGCTGGGATCATAGCCTCTGTCCCATAGGTTAGGCTGAACGGGGATTCGCCATTGCTAGTTTTGCTTAATGTCCTGTGCGCCCACAAGACATTAGGTAACTCTTCGACCCAAGAATGGGATTCTCCCTCCAATCTTTTCTTCAGCCCATTTAGTAAACTTTGATTCGCGCGCTCCACTTGGCCATTCCCTTGAGGATGGTAAACGGACGTGAAGATTTGGTTGATGTGCAATTCTTTGAGCCAGCTTGACATCTTCCTGTCAGTGAATTGTTTGCCATTGTCGCTCACAATTTCCATAGGAAGGCCAAAACGGCAAATGATGTGGCTCCAGATAAATTGCTTCATCGCCTCAGCTGTGATTTTTGCTAGTGGCTTAGCTTCAACCCATTTTGTGAAATAGTCTATCGCCACTACCAAAAATTTCACTCGCCCTTGCGCTTGCGGCAGGGGCCCCACAATATCAATGGCCCATTTGTGAAAAGGCCATGCTGAGGTGACTGGAATCAAGTTGTTTTTTGGACGCATGGTGTTTGGCGCGTAGCTCTGACATGCCTTGCATTTTTGGATTTCTTTTAGCGCATCCAAGTACATGCCTGGCCAATAGTAGCCTGAGCTCATCGCCTTGGCAACCACCATGCGCGGACCAGCGTGAATTCCACAGATTCCCTCATGAATCTCCCTAATCACATAGCTTGCTTCTTCCGCATCCAGGCATTTCATGAGCGGTCCAAGATAAGAGCGCCGGTACACTGTACCATCAAGCAGTTCATAGTTCTGCGCCTTGTGTCTTATCTTTCTCGCCTGTGCGCGATCATCCGGTAACTTCCCCTCTTTCAGGAATTCCATTATTGGAGTTATCCAGGATGAAGGAGTTGTATGAATTACCAGGACCGATTGCGTTTGCACTGACGGGCTGCTCATTATTTCCACCCTGACATCTTTGCCAAAGTGATCAAAATTAGTTGATGCCATTTTACTCAACGCGTCTGCGGACTTGTTTTCGCTTCGCGAGATGTGTATGATTCTGAAGAAGTCAAACTGCTCAACGAGCTTTTTTGCCTGCTCTAGATACAGAGGCATTGTGTTCTCCTTGGCGTCATATAGGCCGTTGACCTGAGCAGCTACCAAGTAAGAATCAACATGCGCCTCTAGTCTTTTAACCCCAAACTTGCGCGCGATGCGCAGACCAGCCAGCAGGGCTTCATACTCAGCCTCATTGTTGGTACTCTTGAAGTCCAACCTGATAGCATAAGTATATTCATGATTATCAGGGTCTACCAGTTTGAGACCTGCGCCAGACCCTTCGCTGTTGGAGGCTCCATCAGTGAATAGCCTCCAAACATCTTCTTCATCATTTGCTCGCGGAGGGTCTACCTCGCGCTGAGCTTCTTCAATCTTTCCCTCTGGGATTTCCGTGATGAAATCCGCCAAAACTTGACCCTTTATTGCTGGACGGGGCTTATAAGTGATCGTGTGTTCACCTAATTCCAGCGCCCACTTTGTCAGCCTTCCGGAGAGCGCGGGACGTCGCAAGACTTGCTGGATGTTGTAACCAGTCAGTACTTCAATAGGATGACCATTGAAGTATCTATGGAGCTTGCGCGACGCGTGTGTTAGCGACAAAACTAACTTTTCCATGATGGAATAGCGCGTCTCAGGGTCTGTGAGCACTCGACTTACATAGTATATTGGCGTTTGGATCCCCTTGCGATCCACCAATAATACTGCGCCAATGGCGCGATCTCCAGCTGACAAGTACAATGTAAGGGTTTCGCCAGGAAGTGGAGCTGTGAGCGCGGGCAGCTTTATGAGACATTCTTTTATCTCATTGAAAGCTTGCTCAGCCTCAGGCGTCCACTTGAATTGGCTCTTCTTCAAACAATTCCTCAAGGTGTTAACGAATGGAGTAGATTTGCTGGCGTGGTTCGCTAGGAACCTGTTGATTGACACCAATCTACCATTCAGCTTCTGAACCTCTTTCATGGTGGCTGGTGAAGGCATGTCAAGGATGGCTTCCACCTTCTCAGGATTCACCTTGAAACCATCCTTAGTGACCATTACACCAAGAAATTTCCCCTCTTCCGCGCCGAAAGTACATTTGCTCGGGTTGAGCTTCATGTTAACTTCCGTTAGGCGCTGAAGAGTTTCCTCGATGTCGTTGAGCATTTGTCTCTCCTCCCTGCTCTTTATCACCAAATCATCAACGTAGACTTCTAGATTCCTTCCGATTTGTTCATTGAAAACAGAATCCATAAGTCTCTGATAGGTGGCGCCCGCATTCTTTAAACCAAAGGGCATTTTTGTGTAACAAAAAACACCCTTGTCGGTTCTGAAGGCCGTCTTGTCTTCATCCTGTGGTGCCATTTGAATCTGGTGATAGCCTTTGTAGGCATCCAGGAAACATTTGAGCTTGAATGGCGCCACGGAGTCCACCTTTGCGTCGATGTTTGGTAGTGGGTAACAGTCTTTCGGACATGCTTTGTTGAGGTCCTTGAAGTCAATACACATCCTCCATGACCCGTTGCTTTTCTTTACCATCACAGGATTGGCTACCCACGTCTGGTATCGGATCGGGCGGATAATGTTTGCGCGCAACAAGTCCTCAACTTGCTCATTCATGGCCTTCGCCTTTTCATCCCCCATGATTCTCTTCTTCTGAGCAATTGGCTCCACCGACTTGAACGTGTTAAGAGAGTGTTGCACCAAGTCTCGCGGGACCCCAGTCATATCGGAGTGTTGCCACGCGAAGACCGTCATGTATTTTGTGAGCAACCTTTTCACTCTCAATCTGGTGTCGTCTGAAATGGTAGCGCCAATTGTGACCGTTTGGTCGGGGAATTTTGGGTTTAAAATCCACTTCTCTGGCGCATTGTCCGCCGTTGGAAGTTTCATTCTCCCTTCCCGCGGCGTGGTTGTCACTGCGCACAAATGATCGCGGTAAACAAATGCTACGCCTGTTGGTGTAGGGATCCCCAATGCGCCGTGCGCTGGCGATGGTACAGCATTAAATTGGGCAATTGTTCCCCTACCCAGGATCATATTGTGGCATGACGTGGTGGGCAAGACCAAGAAGTTGACCACTTCGGCTCGCTTGTGCTCATCATCCCCCATAGTTAGTTCAAACTGAATCTGGCCTAGGGGATGTATGATTTCATTTGAGACACCACAGATTGGTGCGTTCACAATTTCGAGCCGAGCTTGGTCTGCCGGGTCTAACTTTCTGAAACACTGCTCATACATAATGTCAGATTCGCTTCCAGTGTCCACCAGGACCTTTGACACTTCGTAATGAGCAATGTGTGTGGTAATGACGAGAGGACTGCTTATTGAAGGGCCTCCCCTGATTCTTGGGAAGATGACTTGCTGCTCGCGCCAATCTCCGTGAATTTGCGCGCTTCTCTTTCTTGACGTCTGCCCTTGTCGTCCCCCCTCAGCCACACAGATTCTTTTGTACTTCTTGCTGGCAGAGGCTCCCTCCGGTTGCTCATCTTCTATTCTTTGGTTTTTTACCAAGTGAGCCAGCCTGCCAGACTTTACATCCTTCTCGATCGCATCCTTTAAATGATGGCATGCGTCGGTGTTGTGGCCCGGGGACCTGTGAAATTCACAATATTTACCACTGTTTTGCGGCCCCTTGTAGTGTAGTTGCTTGGGAGGCTTGAATTGGACATTCTCAGTACTTAACACCTGTGAAGGTGTTTTAGTGAGGGGAGTCCATATTCTTGGCAGAGGTCTGCTAGGATCTCTGCCGCCCTCCCTCTTGTCACCCTCCCCGTGTTTACGAGCATCCTTTTGGGGCTGGGGTGAGTTTGGTTGCGCTTGTTTTTCCGCGGAAGAAAAACTTGTTGGCTGCAACCTGGACCATACAGAGTTCTGTTTGGCCCTCTTCTCTTTGCTGCGCGGTGATTCAGCCTGATGCGCTCTTTCTCTTGCCCTATCTTGGGCAATCTGTTTCTCATTTCTCGCGAAAACTCGCGATGCCTCCATTAACTTGGCCCACGTGGTGGGCATACCATCTTTGCTTACGAGAGCTCGTCGTAACTGATCACTGCGCGCGCCTTGTATAAAGGCCACGCGCAGTAGCTGCTCAGTTATGCCCCCGATTGCCAGGGACTCCTGATTGAAACGAGTGATGTAATCTTCAATCGTTTCATCATTCCTGCGGATGCAGTGCATGATGTCATCAGGATCGCGCGTGTGCCTGCGCTGCTGTACGAAGTGGGCCTGGAACTTTTCTAATAGTTCCTCGAAGCCATCAATTTGCCCTGTCGGCAAGCTCTCGAACCATACTCGCGCTGCGCCTGTGAGGCAGCGGGCAAACATATGACACCATGTTGGCATCGTCCAGCTCTCTAGGTTTCCCGTGTTATAGAAACCTTGCAAAAAGTCATCTGGATCTGTCGTGCCATCATATTTCCCCAGACCACTTGGCATCTTGGTCTTGTGCTGGATGGGAGCCTGCGCGATGCGCGCAGTAAACTTTGAGTGTTTTACCAGGATGGCTGGTCTGTAGGGTGTGGTTACGTCCACTTGCCCTCTGACCGGTGGGCTGTATGGCATGTGCAGATCCGGATCTGCTCTGGCTCCTGGCACCATGTTCACAGGCGCGCGGAGCTGCGAGCCTCCTGCATGAGTATCCCTTGTCTTTCTCATGCTATGCACCTCTTCATCACTGAACTCTGTGTGTGCAGTGTGAACAGAATGCCCTTCTTCCGGCGCGCGCGGCCTTTTTGTGGGCTGCTTCTCCATCGCCTGCCTTTGTGTTTGGTCGGCTAGCTTCTTCTGTTTCATCATTTCAGTGTACTTTTCCATCAGACGCCGCTGCTCATTTATGAGCCATTCATTCGGATCGTCTGCTTCATCTTCTGGACCCATTGGTCCCTTCAGCTTCGCGCCGGCCATATTTTGTAACGTGCGATCGTCTGGAGGAGTTTCAGTCTGGCCGTGAGGGGTTGTGACGAAGGGACGGTTGCTGGTGGTACGCGTAGAATCACGCGGAACCCTCAGAACCTGCTGTCCGTCGTTAACACCCTCACGTTCAATATCCTCCAGAGCTTGATCAACGTTACGAACTCCAGAAACCATGGTGATTGAATTTTTTTTTAGATCTGGATGAGATCTGATTGCCGTTTGTAACAGTGGATGGCGCCAATGAAGAAACGTGGATCTACTCACTGGTAGCAGATCTACTTTCCTCGGGTGTGATTAAACTATTTCACCGATGGTTCTTCTGGATCCGAGTTCTTCCACCTACAAAATGAACAGCGCCGTTACTTACCCCTCAGAAAGGGACAGAGGGGTCCTCTTTGGGGTAACCCTCCGGCGTGAGAATCAGTATCTTTTGGAGAAGATAATAATGTTGTATGTAAGTGAATCTCAAGAGTATTGCTGATCGCTGAATACTCTTGATTTGTGTGACTGGTGTTTTTTCTGTAACTGACTGTGAGTGAATATAATTCAATCTGATTGAATGTGATATCACTGCTTGCAACTGTCAATGATTGAGTGTGAAATGAATGTCCATCAAAGTGGAGTTGATGCTGTATTTATAGTGCTAGGGTTTTCACTGGTTGGGCTCAGCCTCGTTGGCCTCCTCCAACCGCACTGCGCCATGTGTCCTCTGGGACACCTGGCGCTTTCTCGTTGGTTGTAATTATGTGGTAGCCCATGTGTCATGCTGAGTTGTCGACCTTTCATTTGGCAGCTGTCAATATCAGCATATTCTTACTCCTTAAAAAGATGCCTTCTAGAAGATTGTCTGACGTGCACAATCAAGGTTGCCCTAATCCTGACTTGAATAAGGACGAGGTTGATTATGCGCACGTGTGATATGCGCCCATCCTGAGGATGCGCGAAGTCTTCTTTTTATTCTCACGCGCAGATATTTCATGCGCAGGTGTGATATGCACGAGCGTGTGATATGCGCCGCGCGATTGTGCGCCGCGCGCCTATGCGACGCGCGAGCATATGTGATGTGCAAGAGCATGTGATATGCGCCGCGCGTTGATGCGCCGCGCGCATATGTGATGCGCGAGCATATGATGCCTGAGCATGTTTTGTATGTGCCATGCGCCTAGGTTTTGGCTTTGTGCCTTGATAATGTCTTTATCTTGTGGGTTGACCCGCCTTGATTGGTGTTGAGGCGGGTACATACCTCTTCAGTATCCTATCCAAAATTGATATGTGGTAATTGAATTATAAAGAAGAAATCATAATTTGCAAAATATGTATTTGATTAACTTTGAATCTGCTCGCAGTTGTTCTTGAACTAACATGATGATTGCCAGGGCGATACAACCTTACATATTAATCCAACTAAAATTAATGATTACAAGTTTAACTCTTAACTTTACTAACTAATACTAACTGATCCGACTTAATACCAACATCATCATAAGAACTCCAATTCTACGATATCTTGTCCTGTCAGATTGAGTATCCTAAGAAAAATTTGGTAGGCGTTAGCGGGAATTTTTGCTGAAATTTGAACGATAGCTTGTTCAGGACAAAAGTGTATGCTAACGCCTATCAAGATTCTTTCAGGACAAAAAAGATCGCTATCACGTAAGTACTGGGTAGCCTGAAGAGCCATCCTTTAAGCCTTGCTTCGTCGCGTGCCTAGGCACGCTTTTTTAATCCAAGAATACAATATAGTGATATATTCATTACTACGAGAATATATAAAGTTACCGATAGCATATAATAAATTATTGTGCTTTTCATTTCAACGTTTTCCGACTGTGAAAAACTGAATATTGGTGGTACTTTTCTACATCATTCCTTCTAGTTAAATCTTTGGAAAGATGGCATATATTCAAAGAAAAAGCAAAGGAAATGCCAAGGATGCTTTTATAGAAGGCATTGTCACTGTTATCCCCACTAGCTACAGTTATGTTCTATATCCTGTGAGCATTAAAAACACCTGGAATCCATGAAAATTGTGAATTGTGATTATGAAATATGAATGACCTCTTTGTTAGAATAGAATCAGAATATTGTTTTTGTGGGAGCACTTTGTTTGTTCTCTATAAGTAGTCCATAATTAGTGTGCAAGAGCATTATACACAATTATTACTACATCTAATTTCTTTATAGAGACTTCTCTTTCCAGCAATTTCTTGAGCTCATCATGGCATTGAATCCAATCCCTTATTATGTTACTATTTGTTGATTTAATCCTTCTTTTGTTCTAAATCATGAAAATGGTATTTAATTTTGCAGGATGGTAGTATACTATTGGGACCATGGGGAGGACATGGAGGAGATGAATGGGATGATGGAGTTCACGCTGGAGTTAGAGAAATAACTCTTGTATATGGCAGCTGCATCGACTCAATCCATGTAACATATGATAACAATGGTAAACCCTTTTTGGATAAAAAACATGGTGGCGTTGGTGGATCCAAATCTGCTCAGGTATATTTTCACCAAATTTATCTAAATGCATCTTATTATACGGGATTATATTAAAGTAACTTCTTGTAAATAATTACAGATTAAGCTGCAATTTCCAGATGAGATTTTGATAAGTGTTAGCGGACATTATTGTCCAGTCGTCTATGGAGGCAGTCCTGTGATTCGGTCACTCACTTTGAAGACCAACAAAAGGACATTTGGACCATTTGGGGTTGAAGAAGGAACACCCTTTAACTTCTTGACAAATGGAGGCCATATTGTCGGGTTTACTGGAAGAGGCGGGTGGTTTCTGGATTCACTTGGATTCTACTTATCGAGCGCTAAACCAAACCTCTTTCAAAGATTCCACAAGATGTTTCACGGATTTAACCCTCTTGCTATTAGAGATGGTGAACACAACAGAAGCAAAGGCTCAAAAGGTTATAGGTGGGGTATTAGATATTAAATTAAACATATATTATTATATGACAATTTATATTATATTATATCTAGACTTATGATAAGGATGTCGGGACATAGGATTAATTTAGGTTGATAATTACAACCGTTATTTTGACGGTTACATGCTCCCGCCAAACCGTCATTCATTGTTGTATATATAAGCACATGTTGTAAACTTTTATGGTTACCAAGATATTCAATAAAATATCCATTCGTTTCATACAAGAATTCGATTGCATGCTTTGTTTGTTTACACACACATTCGACATGAACAACACGAATTCACTAGTGATGTTAACGATGATTACGGCTTCCGCTAATAAAGTGATATCAGAGCCATGGTCGAAAATCGAAGAGAAAAGATCAAATTTACATGATCTTGGGAAGAAAAGAATGAAGACGGTAAAACGCGGATACGAATACGGGCGAGAAATCAACAATGATCTCGATCGTATAACCCCGCGATTACGCGCGATTGCAAAATTGAGACAAGATATTGCAATCTTAGAATTGGAAAAGGAATTAATGATAATTGAACATTCCGACGGTGATACATCTGAACCCGGACGGATTGATGAATGTGATACGGATTATGATGATAAAAAGGACGATACGGATACGGAATCAATAGAGAATTTGGTGGGTTATCAACGACACCAGAAAGGAACATGCAGCGATGACGAAGAACAAAAAGATTATCAGGCACGAAATATTGCATGCCTAAAGAAATCAAGTGACCAACGCAACCGGTCACCGACGATGATAAAGGAATCGAACGACAAGAATCGCGATGCTTTGTTCTTCAAAGAAGATATGGAAATTCATACAAGGGATAGACTACAACCAATTGAAAAAGAAACATTGCATCGACAGAAAAGAAAAAGAAAATCAGATTTTGTGACAAACTTTAGCGACCAAAGATTAAAGGCTTTAGTGACAAAAGTAAGACAATTTGTGACAAAAAGGAAATTTAGTGATCCTGGTTACGAAAATTTCCGGAAATCAAGAAGATCAAGAATCGACCAAGAAACAGTGGAACCACAAAGACATTTTTGTTATCGAAAACCGGGGCATACAATTCATAATAGTCTTATCAAATTTAAGGATGAATTAATTGCCTCTATAAAGGATACAATGAATGTTTGCATTCAACGTGAGAACATATATAAAAGCGAAGGTTATAAGGTGGTCATCATTAAAATGAGCACATGGGAAGAACAATATCGAATACGAGGGTACTTAATCAAGATCTACAAACTAATGGAAAAGGATCATGCATCCATAATTTCAAACAAAAGTTTGGATGGAAGTCACACAACTACAAGAAACCAATTATGAAAGGAATATGCAATGTTCATGGTTTATATGCAGTAAAGAAGAAGCCCTACACGAAGAAAAAGAAAAAGGAAATCTGTCAAAGACTTCAACGATGATAGTTTAATTTAGGGGATAGTATTAGATATTAAATTAAACATATATTATTATATGACAATTTATATTATATTATATCTAGACTTATGATAAGGATGTCGGGACATAGGATTAATTTAGGTTGATAATTACAACCGTTATTTTGACGGTTACATGCTCCCGTCAAACCGTTTCATTGTTGTATATATAAGCACATGTTGTAAACTTTTATGGTTACCAAGATATTCAATAAAATATCCATTCGTTCATACAAGAATTCGATTGCATGCTTTGTTTGTTTACACACACATTCGGCATGAACAACACGAATTCACTAATGATGTTAACGATGATTACGGCTTCCGCTAATATGGGGCATATGATGATCCCTAAGTATAATAATAATATATAGTAATTCATTGCATGAGATGCAAATTTCATCTAGTATTTCATTATTGTCTATCAAATAAGTACAATTCTAAATAAAATGAATGGCATTACCAATTGAATCTCAAACAACAGCATGTTTAATAACAATATATGCAAAGTACTAGTTTCAAGCAGTAGTAAAGAAGAACATAACACAAATATGATTCAGGCAAATGGAATGCGTGCTGGACATGTACTGGATTTAGGCAAACCCAATAGCAATGGCATGCTGTCGTGATTGGTATATGGTGGATCATACGACACTGTTTAGCGACGTTTGCCGTTGGTAAAGAGTATAAAGGCTTTTTATTTTTAAAGAATATTAAAAAGAAGCAAAACGTTTTTCTTTTACCACCACACATACCCCCACCACCATCTTGTTAGTGTGTTCTTGAACAGCCATGATACTGACCTCAACAAAACATTATATTAATTTCTTATTCAAGTTGTGTAATATTGATCATTCGATCAGTTGATGTGTTTCCATTGTGAAATTGGTTAATATGTTTTTCTTTTTTTTTTCAAATGGCAACTTACATTAAACCGGCAAACTAGGAAGACGCTAGAGCAACAACAAAGAAAAAACAACTTACAAACGAATTACAAAGAAAAACTACAACAATCTTCCCAATTTAAAACTATAAACGAGGACATGTTTTTATTCTTAAATAAGCCTAAAGATTTAATGGCTTCCATAACTTTATGCACTGTAATATTAATTAGCCTTTATTTTCAAAGACTGCCTTGTTTCTCGCCTCCCAGATAAACCAATGTCTTCCATGTAGAGCCTTCTACTTTTTATTGCTTAACGAGACAATTTTATGTATATCGAGGAGATTGAGAACCGTGAAAACAAGAATAGGAAGAATATTGCACCATGAGCATATGAAACCCCAAACCTGATTAGCGATTCACAATATTGTTAACCCCCCTAGTTCTTGGTCATTTGCTTGTGAATGAGAAAAGTGGCAATTTCTCCTACAAATGTGAATTTAAACAATTCACATGTGCAACATGAATTATATTCATGGCCAGCCCGTTTGTATAACAAACCCAAGCTAGGGCTTTGGGCCTCTAAAAATTTTGGGCCCGACTTCTTAGAAAAGTTATATGCCATAATGGTAGAACTTGATGCTTGTTTTTGGCAAACCAGCGATCAAATCTCACTTCCTCTATACAATTTTAGTGTTTTGAAGGTTTCACTAATTATTTTGTAGTACTTCAAGTACATACATTTCGCTTATCTTCAAATAAAGATTAAATAAATAACCTGAATGTATCGTTTCCAATTATAGCAAAAAATACAAGAAAAATACATAACATAAGTTTAGAACACACTATATAAGTGAAGACACTCATTATTTCTCAAAATTGATAATATATTTACATTATACTTGTATATGTCCATGTTTAAATTGTCCATGTATTGTCCACTATCTTTTGAAGTATCTCCAATAAAGTTATTTTCATGTCGTGTCCTAACACATTTATATTTTAGTTGGTTTTTTATGAAAAAAATCCAAATATTGTCAAGCTTATGTTATAATGAGTTGGTGAGACTAATTTGGTTATATGTTTAACCTATTTATTTAATTAAATGTGAAGCACAATAGCAAAAAACATTGAAAAGAAGAATCCAGTTATTTTTTAAATGCCCTCACTTTTTTATTTGCTTAGGGTCATCAAAATAGTTGGGACGATGAAATATAACTATTCATTTTGCAATTTGTCATTTCTTTAATTGTCCAGATTACCGGTTTTTTCGTTTAATTACTGAGCTTTGCTTGGCAAATCAAAAGAAAGACGGGTAGTGTTAAAAAAGGTTAACATTAGTCTTGTTAACAAATTCTGGTGATATGAAAGTTGCCATTTGAAAAAAAAAATTGGCCATTTTTTTTTTCATTTTGCTATTTGTTAAAAGGAAAGGAAAATGATACCTTACAAATGTGCAAGTGAAACTGTAAGATACTAATTTGGTTTGGTTATGTTCACGCTCGCGGATCAAGTCGAGTGTACTATTTTTAGTTTGTAATTATTGTCGGTTCTAAATCCGGATAAAGAACGATAAAATGAAAAGAAGCTCCATGAAATTTCATTTTGTTATGCTTTTAAACCATTTAACATCATAACATTTTATTGATCATCCAATACGATACACTAAAACATTCATTACTACCATAACATATAACGTGTATACTAATGTGACTATTTCACAGTTACAATAATGTTACAACTAGCATATAAGAAATGCATCTACTTTCCATTACAATAAGTTTCGATGGTCCAAAGTTGAATATTAGTGGCCCTCATTCCTTTTAGTTCCATCTTTTGATAGCATATATTCAAAGAAAAAGTAGAGGGGAATTGAATATCAGAGGTAATTTTCCCACTAACTACGTACAATTCATATTCTACATATGTGAGCACACAAAAAAAACATGTTCTATATATGTGAAAATAATTTTTTAAAAAATAGTGCATAAAATGTTTTATGCAATTATGCATGTGAATTGTGAATTATGAATTGTGATTATGACATGTGAATGACCTCTTTGTTAGAATGGAATCAGAATGGGAATAAGGAACCTACATTATAGCTCTATAAATATGTACGTAGTCTATAATCAGTATGCAGGATCAAGATCAATATACTTAATAGACAATTATCACTATATCTTTCCATCAACTTCTTGGGCTCATCATGGCATGAAATCCCAATCCCTTATTATCTTTATACTTGATCTAATCCCTAACTTTATTATATTTTTTTTCTCTAAACTATGAACATGGTCTCACTTATAATTGAATATTGCAGGACGGTAGTAAGCTATTGGGACCTTGGGGGGGGCATGGAGGAGTTGAATGGAATGATGGAGTACACACCGGAGTAAGAGAAATAACTCTTGTATATGGCAGTTGCATCGACTCAAGCGTAATATATGATAACAATGGTAAACCCTTTCCGGCACAAAAACATGGTGGCTTTGGTGGAATGAAATCGGCTCATGTAAATACATTTTCACTAAATTTCCACGCACTATATTTAAGTTGGAAACTGATTTTTGGAATTTTTTATGGATAAATTTCAGATTAAGCTGCAATATCCTGAGGAGATCTTAGTAAGTGTTAGCGGGCACTATTGCCGTGTGGTCTATGGAGGTAGCCCTGTGATTCGGTCACTCACTTTAAAGACCAACAAAAGAACATGTGGGCCATTCGGGGTTGAAGAAGGAACACTCTTTAATTTAGTGTCCAATGGAGGCCATATTGTAGGGTTTACGGGAAGAGGCGGGTGGTTTCTGGATTCAGTCGGCTTTTACTTATCAAGACCTAAACCAAACCTCTCTCAAAGATTCAACATAATGTTAAAAGGATTTAACCATCTTGCTATAGGAGATGGTAAACACAACAAGACCAAAGGCTCAAAAGGTTATAGGGGATACTCATATGCATACGAGTAATCCCCACAGAATAATTTCTTTGTAATTCATAATTGCAGGAGATGCAATCAGTCTTTCATCTTGTATTTAGTTCTTATCTAACCAATAAGATAATACATGCAATTCTAATTAAAATAAATGACATTACTAGTTGAATCTCATTATCTCAAACAGCAGCATGTATGTGTTTCATAATAATATATTCAAAGTACTAGTTTCAACCAGTAGAACATAACATAGCATAGCATAAGCTCGGCTAGGCGCCTAGCTTGAGGTCATCTTCCTCAGCCTTCTCATCATTCTTCGCTGCCACCACGTGCCCCCGTAGGTTTTGGCAAGCTAATCGACACCCCGAGACCATAATCCTCCGCCACTTGCTGCATCAAACTGTTCACTTCACCTTCCGGAGTCGAAAGCACATACTCCCCGCCATCAAACTCTCCATAAACTATTAGAATATTAAACATCATATTTGTTATTCATCGTTTGTAATTATAACTTATGTACTTATATTACTCTTATTATTATTAGGATTAGTACAAGGGACGGATATGATTGTGACATATTAAATGACTGCTGCAACACTACCATTACAATTTACAAATGGTTACTGGCGCCAAAAGTCACACAGGTTGAGAAAACCGTTATTTACCCGCCCTTGTTCATGTATATATATCATGTAAATGTGATAATTGTGATTACCAAGATCTTTATGTTTTTTTTGCTGGATTAGGTGGTTTTACAAAAATAAAAGTAAATTTAGGTGGCTGACTAAATTTTAAGTGCTTTTAGATAATTTGCTATATCAAATAGCGGATTATGAGACACATCAGCTAAAACTTTTCAAGTAGTAATCCATGCCATCGTCCAAGTCCAAGTCATCATCCAAAAATGGTGGTTTGCGTAATCCGCTATTTCAGATAGCGGCTTCCACATGTCACAATTGGATAACTTGGATTGCCACAGCTCGGAAAAGAAGTACTTAAAATTTAGTCAGCCACTTAAAACTATTTTTCTTTGTAAAACCACCTAATTCAGCAAAAAAATCGATCTATCTGATCCTTGAAAGATCCTTTCTATCAATAAAACATCGTTTACATTATCCATTGTTGTGTATCCTTGTTATCAATTTCATATATAATTACCAATTGTTGTTGTGCACTTTCTCATACGTACTATACCCAAATCTAATTCATTGATAGTTAATCCGTCTGCTGATCACCTCCATATTCACAAACTGGCTAGCGTTGACTCAAGCGACTTGACGATCGAGCGCATTGCCTTACCAATTGTTGTATCGAGTCGTGTGACGACCGTCGAACCTTGACAATAACCTAAGATAATTCAACATGTATTTTAATATATAGAACCAAATGATTTATCATTTTTAATTACTTTATTATTGATAATATAATCTTTTAGCTGTATTTTCCAGACAAATTAATGATAATTATGTACAAAAAAAATGTGTTAGAATGGAATCACAAATTTTGAATGTTTTATATATGCGCATTAAACAACTAACACCTTTTGTTTGCTCTTTATATCAACGGTAATTTGTGTACAATATATTCTTTTTTCTAGCAAATTCTTGCTCTTTTTATCAACCGTTGGTGGGACCGAAAAGGAATCAGAATGAAAATAAAAAAAGAAGTCGGAACATGTTTTACGTATGTAGAATATAAAATAATTAAAAACTCAAATAGAATCTCTGTATTACTATGTTTGCTACATTTATACCCAATTATCTTTGCATCTTCCTTGGAGTTAATCTTTCTAACAAGTAATTAGGTTCTTCATGGTATGCAAATCCTTAATATATGCTTAATTAATATTTTTTAAATTTGTTTTAACCCAAGCTATGCTCCCTTGCTAGCTTATGTTTATTTTAATAATGACATAACTGGTATATGAAATACATGGAACAGGATACAAACCTACAATTGGTACCATGGGGAGGAAATGTTGGCAAATATTGGGATGATGGAGTACACGGTGGAGTTAGAGGAATCACAGTTGTGTATTGTTAGCTGCATTGACTCGATCTTTGTAACATATGATAACGATGGTAAATCTTTTCTGGCACTAAAACATGGTGGCATGGGTGGAACCAAAAGTGCTCAGGTAAAATATTCTTAGATGAATTTAGGTGAATTTATTGTATACATTTTCTGAAACTTTTCTTGGTCGAATTTCAGATTAAACTGCAATTTCCTGAGGAAATCTTGGTAGGCGTCAGCGGGCATTTTTGCCCTGTGATCTATGGGGGTTTCCCAATGATTAGATCGCTTACTTTTAGGAGTAACCGGAGAACATTTGGGCCTTTTGGCGTGGAAGATGGAACACCATTTAATTTCTTCACAAATAGAGGCCACATTGTAGGTTTTTATGGAAGAAGTGGGTGGTTTTTGGATTCAATCGGGTTCCGGTTATCAACCCATAAACCAAAGCTATTCCAAAGGATCCAGATGATGATTAAAAGATATAACCGCCATGTTGTGGACGATGATGAAGATTGGAAAACCAAGGGCTCAAAAGGTCATAGTTGGGGCATTTGAGTATGTTAGTTTAGATTGTTATGTGTGCATTTAGTTGAGTCATTGTGTTATTTCATGTCCCTTGCAAGTTATTTTCTTGTAGAAGGAGATATATGCTAAATAAAAGAATCTCTCACAGGGTCGCAGTTTGTTGCATGACAAGTTGTCAAATTTTCATCTATAATTAAACAAAAATCTAGAAACTAATTATTCATGGTCGTCGATCCGTCAAAACTAGAACAATGACTCAATAAAATGAGTAGTACATATTATCAGTTGAATCTCCGGCAGCATTATGTTGTATTGTTGCGCCAAAATTGATATGTGATAACTGAATTATATATAGGCTGAGAAGAAACTATGAAATTCAAAATATGTATTCGATTAACTCTGAATCAGACTAAACTGAAATTGATCAATACAACGCCGGCAATTGTTTCTTGAACCGAAATGATGATTTTCGGAGCGATGCTAGCTTGGAAAAAACATATATAAATTACTTACTAAACGTACTAAAACTAAAGATTATAAATTTAACCCTTAACATTACTAACTAATACTAACTCATTGGGATTAATACCGACTATATCATAGGAACTTCAATTCTACAATTTCTTGTCCAGTCGGATTGATAGCTAAATTGCACAACTTGTGTATGTATATTTACTCGTGTGGCCTGAAGGGCCACCTTAGAGCCTTATGTTGTAGCATGCCTAGGCACGTTTTTTAAATCCAAGAATACATTAATATAGCAATATATTCATTACTACCAGAATATATAATGTTACAGCAAATCAGCAATTCTACTCACTTCAATGACTTCGACGGTGCAAAATTGAATATTGGTGGCACTTTTCTACATTATTCCTTCAGGTGCAATCTTTGGCAAGATATGGTATATATTCAAAGAAAAAGCAGAAAGGTGTGATAGGTGTTTTAATTTAAAAGGCACTGCTCTTTTTTCCCCACTAAATAAACCTGGTATGGAATGAGAATCAGTGCATATTTTATGCATGTGAATTGTAATTTTTTATTATGAAATGTGAATTAACCTCTTTGTTGGAATGGAATCAAAATCTTCTCTTTGTTGGAATGGAATCAGGGGCACTTTGTTTGCTCTATATAAGTAGTCTATAATTAGTGTGCAAGAGCAAGAGCATTAATACACACAGTTATCACTACATCTAATTTCTTTATAGAGACTTCTCTTTCCAGCAATTTCTTGAGCTCATTATGGCATGGAATCCCAATCCCTTATTATGTTAATACTTATTTTAATATGTTTTCTAAATTATATAATGGTCTCATTGGTATTTGAATATTGCAGGAAGGTAGTATACTATTGGGACCATGGGGAGGACATGGAGGGGCTGAATGGGATGATGGAGTACACACTGGAGTTAGAGAAATAACTCTAGTATATGGCAGTTGCATCGACTCAATCCGTGTAACATATGATAACAATGGTAAATCCTTTCTGGCTGAAAAACATGGTGGCAATGGTGGATCCAAATCTGCTCAGGTATATTTTTGCAAAATCTAATGGATCTTATTTATATGGAGTTATATTAAAATAACTTCTTATGGATTAATTACAGATTAAGTTTCAAATCCGGATGAGATTTTGATAAGTGTTAGTGGTCACTATTGTCCGGTCGTCTACGGAGGCAGTCCTGTGATTCGGTCACTCACTTTGAAGACCAACAAAAGGACATTTGGACCATTTGGGGTTGAAGAAGGAACACCCTTTAATTTCTTGACAAATGGAGGCCATATTGTCGGGTTTACTGGAAGAGGCGGGTGGTTTCTGGATTCACTCGGGTTCTACTTATCAAGCGCTAAACCAAACCTCTTTCAAAGATTCCACAAGATGTTTCACGGATTTAACCCTCTTGCTATAAGAGATGGTGAACAAAACAAAAGCAAAGGCTCAAAAGGTTATAGATGGGGCATATGAGTATCCCTAAATATAAGAATTTCTTTGTACTTCATTGCACAAGAGATGCAAATTTATCTACTATTTCATTCTTGTCTATCCAATAGTTACAATTCTAATTAAAATGAATGACATTACTAGTTGAATCTCATTATTTCAAACAACGCATGTACTTGTTTCATAATAACATATGCAAAGTACTAGTGTCACTCAAAAGGAATGTGCGTTCGACATGTTCTCAATTTAGGGCCCGTCTAACCTTGTAGTGACGACATGTTTTCGGCATAGGGTATTAGTCGTTGATACAAGAGATATAAAAAAGTTATTTAAAGAAAAAACAATATAAAGGCTTTTTATAATTACATAATATAAAAAAAGGCAAAAAAAGAAAAAAAATTATTTTGTCTATGCCAATGACATGTTGCCAGCCCTAATTTTTTTTACGGAACTAAACTTTCCCACCTCCCCAACCTCTAAATCGATAACATATCATAGCTATAGAGGTTGACTAGCTAGTCACAATTTTGAGAAACGCTATAGCCGCGGCATGTTGTCGCTACAAGTCTATTTATGCTGACGACACTTGCCGTCGCTATAGATGTTGTGAGCAAAGGGTCAAATTCTTGTAGTGAGTTCTTGAACAGCCATGATAATCACCTCAATAAAACATTCTGTTAATTGCCTATTCAACTTGTCTAGTCATTCACTTCATGTCATCACTATAGACGTTGTGAGCATAGGGTCAAATTCTTGTAGTGAGTTCTTGAACAGCCAATATACTCATCTCATCAAAACATTCTGTTAATTGCCTATTCAAGTTGTCTAGTCAGTCACTTCATGTGTTTTCATTGTGCAATTGGTTCATAATTAAGTGTAATTGCTTATTCAAGCTATTAGTCAACACATTTTTCTAAGTACACATTCTTCACATTTATTTTCCTACTCAATTGTAATTATTCTCTTTATTAGCTTTTCCTAGTTAATAGCTTATATTACTCTTGTAAACTAGCTTCTGTGATTGTATATATGTCAATAAAAGTGAAATGAAAAATATCATTAGAAATCATTTGTTTACAGTAATATGCTAGATTTGTGTCAGATTAATGCTAGACCTATGTCTCTATCTTTAATACCAATTTGTGGCATCTTGTTTCAAACTAACAATTTCTCCTACAAATGTAAATTTAAACAATTCTCATTTTGCTTCTTTTATATATGTCAAAAATAACCATTTTTTGCATAAAATTATTGGGTTTTGCTTGGCAGATCAAAAGAAAGACGGTTAGTGTTACAAGGTAAACGTAAACGTTAGTCTTGTAGACAAATTAATGGGTTCTTTTATCACCTTTTTTACATTTTTTTATATTTTGCAACGTATCGAGAGGAAAGAAAATGATTCCCTACAAATGTGCAAGTGAAACTACAAGATAATAATTTTGGTTTGGTTGTGCTCACACCCTCAGTTCAAGTGCAATATATCAATTTTAGTTTATAATTGCCCGTTCTAAGTCTTGATAAAGAATAATAAAATTGAAAAATGGCCTGAATTTTCATTTTGTTTTATGCCTCTAAACATATCGAGACGCTTCGAGACATGCGTATATACCATTTCACATTAAACATTTAACATTTTATATGTTGATAGAATATTCAACCAAATTGGAAAGCTTAAATTATGGAGCAACAGTTGGGGTCAAATATTGACCACTATAATTAGAGAGTTCAAAGGCTGTCCATAATCTTCTCCCTATTAATCGGTTTATTTAGTTTCCTTGTATAGGTCCTAAGTTCTATATATATTGTGTATAATTGTCCCTTTGTAATATACTCGAAAAATATAATAAAAAATCCTCTGATTACCATTTGATCATGGTATCAGAGCACGTGTGATCCTGGTAATTCTGAACATCCTTAGCAAAAGATGACTAATAATGAAGCCTTGGCCAGTCAAATCCCCGATGAATTAACGATGCAGATTGCTGCCCTCCTAAGAAATGGTCTCGGAGCACAACAACAAACAGTGAACCCAAGAATTTATCCCTGGGGATTAAACTCGGTGGTGACAACTATGCCCTATGGGCAACCCTAATGAAGAAAGCAATCGAAGGAAGGGGGAGAGGTTCTCACATTATAGGGGAGCCGTCACCTCCGTCCAAAACAGATAACACATATACAAGGTGGGAACAAGATGATCAATGTGTTTTCACTTGGATTATCCAGAATCTTGAATCCAATTTGGTGAATAATGTCTCACAATATCCCACTGCAAAAGCCCTCTGGGATGGGTTAGCCACCACATATGGCTCTGGGACAGATTCGTTACAAGTATTTGATCTTCATAAAAGGGCTAATTTATTAAGGCAAGGGTCCGATACACTGGAAGACTTGTGAACAAACTGCAGAACATCTGGATGTCAATAGATAGGCGAGATCCAAACCCAATGAAGGATCCAGAAGACATTCAGATCTACAACAAGAAGACTCAAGAACAAAGACTCTATCAATTGCTAACAGCGGTTGATGACAAGATGGAACCAGTCAAGAGAGATATTCTGAAAAAGGATCCACTTCCTTCGGTAGAATCAGCATATGCCACAATACGAAGGGAAGTGGCCAGGCTTAATATACTAAAATCGGGCCCTTCCGATAGTGACTCGACTGAAATTGGAATGGGTTTGGGTGCCAAAGATTCCGCACAGAGATTTAAATTCCAACCCAAGGAGAAAGAAGATAAATCCAAGTTGTATTGCACTCACTGCAAGATGAAGAAACATACTAAAGAGTCATGTTTCAAACTAGTTGGCTATCCAGAATGGTGGGAGAACGGTCACAAGGAAAAAAATAACCAGCATTCCAGATCTGATGTCAAATGGGCTCGGGCTGCTAGTGGTGGTGAAGACCAGGCTGTAAAAGGGCAAGGAAGTAGCACCGGGTTTGGTGGAATGGCAGCGAACTCCGATGAAAAATCTGGAGGTAAAGGGTTTGAGAGTTGCATCACAAACCCCTCTGTTATTAATTTCTAATATTTTCCCCCAGATGCTTCTTTCTTTAAAAGGCTTGACCGAAAGGTTTTAATGAAACCTATTAAATGCCCAAAGCCTGCCATGTTCACCCCAACTCCCAATCTAGGAAATCAAAGAACTGGATCTTTGATTGCGGGGCTTCGGACACCATGTCCTATGATCTTAAAGACTTTGGTGACATGTCTTCTCCAAGAAAGTCTTATATTGAGACAGCTAGTGGAGAAATGGTAGAAGTCAAAGGGGGAGGGTCAATTACTTTTTCGAAAAAAATGGAAATTAAAAATTGTTTATACATTCCCTCACTATCCTCAAAGTTATTATCTGTTAGTCAAGTGACAAAACAACTCAACTGTGTGGTACTCATGTATCCAACTTTTTGCATTTTACAGGACATTCGTACGAAGGAGATCATTGGGCGTGGTACTGAATGAGGAGGTCTCTACTATGTTGATGAGGTAGTTCACAAGGGACATGCCATGCTTGCTCACGGAACAACCGAAAGGCAACTTTGGTTATGGCACCGGCGACTTGGTCATCCTTCTTTTGGCTATCTTAAAATTTTATTTCCTAGTCTTTTTTTTAATAACACCATTCATGAGAAATGTGAAACCTGCATTCTTGCAAAAAATCATAGGGTATCATTTAATCAAAGTAATACTAGAGTTGAGTCTGTTTTTTCGTTAATCCATTCGGATGTTTGGGGTCCAGCACCAAATTCCACTAATAGTCAGTTCAGATACTTTATTTTATTTGTGGATGATTTCTCAAGAATGAATTGGATATACTTCATGAAACATAAGTCGAAAGTGCCAGAAATCTTTTTTTGTTTCTACAAAATGATTTTGACTCAATTTGGTAAGAAAATACAGATCCTCCGTTCTGATAACGGAACAGAATTCGTCAACCAAACAATGCAAAATTTTTTCAAAGCAAATGGCCTTATCCATCAAACCACTTGTCCTAACACCCCTCAACAAAACGGCACCTCGGAACGTAAAAACCGTACGCTTCTCGAAAAAACTCGTGCTATTATAATTGAATCTAGAGTCCCTCATTCTCTTTGGCCAGAAGCTCTTGCTACAGCTACATATCTTGCAAATCGTCTCCCAACCCAAATTCTTGGAAATAAAACTCCATTGCAAATGCTTGCCACTCAAGTAAAAATTCCATCTGTTATGACTTTACCACCTCGTGTCTTTGGTTGTTCGGTGTTTGTTCATATCCCCAAGATTAGTCGAAATAAACTTAGTCCGTGTGCAGAAAAGTGTATCTTTGTTGGATACGGTGTCCATCAAATGGGATATCGGTGCTACAATCCGGTCACTCGACGAGTCCATGTCACCATGGATTGTGACTTCTTAGAATCTGATTACTTTTATGACCACCAATCTCGTGCTCAGGGGGAGAAAGTAAGTGAATCACCCGATTGGCTGCTATATGAAAGTTTTGCCCTCAGGATGTTCCAACATAGTTGGTAGATGGCGCCACCGAACTCTCTTCTTCCAACACAAAAGAGACTGGCGAGGTAGCTTACACCACCAATGATTCTCCTGAAGACGATGTCCGACCAGAGATAAATGCCACTGATACAACCAACGAATCAGCCGAAGAGGTAAACAATTTACAATGTCATAATTCACCAAATGCTACAAATCATGACATTTCAGGGAGTCCAGTTAATCATGACATTTCAGGGAGTCCAGTCGATGAACTTGAAACTTCGGTTCTTCCCCAAAGAAAAAATAGAGGGGTTCCTCCTAAGCGGTATTCACCGGAACACGTTCCTCGTGCTTTTATGTATCCGGTAAATACTAACAGGGAAATAATGGCTAAGATTGCAAAGGCTTTTTCAGCTACTGTCCTCTCTGAACAAATTCCTAATACAGCCCAAGAAGCTAAGAAGATGACCGAATGGCATGAGGCAATGAACACTGAAATGGAAGCTCTAAAAAGAAATTGCACGTGGGAGAAGTGTATGTTACCGCAAGGGAAGAAACCAGTCGGGTGTAGATGGGTATTTAATATAAAATATAAATCCGATGGCACCATTGAGCGACACAAGGCAAGTTTGGTTGCCAAAGGATATACACAAACATATGGTATCGACTACTCCGAAACGTTCTCTCCGGTTGCAAAAATTGACACTATCAGAGTTTTATTTTCAATAGCGGCAAACAAAGATTGGCCACTCCATCAATTTGATGTAAAGAATGCTTTCTTACATGGAGACTTGAAAGAAGAGGTGTATATGGAAGCCCCACCAGGGTTCTCTGACGATTTTCAAGAAAATGAGGTATGTAAACTAAAGAAGGCATTATATGGGCTCAAACAATCTCCGCGTGCATGGTTTGGGAGGTTTACAATGGCAATGAAACAATATGGCTACAAACAGAGTAATGGGGATCATACCTTGTTCTACAAAAGGAGAGGAGAACTGGTCACTTGTCTTATAATATATGTCGACGACATGATTATAACCGGGAGTGACAAAGAAGAAATTAGCTCGCTTCGGAAAAACCTCTTCAAAGAGTTCGAAAAGAAAGACCTCGGGGGATTGGAGTATTTCCTAGGGATCGAAGTCCTTAGGTCAAGAGAAGGGATTTATATCTCCCAACGGAAATATATATTGGATTTATTAGCTGAAGTTGGCATGGTGGATTGCAAACCAAATGACACTCCCATGGTTGTGAATCACAAACTAAAAATAATTGAAGGAGTCAAACCAGCGAGTAAAGAAAGGTACCAAAGGTTGGTGGGAAAATTGATTTACTTGGCTCACACTCGACCCGACATTGCATACGCGGTGGGAGTAGTTAGTCAATTCATGCACCATCCTCAAGAAGACCACATGGAGGCAGTAGTGAGGATTATTCGATATCTCAAGGGCACACCAGGAAGAGGCATATTTTTTAAGAAAAATGGACACCTAGATGTTGAAGTATTCACAGATGCTGATTGGGGAGGCAATCCTAACGACAAGCGATCAACTACCGGCTACTTTACTCTTCTTGGAGGTAACTTGGTGACTTGGAGGAGTAAGAAACAAAAAGTAGTATCACTGTCAAGTGCTGAATCAGAAGGGGAATTGTTAAGGGGATTACCGAGATACTTTGGTTAAAGAAGATAATGAAAGAAATCGGATTCCCTCTAAAGTGTCCAACTCAGCTAATGTGCGATAATAAAGCTGCGATTAAGATTTCAGAGAACCCGGTACAACATGATAGAACAAAGCATGTTGAAATAGATAGGCACTTCATAAAAGAAAAAATTGAAGATGGCACGGTCGAACTTCCGTTTGTTAGGTCTGAAGACCAACTAGCGGATATCCTGACAAAAGCGGTTGCTGCAAGAACATTCGAATCAGTTTTATCCAAGTTGGGTATTGGATATCCCACTACACAACTTGAGGGGGAGTGTTAGAATATTCGACCAAATTGGAAAGCTTAAATTATGGAGCAACAGTTGTGGTCAAATATTGACCACTATAATTAGAGAGTTCACAGGCTGTCCATAATCTTCTCCCTATCAATCGGTTTATTTAGTTTCCTTGTATAGGTCCTAAGTTCTATATATATTGTGTATAATTGTCCCTTTGTAATATACTCGAAAAATATAATAAAAAATCCTCTGATTACCATTTGATCATATATCCAATATGATATGCTAGTATATTCATTACTACCATAACATTAACGCGTATACAAACGTGACTATTTCGTAATTACAATAATGGTACAACTAGCACATAAGAAATGAATCTACTATGCTATGGAATATATTCAAAGAAAAAGCAGAGGGTAATGTCAAATGGCATGTTTAGAAAGCATTATCCCTTTTTTCCCACTATCTACGGTTCATGTTCTACATATGTGAACATAAAAAAACCAGGAATGAAGGAATTAGTACATAAAATGCTTTATGCATGTGAATTGTGATTATGAAATGTGAATGACCTCTTTGTTGGAATGGAATCAAAATGGGAATCAGGAGCTTAGCATTGTAGTGCTTTGTTTGCTCTATATATGCAGTCTATAATTAGTGTGCAATAGCAAGAGCAAGATACACAATTATCACATCTTTCTTTGTAGAGACTTCTCTTTCAAGCAATTTGTTGAGTTCATCATGGTATTAATTCCTAATCTCTTGTTATCTTTTTATACTTGTTTCAATCTTTAAACTTTTTATCTAAATTATGAACTTGGTCTCACTTATAATTGAATATTGCAGGACGGTAGTAAACTATTGGGACCTTGGGGAGGACATGGAGGAGTTGAATGGAATGATGGAGTACACACCGGAGTAAGAGAAATAACTATTGTATATGGCAGATGTATCGACTCAATTCGTGTAACATATGATAACAATGTTAAACCCTTTATGGCTTAAAAACATGGCGGCTTTGATGGAACACAATCGGCTCAGGTAAATACATTTTCACTAAATTTCCTTGCACTATATTCAAAGTTGGAAACTGATTCATGGAATTTCTTATGAATTAATTACAGATTAAGTTGCAGTACCCTGAGGAGATATTAGTAAGTGTTAGCGGGAACTATTGTCGTGTGGTCTATGGAGGCAGCCCCGTGATTCGGTCACTCACTTTCAAGACCAACAAAAGGACATTTGGGCCATTTGGGGTTGAAGAAGGAACACCCTTTAATTTATCGGCAAACGGAGGCCATATTGTAGGGTTTACGGGAAGAGGCGGGTGGTTTCTGGATTCACTCGGGTTCTACTTATCAATCCCTAAACCAAACCTCTCTCAAAGATTCAACGTAATGCTTAAAGGAGTTAACCATCTTGCTATCAGAGATGATAAACATAACAAGGCCAAAGGTTCAAAAGGTTATAGGGGATACTCATATGCATATGAGTAATCCCCAACTTCGTTTTTGCTGAACAACCAATTTGGATCGCTAACGGGTCACTGATCCACCCGATCATCTTCATTCATGTACTTTGTATGTAGTACAATTGTCATTACCCGTTATTATATATCAATGTCTCAAACAGCGAATGTATTCATTTCATAATAATATATGCAACGTATGAGTTTCAAGCATCAAAACATGACATGACATGACATATCATATCATAGCATAGCATAACATAACACAAATATAAGTCGGTCAAATTTACATAACCAAATGTAAGGGTATAAATACTAATTGTGTACCGACATTTCAAAGTGTGATAATAATAATAATAATAGTGTGCATATTTTATTTCTTTGTGTGTGTGTGTCCGAGAGTCCTTGCACATTCATATA
This sequence comes from Bidens hawaiensis, assembly GCF_021521415.1. Lineage (NCBI taxonomy): Eukaryota > Viridiplantae > Streptophyta > Magnoliopsida > Asterales > Asteraceae > Bidens > Bidens hawaiensis. The sequence goes on from NW_027493343.1 coordinate 388,145, forward strand.
CATACTCATACAAATAATCATAATTGTATTCATCCAAAATCATGACCATATATCGAATAAAGAATCCGAGCAACATATCAAGCCCTAAGAAAAACCTCTTTCAACATAATGCCTAAATGATTTAACCTTTTTGCTATCAGAGATGGTGAACATGGCAAAACCAAAGGCTCAAACGGTTATAGATGGGGCATATGACATATGAGTATCCCTAAATATAATTTCTTGTAATTCATTGCAAGAGAGGTGCAAATTTATCTAGTATTTCATTGTTATTTATCCAATAAGTACAGTTCTAAATAAAATGAATGACATTACGAGTTGAATCTCAATCAACAACATGTTCATAATATATATGCATAGTACTAGTTTCAAGCAGCAGTTAAGAAGAACATAACAAAAATATGATTCAGTCAAATATATATGCACAGTTCTAGTTTCAAGCAGCAGTTAAGAACATAAAACAAATATGATTCAGTCAAATATTGGAATCACTACAACAAAAATGGCTTTTTAGTACGCACAAAAGCGTCCTAAAATGCTATTTTATAGGACCTTTCATTTAATATGACCAACGAGAAAAACGTTTCATGTAAAGGGGACGTAATAAGTCTCGGAACTCAAAAAGCGTCCCGATATCCCAAATAAGATTATGAAACCAATTTTATGGTCGCATAAAATATCCATTAACAACTCAAAAAGCGTCCCAATAAAAACATATTAGGACACTTTTACAATGTTTTAACATGTGCTTACCTATCTTTAATTATTTGATACACATACAAGCGTCCTAAAAAAGTAATTTATAAGACCCTTATGATGTAACATTATAGGTACCTTAATACCAAGAAAAAAGTCCTAATATCACAAATAAAATTATGAAACAAATTTTATAGTCGCATAATATCTTCATTAACAATCCAAAAAGCGTCCCAATAAAAACATATTGGAACACTTTTACAATATTTTGACATGTGCTTACCTAATTGTAAACTTTGACACACATACAACTGTCCTTAAAAATTAATTTATAGGACCCGTATGATGGAACATTATAGTACCAAGAAAAGGGTTCTAATATCCCAAACAAGATTACGAAACTAAATTTTATGGTCGCATAATATGTCTATGAACAACTTAAACAACGTCCTAAAAAACATATTATGACACTTTTACAATGTTCTAACGTTTAATAGGACAATAATTCGAAGTCCTAACATATCATATTGTACAACCCTTTTTTAAACGTCCACACACACAATTTTACGATATGTTTATGGACATCTAAATATTGAAAGAAATAAAACTTCATTATATTAAATAAGTTTGTTCATAACGAAAACACTAAACATAAATAAGTTATAACATTATCCAACATAAACTCTTGTAACATTCAACAAAAAAAATTAAAAGCAATAAAAGAAACAAGCACCATAAAATCCCGAGTCATCATGCGACCTCAATCCTCACGGACTACCTACAAATAAACCATCCATGTATAAGCATTAAGTTCCATGTTATTAAAATTATTCGTATCACAAGTAGGGGTGCAAACGAGCCGAGCTGCTCGAGCTACTCGAGATCGGCTCGCTAAAAAGCTCGAACGAGCCGAGCTTAATCAAGCCTGAGCCCGAGCTCGAGCCTAAAAGTAAGCTCGTTTAATAAACGAGCCCGAGCCCGAGCTTCACTTATCGAGCTCGAGCCGGCTCACGAGCCTAAACGAGCCTGCCATTTATATAATTTTTTAAAATATATATTTAATAGTTATTAATATATATATATATAGAGAGAGAGAGTTTTATAAAAAAATATATAAAAAGAATTATATTATTTAAAAAATAACTTATAAATGGTAAACGAGCCGAGCCCGAGCCAAGCTTGAGCTTGAAAATCTACTCACGAGCCGAGATCGAGCTTGAAAATCTATTCACGAGCCGAGCTCGAGCTTTGGAAATAGAGCTCGAAACGAGCCGAGCTCGAGCTCTATGTAAGTTAAACGAGCCGAGCTCGAGCCTGGTCGAGCTCGGGCTCGGCTCGGCCCGTTTGCACCCCTAATCACAAGTTTAACAAATACATACCGAGATGAATGGATAAGGCCATGCGATGGATGCACCAATACAATCTTGAATTGTGGAAAATAACCCATATGGTCTCACCATCTTTTCATCTATTTTTATTGGTACTTGAACATTTACCTCACACCATTTTGGTCCAATCTCTGTACCACCAACTAGCTCATTTGGGTCCAGGCTCTTCACCCATCCTCTTGCTACAGGCTCAGTAGGGTTTAGAATGCTTTTGAGGAAAACTTCATCTTCGACCTAGATTTTAGTTTTCAAAAAACAGTTATATATTAAACTCGAGTCATTATAGTGCAAAAATAATTTTACAAAAAACAAGATTTTACACTAGCAGACTAACATTTTATAGAAAATATAATCTAAAAAAAACATCAATGGACATTGTTGTTTTCTAGTGTAGCCCAATGTAACCGTTATTTAATCACCAACTTACAATCAATTTTTGGATGAGTCTACAAATTAAAGATTTACCTATATTTCGCAGCTTCTACATATCCTAAGTCTAACAAAACATCCAAATTACATACTAATCCTCTTTTTGACCATGTACTTTGTGAAAAATATAGTGACGTACCTATTGTTTATAACATATTTCTGATGAAGTACAAAATATAACTTACAAAATGTGGAGCACTAAAGATTTATATAGAAAAATACCCGTAAGCGTGGAGGTCCACTGGTTACAATGGGGAAAGATGACGATGTAACAGGTGGAACACTAGAATCATCCTTCGACCTTTTCATCTCGGACACCTGGGCTTCTAACTGGACCACGGTACTAGTAAGTTCTTCACATTTAGACTTCAGTTGGATATTTTCTCTACAACATGCTGAACGACTTGGTATTACACCCCAAACATCAGAACCACGAGCACCTAGACCATAAATGACTGCATCACCATTTCGACCTTTACCCATTACCTTAGAAAAAACGTCACCTGGCCCAGGATTATCGGTCGAACCCTCAGGAAGATTAGAACTAAATTGTTGCATTTGTGTCTGTATTAGATATAATAACAAAAATAAGATATGTATTTTTAACACCATCAAGAACACATAGAAAAGATATGTATATGAATATATAAGCATACTACTTACAATTGCATTTGCAGCTTCCTCATTTTTTGTAGTTCCATGTTTGCAGAAGAATGCACGAAACATTTCCAATCGACTTAGATCTTGTCCCATAGATGTCTGTTTGAGCAAAAATAAAATGAGTATTAACAAAGGATATATTACAACTTGTCCAACCATTACAACTTCACCATGGTCTCTTCAACAGATTTGCTAAAGTCGGTAGAAGTGATATGTAGCCCCTGGCGCCTAACCATACTGTAATCAACCAAACTGAATATGATCAAAATGGTGTTTGTGAGAGTGAACCTTAGAATGGGTCCTATCAATTATATTGACTCAACTGTCAATTTTCCATCTCTAAATAAAAGTATTGATAATAACATGAAAAAAAAATGTTGTTTGTGGGATTGAACCTAAGAATGTAACTGATCAAATTAACGGTTGTTTGCATAACTTGAATCTTTCCTTCAAAATATAGCACATTTAATTTACTTAGAGTATAAACTATACAGAAATGAATGCAAAAGAGAAGCATCAGCATACAGCCAACTTCAAGGCTGCATAAAGAAAACTTACTACTGATAAACTCACTAATCATACAATTAAAGCATGTAAATGATATTAGAAGCCATATAATTCAAAGGCACAAAAAGAAAGACAACAAAATAGAAGAAAGTAAAAATGCTAGTATGCTACTACAACCTAATAAGTAAATAGCGTAGTATATTAAAACTTTGCTATTTAATTGTAGACAGTGTTCTCCGGTCCATAATTGCAGGTTGTGATTTCTGAATGATTGTTGGTGAAGTTATAAAAAGTTCCACTTGGGACTTTTATCAAACACTTTGTGTGCAATTGAAGATTACGTCGGGTTTTAATTGTTATGTGAGTTCCAGGTTTGGCAAAAGGGGGCATAGTTTTTCAATTGCCAATTTTCCATCATAAATAACGTATTAAAATAAATATTTCAAAGCAAAAAAAAATTGCAAATATGAACAACTCAAAACAGCTAATTCGATCTTACTCAATCGCACAACCAATCAGCAATTTAACTCAAATGATTCCTCTGTTACTTGTTTAAAGAAAAATGAAACCAAGGACGTCGAACCGCTCTTAACTGGCGATTGAACCCGAATAACCTCTGGCTATTGAACAGCGGATCACCGGCAATTGAACGCTAATGACGATTGATACACAAGCGACCACAAGATATAGGGTATCCAGTTCTAGTGTGATTCGTTATGCGGGAAACTAAAATTGTGATTTGAGATAATTTCCTGCTCAGCAGACCCTTCAAAACATGATATTAAACAATTTAGCATATAAGAATTAAATTTTCATAATATAACTCGGTTATTATTTCATTTATTAGCATATAAACATAAATGACAACATCAATATAAAGATAAAGCTAATATATAACAGATGATTCGAAACTAAACTCACGAGTCAAGCTTGTAATAAGTTTGTTTAATAAACAAGGTCCAGCTAGAGCGTCACCTATCAAGTTAAAGTCAACGCGTGATTCTAAACGGACTTAATATTTATTTATAATTTATTATTATTATTTTTCTATAATTTAATATTGTAACTATGAATTGATGTATTAGTAGTTATTATGATAAAATTTTATTTAAAATTATTACTTACAGAGTATAGGTTATTAATAATAAGGGATTACTTTATAGAATAATAACAAAGTTTTGAAACTATTTAAATCAGGTTATACATAAAATATTTTGTTCCAATCAGGTAACTAAAGGTTGTTTGTATTGTAATCATAGATATTTTACATGGATAACATGTTATGTATGTTTTTTTATTTATAAATAGTTTGACATTGCAAAATGGGTAAGACTTAGTAAATTAAAACACTTAGTTGTCAAACATAACCATTTTAGGGTCAATACAGTGATTCGTGGTGGTGAATTTTGATAATTTGTAGTGATTCATGTACACATTGTGTTTATTAAAACCCAAAGTGTCTTATATATATCGATTATGACTTATATAAACCCATTTATAACACTTATGTCTTATCTTGAGATCAAACATGATCAATAAGTGATTAATGTTTAAACAAAGTTAACTTAAGTCAAATAATGGTCGGGCATAGTATATAATGTGTTACCACAATAATCATTGTCAAACATAGGTGTATATCACTAGGTGTATAAATGAGCAGAGCCTGAGCTTGGTTTGTAACAACTCGGATTTTTCAAATTTATATTCTTATAGTTTTCCCGACCTGTTTATATGTTCGGGAATTCTTACCAATAAAATATCGCGTTATCGAATTATTATTTGATTATTATTTATTATAATTATTTAATAAAATAACTTTGTTATATATCCAATTTTAACCCTAACCATATACTTTAAACCATTTTTGATATCCATCTTCATAGTAGAGGGACCTTTTAGCAAAATCTGATAATAATAATCATTTTAACCCTTTTACCCATTTAAAACGAATCTCTTTATATTTTTTATCAAAAATTATAAATATTATTTATTCAAGTATTCTACTTATAGTTATAACTTTATATAATTAAATATGCTATTTTCTAAAAATCTTGATAAATAAAAGTGATAATAAAATTGATAATAAATTAATGTAGTATTTAGTTTTCACAAGAACACACCCGGTCATCATCAACTTTCCAAATCTCTATCTAGTTTTAGATTTGTTATTCAATTCGTATTTATTTTCCGTAATTATTGTTACTTAGGATTTCTCGTCAGTAATTTCCGAAGAGTGTGATTCACCGCTTTCTTATCTAATCATTCTCTGCTTTGCTTAATTGCTAAGTTGAGTAATCACTCCCCTTTTTACTTATTTTAAATATTTCTGGGGACATATGCGTATCTACAGTATCTATTATCTAGTTTTCAAAACTGCAACTGTATATCATGTATATCAGTTTAAGCCTAACTTGCTATTTGCTTACTTGCTTTATCTTACCGCATTTCCATCATTAATATTATGATCATACGCCCGTCGTAGTGGTCGGCGTCCAACTCATGACAATGTCTTTTTAGGGACATACTTGGATTTGTTTGAATATTTAAATCAAATAAATAGATATTGTCATTTTAATTAATACATGATAATACTTTCAGAGCCGTGAGCAATCAGCTCACACCCCGGCATTTTCGCCTTAGGTTGGGGTGTGACATGGTTACTTTTAATTTAAGATGGTTTGTTTAGAGGTGTATGCCTAATGATCGAGTTTGGTTCACGAGTAGTTTGTCAAACTCAAGGTCGGCTCATTTAGTATCTTTATATTTATTTATACATCTTTTATAATTATTTTCATATATGTTATTATTATAACTTTTATATATTATATATGTATATTATTTAATTATTTCTATCATATTGTATAAATAAAAAAACTTGTTTAGGTTCATGGCCTAGCTTGAAGGGAGGTCGATATGTGAAGAATGAGCTCAAACTTGTATATTAAATGAGCCATTATAAAACTCGTGCACAATTAAGTTCGAATCGACTCAAGTATTTTAAAAGCTAATCTCGAATTACTTATGAGCGACTCAACTTTTATACAAATTTGACTTTATATAAGTTTTAAGTTTAGATTTTAGAGTCACATAGCAAATCGGTTTGCTATTATTTACCCCATCAAAAAACACCAATTATCAAATTTTATAAAATTCCCTCTCTAAATTTATCAATTTTGGGACTTACTAATATTGCCTCCTAAAATTCCCTCCCTAGATAATTCATATTCCCCCAAAATCTTTATCTTTAATACTTGATATGTTTCATGTCACATACTCTGATAATGAAAGATGCGGGGAATAGGGGATCAAAAGGTTTTGACGATCGCAATTAAATTAGGTTTCAATCATCAAAGAAAAGGAAAACAACCTGAAATCGAAAAGCAATACGGTGTATGAATTTGAGGTTCATTAGCAACCGGAGCAGTTTTAATCCCTATTTGCTAGCTCTTTTCTTCACTTCCTATTTAGATTTCTTTTTTATGAATAATAATTCTATCTGGTCATCCTTAATCTGATCATTTGTTTTAGCTTTTCCAACTAATTAAACCTTTTGTTCATCTGGAGTAACTAAACTGGGACATGATATTAATACATACAAGTCCAAAAGAGGTTTAAACTTTAAAACTTACAAGGCCCGTTAAGGCTTGACAAGCCTAAACGAGCTTTCCATACAAGGTTCAAATTCGGGCTTGATAAAAATCGATCTTTTTTAAGGGCTCAAGCTCGAAAAAGCTTGGTTTGTTTTGAGCTTTTTATTGATCCAAGTTCGAGTAGCTCACGAGTAGATCGGCCCGTTTGCACCCTCAATCCCCGTGAGCCAAAGTGCACAACTAATGAAGTTTAGTACCATTTAGCATACATTTTGTCTAAAATATTCGTGTAAAGTTAAGAGATTTCAATACAAGTTTGGTGATTTTCAGTCTAGTTTGAATGCTTAATGCGAATTATTATTAAGGTAGTAACTAATAAGTTCTTTTGAAGTTAGAATGCCAAAGTGTACAGTGATTATTTTACCTTTTTTTTTTGTTTAGATTTACTTAGGAAAACATTTTATTGTTTTGTCGTTTGTATATAAATTGCATATCAAAATCAGTCTACTTCTCAGTTTCTATTATATTAGTCCCAATGCTATTTTGCTCCTAACTTCAATAAACTGCAACAATGTATGTTATTTACTGATGTTGACAAAATTAATCAAAATAATAAATTTTCAGTTCGGGGTTCGACTTTTACCATGTTGTACACAATAGCATTGGCTGTCAAGTTTGACCTTCACATTGACTGTTTTAGTCAACCTTAAAATTCAAGAGTTCAAGACATAAATTGGTAATTTGATTGTTTTATTAATATTTTCGATCTAACAACATAGTGAGTCCTCTCTGGACACATAAATGTACCATTTGGGAGTTTGCATTGCCACGTTCTATTTGTGTTGTCTGGAGTGTGTTTGTTTCAAATGATTGCTGTATATTTATAGGTTTAAAATTGCATAAAGAATTAATTTAATTATTTATATGTTAATACTTGTGAATTTATGCTCTTAAATATTCATTCACAACAGTGTTACATTTTGTTTTTGTTTATCAAGTGACTACCGTTGGCTTCAATGCCAGGCTTTTTGGCAAAAGTACTATAGATATTTTAAATTTATTTATCATTTCTAAATAGCCTGTCTTAACCTTTACACATTTTGGTCAGAACTTGTTTTGACCCAAACCAAAATAACCATTTTTTTAAGACCAGTTTTGGCTCAAACCTGGCCTCACCCATTACCCTGTCCTACCGCTGGATTGTTTTGGCTGGTCATTTTTTTGTTCACTTGAATCGCTTGTTTCTTATTACATTGAAACTTGAATCAGCTCTCTGTTTTCAATTTGTTCACTTGAATAGTATTTTTTTGTTAATATGAATGGCATAAAACTTATGCTGGAATTATGATGATAATTAGATTAGAGACTGTTGTTTTTGAAGCATGCTTTTAAGTTTAGGTATTAACAATGTAAAATTTTGAAGCATTTGCATTACTTACAAGCAATGCCATTTGCTTTCCAGTGCAGATTAACTCTTGCATGTTTGGTGGCAGTTTGTTATATACACTTTTTTTTTTCAGTCCAACATATCAATTATATGTAAACTTTTAAGTTAATTTTGAAGTCTGCATGTTGATTTTAAAGAGGATTTGAATTTTAACAGTTATTTTATTTATAGTAAATGGTGTTATGGGTTGTCGGCGAACTTCAGGGATGGTTTTTTAATGACTCTTCTTTCTTTCTCTTTGCATTTAGCCTGAATACTTGCTAATTGCATAAACAAAATTCATACTTTTAGGTGAAAAGGCAAAGCTGCAGACTTTATTTAAATGTAGGTGTAATTTTATTGAACTAATGTATTCTCTTTCCTAACATAGGTTGCCAACATTACAACAAGAACAACAAGAAGTATAGACCTATATCTTATCCTCAGGGAAGAGGCTACAAATTTAAGATTTATGCTTGAGTGCTCATGCCACAAATTTGCATGTGTTTTTTAAAATGTAATTGCTTAAAAGACCTCAAATGTTTGGAATACCATTTTATGAATGAGTTTATATAGAACTACTCTGTCTTCTTTTCTAATCAGAAAGTAGAAATTTTAGTTTGTAGAACTAGTGAGCAAATTGAGAAAGATTTGTGGAACTTGTTTTGTCTAAAGACACATCTGCAAAACTAATTTTGGTTTATATGAATGTTATCTTTGACTTCGTACGAAACCATTGGTATGTAGAACTAATTGTCTTAATACAGTCAAATCTGTGTATTAAAATTGCTTAATATCATAAACCAGTAGTAAGCTACTTTTTGCACAATAATTTGAACCCCATATGTATGCTTTTAACTTTCAAGCTTTATCTAGACAAGCTCATTTGTTCCAACAATTATAATGCACAGGATCATAAGAAGCTCATTGTTCTATAGATGAATGCTTTCAAGTTTTTGTTTTTTTGTTGTTTATATTGCTTTTATTTATTTAACATACTGTTCAGCAATTATGAGGCTTGCGGTAAGTAATATAATAAAGAATTATAATTTGGTTATTTTTTTTTTTGAACGGCAAATTTAGGATCACTCACGGACCACTGGAGTATAGTACCAGCAGAACCACGCGATCATATCCATCTCCACTAGGCAATAATGCCTAACCACCAATTCAGGAGGAAAGCCAACAAAAGTTGGGAAAACCCCCTTTTATGGGATTCGAACCCAGGACCTTATGGTCCCTAAGCCTTATCCCACCACCAAGATGCCACTATGTTGTTAGATCGAAAATAATTTGGTTATTAACAATATTGGTATTACAATCATGAATTAGTGACACTAGGCAACATAATTTGGTTATTAACAATATTGGTATTACAATCATGAATTAGTGACATTAAAACTAGATGTAATTAAAAATGTGTTAAATGTCACTATAAATGTTTGAAAGATAATATGGCACACGCAAAGTGTCATTAATTACCTGAATTTTATGACACAAATACTAAATGCCATTAAAAGTGTATGCCAAGAAAATATGGCATACAGAAAGTGCCAATAAAACATATATTTAAGTGACGCAAATATTAAATGCCACTAAAAGTATGTGTCAAGCAAATGTGGCGCACACAAAGTGCCACTAAATCTAAAATAGTGGCACAAAAGCTTAATGCCATAAAAACGTGTGTCACTAAATGACATTTTATTTATAGGGTTAGTATTGTATTTGAACAAGCACTATTTGTAAACTATGTATGCTTTAATGTATTAAACAAGTTTTATTGAATTGGTTTGGGTTTGGTTTCTTTTCCGCTAGGTTTATATATTTTTTTCTAATGGTATTTGAAGAGCTAATATTTGCTGAATTTTTAAAAAATATATTTCCTTTTAATTTCTCACATTTTGAACGGTGCATACCACATATTATATATATGTAAAGAAATATTTAGGTTATATTTAGGTTGGGCGGTCCTTTAGTAAGTTGGGCGGTCATATTATTTGTTATATTTAGGTTCATTTTGAGGGGTTATCTTCCTCATTATGGACGGTTGACATCTATTTGGGTGGACTCTTAACCACCTAAAACGAGCCAAATTACCGCTCAAAAGTAAGTGAATTATGTACTAGTGTATAATAAAATTCTAGTGAATATGCGTTATATATAAGTGATGTTTAATGACTCAAATATCAAGTATCATATTACAGTATATTATAGTAATACCACAATGATTAAGCGTCTTATAACGTTTAAACTTATAAAACTCAAGTGTCAAGTGTACCAATAAGTTATGTTATAATGAAATTCTAGCGAATAGGCGTACTATAAAACTGATGTTTATGACTCATATATCAAGGGTCATATTAAGGTGTATTACAATAACACCAATGGTTAAACGCCATGTAAAGGTTGAAATTATAAGACCCAAGTGTCAAGTGTCATATTAAGTTATGTTATAATAAAACTCTAGCGAATAAACGTCCTATAAAACAGATGTTTTATGACTAAAATATCAAGTGTTCTATTACGGTGTATTATAATAACACCACAATGATTAAGCTTCCTATAAAGGTTAAAGTTATAAGCCTCAAGTGTCAAGTGTCTTGTTTAGTTATGTTATAATAAAACTTTAACGAATAAGTGTCCTATAAAACAGATGTTTTATGACTCAAATATCAAATGTCCTATCAAGGTGTATTATAATAACACCACAATGATTAAGTGTCTTATAAATATTATAGTTATAAGACTCAAGTGTCAAGTGTCCTGTTAAGTTATGTTATAATAAAACTTTAGTGAATAAGCGTCCTATAAAACAAATGTTTTATGACTCAAATATCAAATGTCCTATTACGGTGTAACAACCCCAATTTTAAGGCTAATTTTTTTTTCTTATCCTTTACTATTTATTATTAGTGTTAGATAGTATACACTTGTAGATAAACAACACTACAAATTAAAATATAAAACACGATATAGGATCCATCAAATGTTTCAAAATAGCGTGATTGATAAACCAATAAAAAATGCTTAAAGTACCAAAACCAATTAGTATAGCGATTCAATTCAAAACTAGAGCATGGGACATATTTAATACAAATATTACGACAAGTAACTATAAGTATACATAAGACACCTTATACATAAGTTACTAACATATTATTATACACAAGTTACTAGACACCCTATAGCAATTCATTCTTTTTAACATAATTTTAGTTGTCTTACAAAATGACGGAACATGATATATATGAAATATATTGTTTTATCTTATTTAAACTAATTCTAAGACAACTTTTACAAAACTCGGCAATTAAACATCATCTCACGACTCTATGCATACATGTAAATAAATGATTCGGAGGAATCCGATACCGACGCGAACCCTCGCCATAGGGCAAAAGGGAAGCATAAGGAAACGGACTCCCAACCGAGAAGGTATTTGGGAGAAACCTTCAAACCAAAAAACGCGGGTGGAAACCCACGTGACTTCTCCAAAACATTCAGACCAACTGTGGCAAATGCGGGAACATCCAAATTTGCAAGGGACATTGCGGAAGCAATCGCCCCGAAAAGTGCCAAACAGATGTCCAGCATCGGCACTTACGATGGTATATCTGATCCAGACGATCATTTGAACAGGTTCATAGCGGGGGCAACCGTCAGTAGTTGGACGGAACCTACGTGGTGTTACATGTTCCAAATGACGCTTGTTGGGGCAGCTAGAGCGTGGTTCGATCGTCTACCGGTCAACCACATCTACGACTGGGCAGACTTCCAACAGAAGTTTAGCCAACACTTCAGCCAACAAAGAAAGTATACCGAAGAGCAATGGACAATCCTCAAATGCATTCGAGAGGAAGATGAATCTTTGCCAGACTTCATCACTCGCTTCAACTCAAAGAAGCTAAGTCTGGATAATATCAGCGAAGATCTTGTTCGCGCTGCTTTCATCCAGGGCGCGAACGACCCAGAGCTCATCCGCACCTTAACGGATAAAGATGGCATGCCATCCACATGGGATGCCATCATGACAGCAGCAAAACGCTTTGCGGAAACGGAGAAGCAACTGGGTAGAGATATCCCCCAGAGCACAAACCTCTACACCCAGAAAACAAGAGAAGACAACGTCCTTACCGCCCGACTAAACAAAAAGCGGAAGCTAGGCATTTGGCAGTCAAGGGTAAACTTTGACACATCCGGCTTGCAACATCGATTAGGCGGAAGGGATAACGTACAGTCAAACCAGAACTCCAGATGGACGCCACTCACCAAAAGCGTCACCGATATATTCGCCACTGAGGAGCTCCCATGGCCAAAAGCTCCAATTATCCGACATCGTCACAATGCTGATCGAAGCAAATACTGTGACTTTCACAGGACAAAAGGCCACAACACTGAAGAATGCACAGACGTTAAGGACATGGTCGAAGCATTTGTCAGAGATGGGACGCTCGCGCACCTCGTGGCGAATGAACGCTGAGCAGGCTGATGCGTGTAGAACCCCAGTTGGGGAAAACACGAATAAAATTACAGCTTCAATGTTGGGAGACTACATACTGCGTAAACAACGAGATCCCGAACCAGGTGCATATCGGCTCGATGGCACTCCCATCCCAACAACATGGAAGGGAGCTCAATTACACAGTTTATATGTAGATCAATTCCAAATTTGTAAAGAAAAGGCCCAGAGCCACTTCTAATGGAAATGATTCTCCTTTGAACATCGACGCTGATGATTTTACATCTATACTTTTATGAACTTTCAACACTGATATGCCGGTTTTCACCGCATAATTAAGTGTGAAAGTCGTTGCGTGGGGAAGGCGGCAAAACCCGCATAAACCCAAAAAATGGCAAACCTTCACGCAGGTCAGTTAAAGGTAAAGTTCAGTCATCCCACTAAATGAAAGTGCCGGTCTATCCGCATGAATCATGATAGAGGAAACTGAACACTAACCTATTAACAACCGCGCGTCGAACGGTTAATTTATTCAACACTGATATGCCGGTTTTCACCGCATAATTACGTGAAAAGTCGTTGCGTGGGGAAGGCGGCAAAACCCGCATAAACCCAAAAAACGGAAAACCTTCACGCAGGTCAGTTAAAGGTAAAGTTCAGTCATCCCACTAAATGAAAGTGCCGGTCTATCCGCATGAATCATGATAGAGGAAACTGAACACTAACCTATTAACAACCGCGCGTCGAACGGTTAACTTATCCAAAGCACTGGGAAAATTGCTAAAATAAACTAAAATATGCATGCGCAATTCATATAACGTTTATAACGCAAGTCTCAAAGATTCAAAAGTAAGCGGGAATATACCCCTTACCTTAGCAACCAAGTAACTATAAGACGGGTGCGGGTACAGTGTCAAGGCAAAACCCTTCACATACTTAGCACCCGCAGGGAATTGAAGCCAAGAATACCTCGGCAACCAAGTAACTATAAGACGGGTGCGGGTACAGTGTTAAGGCAAAACCCTTCACATACCTAGCACCTGCAGGGAATTGACGCCAGGAATACCTCGGTAACCAAGTAACTATAAGACGGGTGCGGGTACAGAGTTAAGGCAAAACCCTTCACATACCTAGCACCTGCAGGGAATTGACGCCATGAATACCTTGGGAGTAAAGTAACTATAAGACGAGTGCGGGTACAGTGTCAAGGCAAAACCCTTCACATACCTAGCACTCCGCAGGGAAATGAAACCAAGAAGGATCTTCTGGGCCATGCTTGCGGAAACGGGAATAACATCCCCGCATAGCAGGAACGTCGAGAACTAGATTGTTTGAAGCTTCAAGATGGAATTGGTGGTTTTAACATAATTGATCACTATGTTCAAATCTACCAAAACCTCATGGAGAATCTACACAAGAGGTACTCAACGCTCCTGACTTGCGAGGAGGTTACAGACCAACCCGCATCATACCCAAAGATCAAGCAGAACAGTGGGAAATTCTGCATGTGACATTAGGACTTCCGCGGGAAGAATCCCCATGGAAAACCTTAAAACTAAACCCTTTTCAAAAACCCTTTGCTTAAGTCCAAAAGTTCACCTCACTTTATTAAACATTCATGAGAAGAACATTGGACTGGGGGGACTTGAAGAGGTAGGTCCCAGCAGAGCCAGTTGGACCCGCAAGACTCACCTTGAAAAGGGACGTCTGCGCAGTTGAACCCGCAAGACTCCTTAACGGACGTCTGCGCGGTTGAACCCGCAAGACTTAACTAAAGGAACGTCTGCGCAGAAACCAACTGGATCAGCAGGACCCACCACGCTCAGAGACGTGACGTCCTTACGCGCAGTACGCAAGCTGTCCCCGCAGGAAACGCCTCCCAATGGTTTCCAAGTACTCCGCCTGTTCCCGCAGTTACGGATACTAGCCATCAGGGAAGGCTACCCGCGCAGCATGGCTACACGCACAAGGCTTAACTCTCATAATAATTCAGCAGTCACCTGAAGAAGGAATGAGCAAGCCGGGAACAGTCCCGCACAAAGGCGGGAGGGGGAATACTCCCGCCCAAATGAGCCAGTCCGTACGATACTGAAAGATCTTTTGTACTGTACCTGACGAGGTATGGGCAAAAGATCTGACCAAAGATACGACAGCTCATTGACAACAGTATGGCGAGCAGCATGCTCTTGTACTGTATGTCACTATTAGCCGCTACCTACTCACCAACTCCTGTCATACCACGTGCATAGCCTGTAGTTGGTGGAAAAGGAATAGTACACAGCAGGCCTGGTCACTGTCAGCCGCTGCCTACCCACCAACTACCAGCATGGCACGTGTGTAGGCCACAGTTGGTAGAACAGGAATACTATTCAACCGGCTACACCTCCTTGGAAACCTACCTTCGACTATAAATACCCCAAATGGTATGATCATCTCATCTTATCTTGTATCTGATATATTATACCTGATATCTGCTCTAGCAATCTCTTAATATACATTTATATTCAAGAGCAATCTAGTCTGATTCTCACGCCGGAGGGTGGTCACAAGGAGGACCCCCCCCCCCTTCTCAGTGACGAGCTCACGGTGTCTGTTTTGCAGGTTATCAGAAGAACCATCTTTGCTGGGTCTAACCCCTCGTGGGAAACATCTATTCAACCCCCATGTTACCCGTAATCTGCCCGGGGTCGGTTAGTGTTTCTTCAAATTCTAAGACAACTTTTACAAAACTCGGCAATTAAACATCATCTCACGACTCTATGCATACATGTAAATAAAAGTATAAAACCATATGACATATTAAGTAATTGATATATAATCCCTACAAAATCTCATCCCAACTATTCTTTTTAATCAAACGTCTCTCTTCTCTTTTATTATTATTATTATTATTATTATTATTATTTATAAACTAGACGGGTGTCCGCGCGATACAGCGGGTATTTGAACCTGTACAAATATAAGTGTTTATGGTTCGGTTAAAACCTTGAAATCGTTTAAATCGATCATTGGTTTGGCTTCTTTTTTCTTTTTCTTTTTTTTTTATTTTCGGTTTGTTGGTCGGTTTCAAAATTTTCAAAACGTAGTGAACGGTTGGTTCGCGGTTTATATCGACAACCAACCATATGAAACCATAAAAGACTGTAAATTAACCTAATTGCAATATGATTTCTTTTGTAATCTTTGTTGTTATTATTCTGCGTCCTAGATCTTCCATTAATATTTACCATTTATGTGGCTAAAATTATCATTTTTTATTTATGATCATCTCAAGTATCATATTATGTTGCTTTTTAGTTAAATATGATGGTACATTTAAATTATTAATTATTTTAAACTAAATTTATTATTAAAGTTTAAACTTTGAAACCAAACTAGTGACGATTTGGTTTCAACTTTCAATGGTTGAGTTTGGTTTTGGACGACAAAAAATCAGTATCAATGGTTGGACTCACAAGTTTAACTTAAAAACCATCAAAACCGACACTGAACACCCCCGTACGTAATTTATTAATATATTTAAAATGAAAAAAAATTACAACAATATCATATCCAAATTAAAGAGAATAAATGCTCGTTTTTATGGTGCAATTTGTTTATAAAAATATTAACGTATAAAAATGCTATAGTCGTTTAGAAATCATGGGTGGGAAGTTAGTTTACAAGTTAAATTAAAAACATAATATGGTTAAAGATGAGGGACCAAACTTGTAAGTTGAATAGATTGTGTTTAAAAGACATGTCTACCCTTACTAACACATGTACCTCATGCTTTAGATGTTGTAAAGTACTTAAAAATGGATTTCTTAATTTACTCTTGTTTTTCCATAAACCAAAAATCTAGCTATATCTTAAAACCTCCTGCAAAAGCAACGAATCTTTAAAAATATTTAGGGTTCCAAGGTGAAGATTTGGAAATCTAAGTTTTCAGCAGAAGATTTTTCAAGATTGCTTCAAGAATTCGTCTCCTCCATATATATGCTTCTTTGTCCTTGTTTTAATCTTCATACCCTCAAAACTCCATTGATTTGCTCTCTATATCCAGCCATAATCAACCCCCTATAAAGCCTAAATCGATCCTCAGAACCCTTCAAAACCATCAATAAGTTCATCAAGGTAAACACATGAATCAGCCTCCGGTTATTACCATTCTTTGCCCTAACTATTTGATTATATGCACCCATGCAAAACTAAATTATTTCAGTCATAAAATCTCCCAGGAATCTCCTGTCCTTTCTGTTTTGCTGCTGGAAATTGAGCCCAAGAAGGAGTCACTAAATCATCTTCAAACGGTATCATACACGCCTTCAATACTTGCAAGTTAATTTCACCTACCTGATACTAAAGTTATAATCCTATAACTTGATTTCACAGAAAGTTAGCAGCCCTTGTGACCTTATATTCTGCCTACATCAGTTGCAAGTCAAGCCCCAAAACAGAAACCCTTAAGGTAAACCCGAAAACCCACTCCAATTAAATCCATTCGTTTCGTATGTGAATCATCCTTTTCTCACAAACCTTTTATATAAAATTTTCTGTCCAATATGGACCACGAATTTCTCAGGTCACCCATACCTACTTGAAGCCCTTAAGAGTTGTGTGTTCCAGCCCTACCAAGAGGTACACATACTCTTACCTGAAAACGTTCTTTAAATACGTTTAGTTTGTGTCTTACACATCACTTAGGCACATATGATATCCATAGAAGCCAAAACATTATAAACACAAAAATTCCAGAAAACATAACCATAATAATCTGTTGATAATGATTATTTGTTTGAATATCCGTTTCGCCAACATTAAAACCATAAAACTGTCACTATGAACATAAATAAATCAATAAATGTAAAACGGTACATTTTTTTTTACTAGAGAACACCAAAATTAAAACTTTCCAGCAAACTTAAAATATTTATGGGTTTTAGCAAAAAGAATCACCTTGATCTGACTTACGAGTCAACCACACCGTAAAAACCAAGTAAACGCGTTAAAACCTTGAAACCATAGCAAACAATAATATTTTCGGACATGGAGTTTTCTTAAGGTTATATCTATACATAAAATGGGTCATAGTGGTACAAGTATTTGTATGATAGTTATTATAAAGGCATTTTAAGAAAACCCATCAAAGATTGAAGCTCTAAAACTGCTACAAAGTAAAACCAAACAAAAGTGTGCTAGAACCCCGAACCGGCACTCAGACCTTTAAACCCGAGATTAAGCTAGCTGATTTAAAAGTGATTATTAAGATATTATATCGTAACAATAAAGTGTCAAGTCATTTTGGTAAGTATAAGCCATAAGTATAAATGTTTATAATTAAATACCGCTTAAAACACGTAAATGGGAAAATAAGCAAACCCAGAACCAACACCCTAAAAACATTAAGATTTATGTTTCCCCATTTTACTTGGTCTTATAAAAATGATGTATAAAGGAATAAGTGGAAAAACCATATTTAACCTAACGGTGCGGTTTAAACCAATAGTCAACGGTTAACCGATAAAAATATATTTTTGAGTTTTCTTTTATCCAAAACATATATTCTTCCAAGAGTGGAGTATAAAACTACCATACAATATGTCTCATAGGTGTAAGATAAGTATTTTCCAAACCGATGCTCTTGAAAACCATGTAATAATCGATTTACGGTTAAAATGATTTTTATGGCTTTTTACACAACAATGTACTCTTTTTCCAGTAAATTATTCTTTACATAATTATAATTATTTTCTTAGTTTTAAAACAATAACCTATTCACCAATTACGCGATTACGCTTTGAAAACACGGTTTCCACCGAAACTGGTGAACGTGTGTTATCAAGCCATAAAACTTTTATAGAGTACTTAAACCCAAGGTATTTTTTATTTTATTTGTATAGTCTGAGAAAATTCTAACAATTTTTATTTTTTTTAAACAAAAGCAACACATTTATTTTTGAACTTTGAATATAACCTTATAACTAAGGAACTAGTTTAGCCAATATCTTAAAAGTCATACTCTAGGGACTATTCTGGCTAGCAACCACACTATATCAAATATATGAATACCTATCCTTAAGTATTCATAAGCATAAATATATAAAAGCCAACGAACATGTGTTTTGGGCAAAACTGAACCAACCATACCTTATGGTGCCAAAGAAACTAACTATACAAAGTGATCCAACGTTTGGACCTAAACTAACATATTATTATGCGATATATACCTATTCTAAATAGAACAAAACCTTAATATATGCAGCTATTAAGCTAATTAACTCTACTAATTTGAAAACTCAAACCTTCCTAATTTTAGGAACTTTAAGTTGGTAAGATATTATTTGTATAACTTGTTTTTTTTATCTTGTCACTTGACTAATGGTGCCATATATTATCATAACCTAAGTCTAAAACACCTAATATTCAAAGCTTTCTAATTAAGGAAACTTTATTACAACAATATGCAACCATAACCTCAACGAACATAAGTTTATACGTAAACCTACTTAGGTCACGAGCACGTATGATATGGCACATATTACTTTTAGTGACAATTTATATTGATTTAGGAATACCTATCATTTGGAGTTTTATCAACATAGCATACAAATTTTCCTTAATACATTTTCTCTCCACGCATACCTCAAGGTGAGTTCATGCACTACCCTTTTTCTTAAATTTTTGGGTGGATACATGCAGCTATATGTTTTTTTTAACTTATTGGTGTATTATTAATCAAGACCGATTTAGCTGCCTTAAACAATCCCCGACTTTGTAGCACAATCATTAACTCCGAAAGGAGCCACGGGATATATGAGTAGTACTATCTGGGAGACCACCGCACACGGTGGGCTTACATCATGGGACGACCACCCGCTGAATGATAAAATGTATATCTTGTGACATATATCCGCGCCTTTGTAACTTATGTTGGGCAGACATAAGTGTAATTTGACCCATAACAATAAGGGGTATTGGTAAGGGGTATTTATTTTAGATGTTCACGGGTCATGGACATAGGTTTGATTGTGAACTTGCTTAATGTGCACCATACTATTTAGATCATTTTTATATAAATGTTTTCATAACTTAAATTCATGAACTCACCAACTTTTTAGTTGACCAAATTATTTTAAGCATGTGTTCAGGTACTTTTTATTCGGATATGGAGATTTAGGGCCTTAGACAAGAGCTCGCTTGGAGATAGAAGATACTTTTAGAAGACTTATGTCAAACCGTAGAGCGTAACCCGAATAAGCCATGATGGATAGTAGAGCATTTTCACCTAGTTAGATGGTAGTTGAATTTTTAGTTTTGTAGTTGTATTAGACATTGATTGCAACGTTGACCTAGTGTCTTAATATAATTTTTTTACCTTATTTCCTCTGTGTTTTGGTTGGTATTCAGTCGTCACGTCCAGCCCCCTAGTCGGGGTGTGACATACGGTGTATTATAATAACACCACAATGATTAAGCGTCTTATAAAGGTTAAAGTTATAAGACCCTAGTGTCAAATGTCCTATTAAGTTATGTTCTTATATGACTTCGACTAGAAAGGGTCCTATAACACCGAACATTTATGACTTAACTACAAAGTGTCCTATTAACTTATGTTATAATAAGACCTCCGGGTGATCAAGTGTCCTATTACAATACCACATAATGGGACACCAACAACTACATGTATTATAGATAACTTTTTTAGGATCTACATTTTAAGTGTCTTATTAAGTTATATAATATTACGACCCCCAAAGAATCATCCATCCTATTAAATAACTTTTTAGGACGCTGGTTATTTAGTGTATACTGTAAAAGGACCCCAAAAGTTCATTTGTCCTATTAAATATATTTTAGGACCCTATTTTACATGCGTCCCACACAAAAGGTCCTAAAAAGCCTTTTTTGTTGTAGTGAATGTGCGTTGGATTTTTTAGCGACCTCAGAATCGGTTAGTCAAAGTTTTGGTTCACTAAAAAGTTACCTCTTAATGGTTCATGAAGCATTTTAATTATTAAGATTCATATACATGTTGAATGATTCAGAGGCTACCTCTTAATCAGGCATACATCTAAATGATTCATAACAAGCTTGTCAAACAGCCTCTTAGTGTTCAAAGGTAAACCTTAGTCTTGTAGACAAATTAATGTTTTTTTTTTCACTTCTTTTTCATTTTGTTGTTTTACTTTTCTTTTCTTCCTTCTTCATTTTGCTACTTGTCATAAGGAAAGAAAATGATTTCCTGCGTATGTGCAAGTGGAACTAAATAATAAATTTTGGTTTGGTTGTGCTCACACTAGCGGTTCAAGTGCAATATACCAATTTTAGTTTTATTGCCGATTTTAAGTCTGTATAAAGAACAATAAAACTAAAAAATTTCCCTGAATTTTCATTTTATTTTATGCCTCTTAACATACTGAGATGCTTCTAATGCCATGCGTAAATACCATTTCACATTATAATGTTTTATATATCCAATATGATATGCTAGTATATTCATTACTTCCATAATATATAACGCGTATACGAATGTGCCTATTTTATAATTACAATAATGTTACAACTAGCACATGAGAAATGAATCTGCTATGCTATGGCATTGAAGAAACACTAAGTGACCCCGGCAGATTACGGATAATCTTAGGGTAAAATAGATGTTTCCCACGAGGGTTAGGTCCGGCAAAGACGGTTATTCTTCTGATGTCCTGCAAAACAGACACCGTGAGCTCGTCACTGAGAAGGGGGGGGTTCCTTCTTGTGACCACCCTCCGGCGTGAGAATCAGACTAGGTTGCTCTGAATATAAGTGTATATTAAGAGAAATAGCTAGAGAAGATAAGATAATATCAAATGATATATGATGATGATACCGTTCCAAGATGTTGGAGTATTTATAGCCGAAGGTAGGTTTCCAAGCAGGTACGGCCAGCTGTATAATATTCCTTTTCCACCAACTACAGGCTATGTACGTGCCACGATGGGAGTTGGTGGGTAGGCAGCGGCTGATAGTGACATTTTGTACTGGAGCGTGCTCCTCCTCGTACTATTGTCAGTGAGCTGTCACCCTGTGATTGGTTCATGGGCTGCTTTGGTCAGATCTTGTCTATTTTGTCCATACCTTGGCAGGTATAGTACAAAAGATCTTCCAGAAGCGTACGGACTGGCTCTTTTGGGCGGGAATATTCTCGCCTTGCTCATTCCTTCAGGTGACATTGCTGAAGTATGAGTTAGTGCCTTATGCGTGTAGCCTTACTGTTAGTGCGGGTAGCCTTCCTTCTTGGCTTGTACCCATAGCTGCGGGAACAGGCCGGGTACTGTACCAAGGGTGGCTTTCCTGCGTGAACAGCTGGCTTACTGCGTGTAAGGTCTTCATCTCTCTGAGCATGGTGGGTCCTGCGGAACCAGTTGGTTTTTGCGCAGACGTACCTCATCAAGGTGTGTCTTGCGGGTCCAACTGGGCTTTGCGGGGACCTACCTCTTCAAGTCCCCCCAGCCCATTGTTCTTCTCATGAATTGTTAATGAGGTGAACTTTTGGACTTTAAGCAAGGGGTTTTTAAAGAGGTTTTTGTTTTGTAAGGTTTTCCGTGGGGATTCTTCCCGCAGTTTTCCTAATGTCACTTGCAGAAATTCCCGACTTTTCTGCCTGATCTTTGGTTATGATGCGGGTAGGTGTTTAACCTCTTCGCAAGTCGGGAGCGTTGAGTTTTATTTGTGTAGGCTCTTCACGAGGTTTTTGTAGTTTTGGACATAGTGATCAGTTATGTTAAACCACCAATTCCGCCTTGAAGTTTCACACAAGCTGGTTCTCAACGTTCCCGTCATGCGAAGGTGTTATTACCCTTTCCGCAAGCATGACCCATAAGATCCTTCTTGGCTTCAATTCCCTGCAAGTGCTAAGTATGTGAAGGGTTTAGCCTTGACACTGTACCCGCGCTTGTCTTATGGTTTTTTGCTTCCCAAGGTGAGGGGGTATATTCCCTCTTATTTTTGAATCTTTTTTGAATCTTTTTGAAATTCGAAGAGTTGGTGAAAGGATAAGAACAGTCCAAACTGTTGAAGGGACGTTAGCGTCTTCCGACGGTTTCTTCTGACAGTTTCAGGACGTGCAGGAAGTTATGGCGACGTGACAGTATATGGTCAATCCAGACGCTTTTTCAGGCGCGTGGGGGCGAGTTTTAGGGCGCCTGGGCGCGAATTTTACGGCACGCGTCCTGTCGACAGCTGTTGCCAGCTTGCTTTCCATGTGTCGTCGTCTCATTGTGCCTGCGCTTTTCTCTCTCTCCCCCGCATTAAATTTATCGCATTCATTGCGATGAGTATATAAAGGGGGGAGAGGATGCATCTCAACTCACTTTCACTTATTCTTCTAAGCGATTTCCGGCGAATACTCTACTTTTGTCAAGCATTCTCCTGAAATCGTTCCTTCTTTACATCTAAAACATGTCTTTCATTCACGATCCTGAAGTTACTGCTGAAGAGTCTGACGTGTATTCCGAGAACCCGACGTCCACGTCTGACAAGGACGATAAGAGTACTGCTAGCGAGTGCCAGTGTGCTCTTTCCGTCGACCTTTATCAGTACATCGTCATGAAGTTCATGCTCGAGTCCTTCGAGCCTGAGTTTCCTGAGCCTCACCAGACGGTGTACGATGCCCCCAAAGGCAGATAGGGGTAAATGCTGCATTCTTCATCTATGGGAATCTCAGGTTCCCATTGACGAAGTTTGTATACCATGTTTTGGAGAAACACGGTGTGCACTTGACGGAGGTACACCCAATGGCGATCGCCAAGATCCGCCATTTTGAATGGGTGTGCCTCATTCTGAGTGTGGAGCCCCGCGTCGACCGCCTGATGACCTTCTACTCCTGGAGGTGCATCCAAGGCTGGTATACCTTGGTCACTCGGATCAAGGGTTTGAAGATCTGTGCTACCGAGCGCAGTCTTCGGTCTTGGAAGCGGGAGTTCTTCTATATCTCTGCCCGTGTCGTCCCTATTGCGATGACATTCAAGAACGGGAGAGCACTCCCCAACCTTCACGCCTCCAACTACCAGGAGGCGGAATGGTTTACCAAGATCTCCCGGATCCAGACTCCGGTTTACCGCTTTGCGGAGTCTGGGATGGTGATGCTCGGTACGGGTGTGGAAAGATGTTGGGGCAGAGGCGCCACAGATTCCCATCGTCCTCGAATACGGTTTGAACTCTATCCCTTACGGTATGCTTCATATTATTTGCTAATTTAGGGTTTTTGTTCTAACCATTTCTTTCTTTTTATTTTCAGAGGGAAACAACTTGCAGTCTCTTTTGCAGCCGCGGGAGAGCGATGGTCCCGCTCGGTTGGGTACTCGTGATCTTGACGAGAACGAGTTGCCCATCCTGGAGCAAACGGCGGATCGGTTTGTGGAGGTCTACCCGCCCGGCCACGAGATTCTGAGCGCCACGCGGCCAGGTAAGGGATTCTTTAACCCTCGGCCTCTCAATGCTCAAACCTCTGCTGGAATTCCTCTAATTTTGTCATCTTCTGATGAGGAATCCGCAGATGGTCCTTTCTTCGCGAGGAAGAAGAAGGCTGCTGGCGGGAAGGGCAAGGCGAATGTTGCCTCCACTGCCGATCAGGGGAACCGGTCTGACTCGGAGACCGAAAGTGAGGAGGCGGCGGGGAACCCTGGTGATGGTGAGACCACTGTTCCGGAGGTTGAGACAGCTGTCACCTCCGAGCAGCCCAGTACGACGACGGTGACCGGCATGAAGAGGCCGGCTCCATCGGGTTTGTCCCCGCCTGTCCGAACCTTCAAGCTCAAGAAAACTTGTAAGTATAAATTTCATTTACTTTAACTGCATATCTTTCCGCCGTTATATTTAAATATCTTGTCTTCATGCAGGCGTGGATGCAACCGCATTCCAGAGTGGAGCGGGAAGGAGCAGCTCTGGACCCATGACGGTAGGTTTGGTCAAACTACCCGAGGCGATGACCCAGGCGGCTACGCCTGTTTGCAGTATTGGTTCAGTTGCTCATCCCGTTGAGGCAACTGTTCCAACTGTAACATCATCCCCGCCGGCTGTCAGTGCCATCTTCACGGAATCCTTCTCTGAGTCGGCGGTGGTTTTTCCTGCGGGTTCTTCCGCAGCGACGGCCACGGTTGTGAGTTCACCTCCGTTGGTTTCTACCGCGGCGGCCTCCACCATGCCTCCTCCGGCGCCGGCGACTACGGCCGGTCCTTCAGGTATGTTCAGGGTTGGGGCTTCTAGCCAATCTTTGCCTCCTTCCCGTCTCCTTGACCTTTTGGATGGATATCCCTTAGGTTCAGGTGATGGGTTTGGTGGCTATCGGCCTGTTGTCGACCCTACAGGTGCGTGGGGTTATCTTGGCCTTATATCCCTTTTATCATTTTTTTTAACTGTTTTTTGTTTTATTGCAGTTCGTGATTCCAACGAGGTGTACGCTCTTCGGTGGAGTATCCGCCGGGGAACGACCCTCTGGACTGCTGCGGATTGTGTCGAGTGGGCACGCCACGCCGCCCCAAGTGGTGCGCTGGGGGAAGCCATGTCTAGCTACCAGGAGGGTAGGCTGACGAATGAGCTTCGGATTCTCCTTGCCCGGATGCAGCCGCGCGTCGAGTTGCTTTGTCGTGAAAACGACAAGCTAAAGACGGCGCGTAGCCTGGAAGTGGCGCAGGCGCGGGCTATCCGGGAGGAGAATAAGAGGCTTGCCGCCATTGCTGCGGAAAAGGAGAAGGCCTTCAAGGCCCTCTAGGTTGAAGTTCAGGCCCGGCTCGAGGCCCGTTCTAAGGCTACCCAAGCTGTTAACAAACAGCTTCGGTTGGCTAAGGAAACTGCACGGAACGCAACTGAGAGGGCCACCAAGGCTGAAGCTGTTGCTGAGCCTCTACGCACTGAAGTTGAAGAACTTAAATCCAAATTAGAGAAGCTCCAGCAGGCTCATGATGCCTTGGCCATGGAAGACGCCAAGAAGCTCCAAGAGATCTTGGACCAGAGGGGCATGCTTGACCACACTGAGCGTAAGCTGAAGGGCGTTGAAGAGGCTGCAGCTAAAGATGTGTTGCTTGCCAACCTTACTAAAAACGAAGCCGAACGCGCCCGTGATGAAGCTCAAGCTGCCCTCCAGGAGGCTCTGGTCACCAAGGAATGGCTTCTTCGAGAAGCGTTGTCGCAGGTATGCGCAGCTTCATAATTTCTTTACGCTTTTCCTTACACTTAGAAGAGTTTTTGATATATTTCTGTTTTGTAGGTTGTGCATCGGGCTCTCACGAACACATCTTATGACGATGCCATGAACGCAGCCCTCAACGCTTCTCATGAGGATGGGGAAAAGGCTGGCTTCCTGCTTGGTCTAGGGTTTGTTGAGAAGGGCATCCCGCCTTCCAACTTCCCTCTATATGACGTGGATACTGAAGCTGCTTATGACCAAGCAGTGAACCAGTATGCTGTCTTCCCGCATCCGGTGGTGGAGAAGGTGAACGAGATTGCTGCTGCTGATGATGGGCTAGCTATTCTCAAGGCTTTCCTTGAACCGCCACACTCAACTGATGGTGCGGGTTCAAGTGGGAGTGGTCCTGAAGCTTGATCCTTTAGATCCCTTTCCACCGTTGGAATAGATTTTTATTTTTGTATAGATTTATATTCTTGTATGCGGGTATGTGCCCAGCCATTCTTGTAATACTTAAATTTTTATGGAATATAAATCTTTTGTTAATGCCTTGCCTTGTAAACCTTATATGTTTTGCTCATGCATATTCTAGTTTAACTTAGCAATTTCCTAAGTACTTTGGATGGGTTAACCTTTCAACGTGGTAGATAATAAGTTAAAAGTTTTGCTTCCTCTATCATGATTGTGCGGGTAAAACCGTCACTTTCACTTAGGATGGCCAAACTTTACCTATATCTGACCTGCGTGAAGGTTTTTCTCATCTTTTCATTAGAAATTTTTGTCGTTTTTATGTTTATGCGGGTTTTGCCGCCTTCCACACGCAACGACTTACTTCTTTGCACACTTATTTATGCGGTGAATACCGGCATATCAGTGTGGAAAGTTCATAAGTATAAAGGTAAGGCTATCAACACAATGTGATAAGGGAGAATCATTTCCATTAGAAGTGGCTCTAGGCCTTTCTTTACAAGTTTGGAATTGATCTACATGTAACATTTGCGTAATTGAGCTCCATTCCATGTTCTTGGGATGGGGGTGCCATCGAGCCTTTCGAGCCGGCATGTGCCCTTTCCCAAAACTTCTTTGATAATGTATGGCACTTCCCAGACCGGGGCCAGCTTTCATGTTCGCTCTTGGTTCGAAGCCTCGTTGTTACGCAGTATGTAGTCTCCGACATTGAAGTTGCAGAGTTTTACCCGCGTGTTCTAGTACTTTTGCATTTGTCGCTTGTAGTTCTCTTCACGCGCTGCGGCTAAGTCTCTGCGTTCTTCGGTTAGCATAAGGTCTAACCGTCTTTCTGCATCAATGTCTTCTGGCTGAGTCAAGACCCTTGGTGAGGGTAGACCAATTTCGGCCGGGACCATGGCTTCAGTGCCATAAGTAAGGCTGAACGGGGTTTCTCCCGTACTTGCCTTTTTCAGCGTTCTGTTTGCCCAAAGGACGTGTGGAACTTCGTCCACCCAGCCAGATCTATGCTCCAAGAGTCTTTTCTTTATGTCGTCGACGATGCTCTTATTTGCTCTTTCTACCTCACCATTACCCTGCGGGTGTGCCACTGAGGTAAAGGTGTGGGTGATTTGAAGTTCTTCCAGCCACTTCTGTAGCTTCTTGTCAGCAAAGTTGGTGCCGTTATCGCTCACCAAGTTCTGTGGAAGTCCAAAACGACAAATAATGAATTCCCAAATAAACTTTTTGATATGTTTGGCGGTTGTTTGGGCTAAGGGTTTTGCTTCTATCCACTTGGTGAAGTAATCGATAGCTACCACTAGAAACTGAACGTTCCCTGCTGCTGTGGGAAATGGGCCTGTCACGTCGATGGCCCACTTCTGAAATGGCCATGAAGAAGTGACTAGGACAAGTTCATTCTTCGGGCGATGCGTGTTGGGTGCGTAGAGCTGGCAAGACCTACACTTTCTGATGTATGCCAGCGCATCCGTATGCATCCCCGGCCAAAAGAATCCCGCGTTGTTTAGCTTGGCTACAACAGCGCGTGGAACTGCGTGTACCCCGCAGATACCTTCGTGTACTTCCCTTAGGAGGTAATCAGCATCTTGGTTGTCCACGCATCTTAGGAGTTGGCCAAGAAAATTACGCCTGTAAAGTATGTCATCAACGAGTTGATAGTTACAGCGTATTTTTCTTGCCTGTGTTTTTGACTCTGGTAATATACCCACCGCAAGGTAATTTATTATTGGTGTCATCCACGTTTCCGTGCCGGTTTGGATGACACAGATTTCCTTGTGCGGGACTGATGGTGCTCCAAGGAGTTCAATGCGGATGTCCTTTCCCAAGTGGGTGAAGGCTAGCGATGCAAGCTTGCTTAACGCATCCGCAGATTTGTTTTCGCTTCACTTGACGTGTATGACTTTACAATCGTTAAAATCGCGCATAAGGGTTTTTGCTTGTGCGAGGTACAGGGCCATTGTGTCGTTTACGGCCGTGTACGTCCCGTTTATTTGGTTGGCTACTAACATGGAATCCACGTGGGCTTCCAAGTTTTTCACTCCCATCTTACGCGCAATTCTCAACCCGGCCAAGAATGCTTCGTACTCCGCATCGTTATTCGTACTTGGAAAATCCAGTCGAATAGCGTAAGTGTATTCTTGGCCTGCTGGGTTGGTTAGTTTCAACCCTGCGCCTGAACCCTCATTATTGGCTGCTCCATCAGTGTAGAGTCGCCAGACATCATCAATGTCCTGTGCTGGAGAGGGTTGAGCCTCCTCCTGGCACTCTTTCTCCCGCGAAGCGGGGACTTCTGCAATAAAGTCGGCCAAGACCTGGCCTTTTATGGCTGGTCTTGGTTTGTACTTTATCGCGTATTCTCCCAATTCTATTGCCCGTTTGGCTAGACGTCCTGATAACTCGGGTTTGCCTAGAACGTTTGCAAGTTTGAAATTGGTTAGAATGGTGATTGGGTGACCTTGGAAATATCGTCTTAGCCTGCGTGAAGCCTGTACAAGCGCTAAGACTAATTTTTCCAAAGTAGAGTACCGGGTTTCTACGTCTGTTAAGACGCGGCTAACATAGTAGATGGGCATCTGGATGCCTTTTCGCTCTACTAGCAGGACTGCCCCGGTTTCTCTGTCTATGGCGGAAAGGTATAGGATTAATTCCTCCCCCGCTTCTGGTGCTGTGAGCGTTGGGAGTTCGATCAAGCGTGACCGAATTTCCTGAAAAGCTGCTTCCGCTTCTGGTGTCCAGCGGAAGTGCGTTTTCTTTAAACAGTTTCTCAATGTTGACACGAATGGGAACGAACTATCCGCATGGTTTGCCAAAAAGCGGTTAAGTGCGACCAGTCGTCCATTCAGTGTCTGAGCTTGCTTGATGGTAGTAGGTGATTCCATTTTGATAATGGCTTCGACCTTTTCAGGGTTCGCTCTGAAGCCATCTTTAGTAACAATGACTCCTAAGAACTTCCCTTCTTTCATCCCAAAGGAACACTTGCTCGGATTGAGCTTCATGTTTATCTTTCTGAGCGTGTTGAAAGTTTCTTCAATGTCTTTCAACATCGCTTCTGGCTCAAGGCTTTTGATGACCAAGTCATCCATGTAGACTTCCAAGTTCCTCCCAATTTGGGCATGAAACTCTTTGTCCATCAGGCGTTGGTATGTGGATCCGGCATTCTTAAGTCCGAATGACATCATTTGATAACAAAATGTGCCATCGGGCGTCCGAAATGCGGTTTTGTCCTGATCGTCAACGACCATGTGGATTTGATGGTATCCCTTATACGCATCAAAGAAGCATTTAAGGCGAAACGGTGCTAACGAATCTACCTTAAGGTCAATTTCGGGTAACGGGTAACAATCTTTGGGGCATGCTTTGTTTAGGTCTTTGAAATCTATGCACATGCGCCATTGTTTGTTAGATTTTGGTACCATGACGGGATTTGCAACCCATGTTTGATATCTGCTAACGCGTACGATGCCCGCGTCAAGGAGTTCCTTGACTTGGGTTCTACACGCGTTAGCTTGTTCCGCCCCCATTACTCTGCGCTTTTGTATGACTGGCGTAAAAGCCGGGTCACACTTGAGCTTATGCTCTGCCTTACTTCGAGGTACACCAGTCATGTCAGCTGGTGTCCATGCGAAGATGTCAGCGTTTTTCTGTAGTAAGCGTTTGAGTAAGGTGCGTGTAGGATCGGTGATTGTTAGACCAATGGTAACAGCCTGGTCAGGGTATTTGCCATTGAAGGCCCATTCTTCTGGTTCAGTGATGGTTGGTTTGACCATCTTTGGTTTGGGTTTAGATGAGACAGATGCGATGCATACCTGGGGAATACCGGTGATCATCGCTACACCCTCAGCTGTTGGCCACCCCATCATGCCGTGGACTTAAGACACCACGGCGTTGAATCTTGCCATCCCGTCTCTCCCGAAGAAAATGTCGTATGTGTGGTATGGCTTCCTCATTACGACGAAGTCCACGTCTTCTGTGCGGGAATGTTTCCCGTCCGCGAGAGTGACGGGGAAATATAGGATACCCAGGGGGTGTTTGTGCTGCCATCGAACCCTTCCATCGAGGCGTAGACCGTTTCCAGGCGTTCTTTGTCTTCGTCGTCTAGCTTGTCGAAGAACTGCCTGTACATGACCGTTGACGAGGCGTCGTTATCAGCAAGGGTGCGGGAAGTGATGTGGTGCCCCAGCTGGCTTTTGATGACTACAGGGCCTTCTTTGTTGGGCCCTCCTGGCACTCGCGGGAAGCGCACTTCAGCTTCCTTCCACGCACATGGTTCTGTCGTTCGTCGTTTCCTTCTGACGTTACCATGAACCATGTGGATGCTGATGTCAACAGGCTTTCGTCCGTTGCCCTTGTACCGATTATCATTCCTTCCTCCATTCTTGATTGATGCCACGAGGTGCGCAAGTTTTCCATCTTTGACGAATGTTTCGACAACATCCTTCAAAGATGTACACTCATCGGTGTTGTGGCCCCTTGTCTCGTGGAAGTTACAGGATTTGCTCTGATCAGCATTGTGGCGCTGCCGGATCATTGGAGCTTTTGGTCATGGGAGTTTCTCGGTGGCAAATATCTCCGTGACGCTTTTGGTGAGTGGCGTCCATAGGGGGTTTCGGTTTGATGGGTGCGTGTTATCCCTTCCGCCTAATAGAGGGCGAGAGCTGGATGAGGTGTCAAAGTTTACCCTTGACTGCCAAATGCCTAGCTTCCTCTTTTTGTTTTGCCGGGCGGTCCGGACGTTGTTTTCTCTGGTCCTTTGC
Source organism: Bidens hawaiensis (assembly GCF_021521415.1). Classification (NCBI taxonomy): domain Eukaryota; kingdom Viridiplantae; phylum Streptophyta; class Magnoliopsida; order Asterales; family Asteraceae; genus Bidens; species Bidens hawaiensis. Next base: position 419,666 of record NW_027493343.1, read on the forward strand.
GTGTAGAGATTTGTACTCTGGGGAAGATTCCGACCTAGTTGCTTTTCCGTTTCGGCAAAGCGCTTGGCTGCCGTCATGATGGCATCCCATGTGGATGTCATGCCGTCTTTACCCGTCAATGTGCGGATAAGCTCTGGGTATTCGGCGCCTTGGATGAAAGCTGCGCGAACAAGATCTTCGCTTATGGTGCCCAGACTTAGCTTCTTTGAGTTGAAGCGAGTGATGAAGTCTAGCAAAGATTCATCCTCCTCTCTAACGCAGTTGAGGATCATCCACTGCTCTTCAGTATATTTTCTCTGTTGACTGAAGTGCTGGCTGAACTTGTGCTGGAAGTCCGCCCAATCATAGATGTGGTGGACCGGTAGACGATCAAACCATGCCCTGGCCGCTCCGACCAGCGTCATCTGGAACATATAACACCACGTGGGTTCCGTCCAGTTGCTGACGGTTGCCCCCACTATGAATCTGTTCAAGTGATCGTCTGGGTCGGATATGCCATCATAAGTGCCGATGTTGGACATCTGTTTGGCACTCTTCGGGGCGATTGCTTCCGCAATGTCCCTTGCAAACTTGGACGTTCCCGCATTTGCAACAGTCGGTCTAAAGGTTTTGGAGAAGTCACGTGAGTTTCCCCCCGCGTTCCTCGGTTTGAAGGTTTCTCTAAAATTCCTTCTCGGTTGGAAGTCCGTTTCTTTGCGCTTCCCTTTCGCCCTATGACGAGGGTTTGCGTCGCTGTCGGACTCCTCCCAATCATCGTCCAAGTACTCGCAATCATTGCTCATGTTGAGCTGTTGTCGAGTACTTCCGAATTCGTCAGCCTGTTGGAATGAACGCAAACGTTCATCCAACTCCGCTTGGAATTCCTTCTGACGTGCTTCCGCCCACGCTTTCACTTGATCAAGTGTTTGGCGGGGGAGCCTTGTCTGTTACCTCTCCACCTGGGTATCAATGAATCCCAGGGGAGGATTGTTTACTGCACTTGCCCCGGCTTGGGTAACCGGGGTAGTGTTCGTAAAATTTGTGTACTCGCCGGTGTTCCCCCCAGTTGCTGGGGTTTTGGTTACCGGGGTTTCTTGGTCACTCGCTGGCCTTGGCACCGGAGTAACCTTAACCATCTTTCCAGAGGTTTTGAAAAAACTGAGAAAAATTAGTTCTAGCTTTTATGCACGGATGGCGCCAATGAAGAAACACTAAGTGACCCCGGCAGATTACGGATAATCTTAGGGTTAAATAGATGTTTCCTACGAGGGTTAGGTCCGGCAAAGATGGTTATTCTTCTGATGTCCTGCAAAACAAACACCGTGAGCTCGTCACTGAGAAGGGGGGGTTCCTTCTTGTGACCACCCTCCGGCGTGAGAATCAGACTAGGTTGCTCTGAATATAAGTGTATATTAAGAGAAATAGCTAGAGAAGATAAGATAATATCAGATGATATATGATGATGATACCGTTCCAAGGTGTTGGAGTATTTATAGCCGAAGGTAGGTTTCCAAGCAGGTACGGCCAGCTGTATAATATTCCTTTTCCACCAACTACAGGCTATGTACGTGCCACGATGGGAGTTGGTGGGTAGGCAGCGGCTGATAGTGACATTTTGTACTGGAGCGTGCTCCTCCTCGTACTATTGTCAGTGAGCTGTCACCCTGTGATTGGTTCATGGGCTGCTTTGGTCAGATCTTGTCTATTTTGTCCATACCTTGGCAGGTATAGTACAAAAGATCTTCCAGAAGCGTACGGACTGGCTCTTTTGGGCGGGAATATTCCCGCCTTGCTCATTCCTTCAGGTGACATTGCTGAAGTATGAGTTAGTGCCTTATGCGTGTAGCCTTACTGTTAGTGCGGGTAGCCTTCCTTCTTGGCTTGTACCCATAGCTGCGGGAACAGGCCGGGTACTGTACCAAGGGAGGCTTTCCTGCGTGAACAGCTGGCTTACTGCGTGTAAGGTCTTCATCTCTCTGAGCATGGTGGGTCCTGCGGAACCAGTTGGTCTTTGCGCAGACGTACCTCATCAAGGTGTGTCTTGCGGGTCCAACTGAGCTTTGCGGGGACCTACCTCTTCAGGCATATATTCAAAGAAAAGCATCGGGTAATGCCAAATGGTATGCTTAGAAAGCATTATCCTTTTTTTCCCACTATCTATGGTTCATGTTCTACATATGCGAGCATAATAACAAAACAACATGTTCTACATATGTGAAAATAAAAAAAAAAACCTGGAATGAAAGAATTAGTGCATAAAGTGCTTTTTTATGCATGTGAATTGTGATTATGAATTGTGAATGACCTCTTTGTCGGAATGGAATCACAATAGGAATAATGAGCTTAGCATTGTAGTGTTTTGATAGCTCTATATATGTAGTCTATAATCAGTGTGCAATAGCAACAGCAAGACACAATTATCATTACATCTTTCTTTGTAGAGACTTCTCTTTCAAGCAATTTCTTGAGCTCATCATGGTATGGAATACTAATCCTTTATTATCTTTCTACTTGTTTTAATCTCTATACTTTTTATCTTAATTATGAACATGGTCTTACTGATATTTGAATATTGCAGGATGGTAGTAAACTATTGGGACCATGGGGAGGACATGGAGGAGTTGAATGGAGTGATGGAGTACACACCGGAGTAAGAGAAGTAACTCTTGTATATGGCAGTTGCATCGACTCAATTCGAGTAACATATAATAACAATGGTAAACCATTTCTGGCTGAAAAACATGGTGTCTTTGGTGGAATGAAATCTACTCAGGTAAATACATTTTTCATAAATTTCCTTGCATTATATTCAAGCTAGAAATTGATTTATAGAGTTTCGTATGAATTAATTTCAGATTAAACTGCAATATCCTGAGGAGATCTTAGTAAGAATTAGCGGCCACTATTGTCGTGTTGTCTATGGAGGTAGCCCTGTGATTCGGTCACTCACTTTCAAGACCAACAAACGAACGTTCGGGCCATTCGGTGTCGAAGAAGGAACACCCTTTAATTTATTGGCAAACGGAGGCCATATTGTAGGGTTTACGGGAAGAAGCGGGTGGTTTCTAGATTCACTCGGGTTCTACTTATCAAGCCCTAAACCAAACCTCTCTCAAAGATTCAACATAATATTAAAAGGAGTTAACCATCTTGCTATCAAAGATGATAAACATAACAAGACTAAAGGCTCAAAAGTTTATAGGGGATACTCATATGCATATGAGTAATTCTAACGTAGCATAAGATAGTACAATACTAAATGCAAGGAGTTTTTGTAATTCATGTATTTCATTATTATCCAACCAATAAGATAGTACAATTCTAATTAAAATGAATGACTTTACCCGTTAATGAATCTCATTATCTTAAACAGCGCATGTATTTGTTTCCTAATAACATATGTAAAGTGCTAGTTTCAATCAAATGGAATGCACGCTGGATATGCTCTGGATTTAAGGCCTTGTCTTAATCCTATAGTGACGACATGTCATTGGTATAGAGTAGAGCATACAACACTTACACCGTTAAGCTTATGGTTTTATTTAGGAATTAAAAAAAAAAGGAAATATAACTTTTTAGCAACGATTTGTCATTTGTACAAGTTAGAATTATAAAAGTTATTTAAAGAGAAAACAATATAAAGGCTTTTTATATTTACATAATATTAAAAGGAAGAAAAAAAATCTATTATGTCTATATCGACGACATGTCATCGGCCCTAATTTTCTTTAAGGCGCTAAACTTTCCCACCTCCCCAAACTCTAAATCGGTGACATATCATAGGTATAGAGTTTGAGTAGTCACAATTTTGAGAGACGCTATAGCGACGACATGTTGTCGCTATACGTCTGTTCATGCCAGCCACCCTTGTTGTCGTTATAGACGTTGCATGTGAGCACATGGTCAAATTCTTATAGTGAGTTCTTGAACAGCCATGATTACTCACCTCAACAAACATTCTCTTAATTGCCTATTCAAGTTGTCAGTCATTTACTTCATTGTTTCAATTGTGCAATTGGTTCATAATTAAGTGTAATTGCTCATTCAAGACTGCAATATGCTAGATTTGTGTCAGATTGCTAGACCTATGTGTATCTTTAATAACAAATTATGGCATCTTGTTTTAGACAAACAATTTCTCCCACGAATTTAAATTTAAACAATTCTCATTTTGCTTCTTTTATATATGTCAAAACTACCCATTATTTGCAATTAAAAATTATTGGGTTTTGCTTGGCAAATCAAAAGAAAAACGCCTAATGTTCAAAGGTAAACCTTAGTCTTGTAGACAAATTAATGGGTTTTTTTTCTCACTTTTTTTACATTTTTTACTCGTTTTGCAACATGTCAAGCGGAAAGAAAATGATTACACATGTTCAAGTGAAACTCTAAGATAATAGTTTTTGTTTGGTTGTGCTCACACCAGCGATTCAAGTACAATATACCATTTTATGTTGTTGTTGCCCGTTCTAAGTTTAGATAAATTAATAACAATAAAATTGAAAAAATGTCCTGAATTTTCATTTTGTTTTATGCCTCTAAACATATTGAGACCTTCTAAAGGCATCCATATATACCATTTAACATTATAACAATTTATATATCCAATATGATATACTAGTATAGTAGTATATTCATTATTACCATTATATATAGTGTGACTATTTCATAATTACAATAATGTCACAACTAGCATATTTAAAATGAATCTACTTTCCTACATCAATCCTTTTAGTTCAATCCGGCCAAGCTTTGGCATATATTCAAAGAAATAGCAGAGGGGAACGTCAAGAGGTATTTCTGGAAAGCAATATCCTTTTTTTCCCACTAACTACAGTTCATGTTCTACATATGCGAGCATAAAAGATGTGCTACATATGTCAACATAAAAAAAACCTGAAATGAAAGAATTAGTGCATAAAGTGCCTTATGCATGTGAATTGTGATTATGAAATGTGAATGACCTCTTTGTTGGAATATGGAATCGAAATAGGAATAAGAAGCTTAGCATTGTAGTGCTTTGATAGCTCTATATATGTAGTCTATAATCGGTGTGCAATAGCAACAGCAAGACACAATTATCATTACATCTTTCTTTGTAGAGACTTCTCTTTCAAGCAATTTCTTGAGCTCATCATGGTATGGAATCCTAATCTTTTATTATATTTCTACTTGTTTAAATATCTATACTTTTTATCTTAATTTGAGCCGGGTCTCAACGGAAGCAGCCTCTCTAACCCTATGGGGTAGATGTAAGGCTGTCTACATCTTACCCTCCTCAGACCCTACCATAGCTTTGCTATTGGTGGGATATACTGAATACGATGATGATGACGACTTTTTATCTTAATTATGATTTATGAACATGGTCTCACTGATATTTGAATATTACAGGATGGCAGTAAACTATTGGGACCATGGGGAGGACATGGAGGAGTTGAATGGAATGATGGAGTACACACCGAAGTAAGAGATATAACTCTTGTATATGGCAGTTGCATCGACTCAATTTATGTAACATATGATAACAATGGTAAACCTTTTCTAGCTGACAAACATGGTGGCTTTGGTGGAATGAAATCGGTTCAAGTAAATACATTTTTCACTAAATTTTCTTGCACTATATTCAAAGTTAGAATTAACTGATTTATGGAATTTCTTATGAATTAATTTCATATTAAACTGCAATATCCTGAGGAGATCTTAGTAAGTGTTAGCGGGCACTATTGTCGTGTGGTCTATGGAGGCAGCCCCGTGATTCGGTCCCTCACTTTTACGACCAACAAAAGGACATTTGGTCCATTTGGGGTTGAAGAAGGAACACCCTTTAATATATTGGCAAATGGAGGCCATATTGTAGGGTTTACGGGAAGAGGCGGGTGGTTTCTAGATTCACTCGGGTTCTACTTATCAACCCCTAAACCAAACCTCTCTAAAAGATTCAACATAATGCTTAAAGGCGTAACCATCTTGCTATAAGAGATTATAGACATAACAAGACCAAAGGTTCAAAAGGTTATAGGGGATACTCATATGCATATGAGTAATCCCTAACTTTTTTTTTGTTAAACAGCCAATTTGGATCGCTGGCGGGCCACTGACCTACACGATCATCTTCATTCATGTATTTTGTATGTAGTACAATTGTCATTATCCATTATTATTTATGATTGTCTCAAACAACGAATGTATTCATTCCATAATAATACATGCAAGGTACGAGTTTCAAGCAGCAAAACATAACATGATATAGCATAGCATAACATACCACAAACATAAGTTAGTCAAATTTACATAACATGTACCAAATGTAAGGGTATAAATACTAATTGTGTACCGACATTTCAAAGTGTGCCAACAACAACAAGAACAACAACTACAATAATAATAATAATAATAATAATAATAATAATAATAATAGTGTGTGTTTTATTTCTTTGTGTGTGTATGAGAGTCCTTGCACATTCATGTGCATACTCATCCAAATCATCATAATCTTATTAATCCAAAATCATGATCATATATCGAATAAAGAATCCGAGCAACATATCAAGCCCTAAGAAAAACCTCTTTCAACATAATGCTTAAATGATTTAATGTTCTTGCTATCAGAGATGGTGAACATAACAAAACCAAAGTCTCAAAGTGTTATAGGTGGGGCATATGAGTATCCCTAAATATAAGAATTTCTTTGAAATTCATTGCAAGAGATATGCAAATTTATCTAGTATTTCATTGTTGTTTATCCAAAAAGTACAGTTCTAATAAAATGCATGACATTACGAGTTGTATCTCAAACAACAGCATGTTTCATAATATATATTGCATAGTACTAGTTTCAAGCAGCAGCTAAGAAGAACATAACACAAATATGATTCAGTCAAATATATGCATAGTTCTAGTTTCAAGCAGCAGTTAAGAACATAAAACAAATATGATTCAGTCAAATATTTGAATGTGCGTTGGATTTGTTTAGCAACCTCATAATCGGTTAACCAAAGATAGAGTGTGTTTGGTTCACTAAAAAGTTGTCTTTTAATGATTCAAGAAGCATTTTAATTATTAAGTTTTATATATATGCTGAATGATTCAGAGACTACCTTTGTCAGACCTCTTAATGATTCAGAACAAGCTTGTCAAATAGCCCCTTAGTGTTCAAAGGTAAACCTTAGTCTTGTAGACAAATTAAATTTTTTTTTCACTTCTTTTTCATTTTGTTGTTTTACTTTTCTTTTCTTCCTTTTTTTTTTCTTTTTGCTACTTGTCAAAAGGAAAAAAAAAATGATTCCCTGCGTATGTGCAAGTGGAACTAAATAATAAATTTTTATTTGGTTGTGCTCACACCAGCACCAATTTTAGTTTATTATTCTCGATTCTAAGTCTAGATAAAGAACAATAAAATTGAAAAAATCCCTAAATTTTCATTTTGTTTTATGCCTCTAAACATACTGAGACGCTTCTAATGCCATGCGTAAATACCATTTCACATTATAATGTTTTATATATCCAATATGATATGCTAGTACATTCATTACTATCATAATATATATTACGCGTATACAAATGTGCCTATTTCATAATTACAATATTTTTACAACTAACACATAAGAAATGAATATGCTATGGTATATATTCAAAGGAAAAGCAGAGGGTAATGTCAAATGGGGGTATGTTTAGAAAGCATTCACTTTTATTCCCACTATCTACAATTTATGTTCTACATATGCGAGCATAATAACAAAAAACATGTTCTACATATGTGAAAAAACCTGGAATGAAAGAATTATTGCATAAAATGCTTTATGCATGTGAATAATGATTATGAAATGTGAATGACCTCTTTGTTGGAATATGGAATCAAAATAGAATAAGAAGCTTAGCATTGTAGTGCTTTGATAGCTCTATATATGTAGTCTATAATCAGTGTGCAATAGCAACAGCAAGACACAATTATCATTACATCTTTCTTTGTAGTGACTTCTCTTTCAAGCAATTTCTTGAGCTCATCATGGTATGGAATCCTAATCCTTTATTATCTTTCTACTTGTTTTAATCTCTATACTTTTTATCTTAATTATGATTTATGAACATGGTCTCACTGATATTTGAATATTACAGGATGGTAGTAAATTATTGGGACCATGGGGAGGACATGGAGGAGTTGAATGGAATGATGGAGTACACACCGGAGTAAGAGAAATAACTCTTGTATATGGTAGTTGCGTCGACTCAATTCGTGTAACATATGATAACAATGGTAAACCCTTTCTAGCTGACAAACATGGTGGCTTTGGTGGAATGAAATCGGCTCAGGTAAATACATGTTCACTAAATTTCCTTGCACTATAGTCAAAGTTAGAATTAACTGATTCATGGAATTTCTTATGAATTAATTTCATATTAAACTGCAATATCCTGAGGAGATCTTAGTAAGTGTTAGCGGGCACTATTGCCGTGTAGTCTATGGAGGCAGCCCCGTGATTCGGTCACTCACTTTCAAGACCAACAAAAGGACATTCGGGCCATTCGGTGTCGAAGAAGGAACACCCTTTAATTTCTTGACAAATGGAGGCCATATTGTCCGGTTTACGGGAAGAAGCGGGTGGTTCTGGATTCACTCGGGTTCTACTTATCAACTCCTAAACCAAACCTCTCTCAAAGATTCAACATAATGCTTAAAGGAGTTAACCATCTTGCTATCAAAGATGATAAACATAACAAGACCAAAGGTTCAAAAGGTTATAGGGGATACTCATATGCATACATAATGCTTAAAGGAGTTAACCATCTTGCTATCAAAGATGATAAACATAACAAGACCAAAGGTTCAAAAGGTTATAGGGGATACTCATATGCATATGAGTAATCTCCAACTTTTGTTTTGTTGAACAGTCAATTTGGATCATTGACGGGCCACTGACACCCGATCATCTTTATTCATGTATTTTGTATGTTGTACAATTGTCATTACCCGTTATTAGATATCATTATCTCAAACAACTAATGTATTAGTTTCATAATAATATATGCAAAGTACGAGTTTCAAGCAACAAAACATAGCATGACATAGCATAGCATAACATAACTTAACACAAACGTAAGTTAGTCAAATTTACATAACTAAATATAAGGGTATAAATACTGATTGTGTGCCGAGATTTCAAAGTGTGATAATAATAATAATAATAATAATAATAATAATGTGTGTGTATTTTATTTCTTTGTGTGTGTGTGTCTGAGAGTCCTTGCACATTCATGTGCATACTCATCCAAACCATAATAATCTTGTTCATCCAAAATCATGATCATATATCAAATAAAGGATCCGAGCAACATATCAAGCCCTAAGCAAAACCTCTTTCAACATAATGCTTGAATGATTTACCTTCTTGCTATTAGAGATGATGAACATAACAAAACCAAATGCTGTAAGGGTTATAGGTGGGCATATGAGTATCCCTAAACATAAGAATTTCTTTGTAATAATTGCAATAGATGCAAATTTATCTAGTATTTCATTGTTCTCTATCCAGTAAGTACCGTTCTAAATAAATGAATGACATTACGAGTTGAATCTCAAACAGCAATATGTTTCATAATAATATATGCATAGTACTAGTTTCAAACAGTAGTTAAGAATAACATGACACAAATATGATTAACTCAAATATATGCATAGTACTAATTTCAAACAGCAGTTTAAATACGATTCAGTCAAATATTGGATGCGCGTTGGATCTATTTAGCAACCTTAGAATCGGTCAGAGGTAGAGTGTGTTTGTTTCACCGAAAAGTCACCTATCAATGGTTCATGAAGCCACATGTTGAATGATTCAAAAGCTATCTCTTAATCAATCAGGTCTCTTACTAACTTAGAACAAGATTGTCAAATAGCCTCTTAGTGTTCAAAGGTAAACCTTAGTCTTGTATTTTTCTTTACTTTTCTTTTTTCATTTTGATACTTGTCAAAAGGAAAGAAAATGATTCCCTACGTATGTGCAAATGAAACTATATAATAATTTTGGTTTGGTTGTACTCGCACCCATGGTTCAAGTGCAATATATATACCAATTTTAGTTTATTATTGCCGATTCTAAGTTTGGATAAAGAAAAATAAAACTGAAAAAATTGTGCTGAATTTTCATTTTGTTTTATGCCTCTAAACACATTGAGACGCTTCTTAAGCCATGTGTAAATACCATTTAACATTATAATGTTTTATATATGCAGTATGATATAAGAGTGTATTTTTTACTATGACTATTTCATAGTAAAAATAATGTCACAACTAGCATATAAGAAATGCACCTATGGCATATATTCAAAGAAAACATGGAGATTGTCAAGAGGTATTTTTAGAAAGCATTATCCCTTTTTTTCCCACTAACTACAGTTCATGTTCTACATATGTGGGTATAAAAAAACATGTACTACATATGTGGACATGAAAAAAACTAAAAAAATAAAAATAAATAAATAAATAAACTAGAATGAAATAAGAATTAGCATAAAATGTTTTAGGCATGTGAATTGTGATTATGACATGTGAATGACCTCTTTCTCAGAATGGAATCAGAATGGGAATGAGCTTGGTATTATAGTACTGTGTTTGCTCTATATATATATGTAGTCCATAATCAGTGTGCAATAGCAAGAGCAAGATACACAATTATCATTACATCTTTCTTTGTAGGCACTTCTCCTTCCATCAACTTCTAGGACTCATGGTATGGAATCCTAATCCCATCTTTAAACTTGCTTTAATCTAATATCTAAAACTTTGTATCTAAATTATGAACATGGTCTCACTGATAATTGAATATTGTAGGATGGTAGCATACAATCGGGACCATGGGGAGGACATGGAGGAGTTGAATGGAATGATGGAGTACACACCGGAGTAAGGGAAATAACTCTTGTATATGGCAGTTGCATCGACTCACTTTGTGTAACATATGATAACGGTAAACCCTTTCTAGCTGACAAACATGGTGGCTTCGGTGGAATGAAATCGGCTCAGGTAAATACATTTTCACTAACTTGCACTATATTCAAAGTTAGAATTAACTGATTTATGGAATTTCTTATGAATTAATTTCAGATTAAACTGCAATATCCTGCGGAGATCTTTGCAAGTGTTAGCGGGCACTATTGTCGTGTGGTCTATGGAGGCAGCCCCGTGATTCGGTCACTCACTTTCAAGACCAACAAACGAACGTTCGGGCCATCGACCACTTTCAAGACCAACAAACGAACGTTCGGGCCATTCGGTGTCGAAGAAGGAACATCCTTTAATTTATTGACAAATGGAGACCATATTGTCGGGTTTACGGGAAGAAGCGGGTGGTTTCTAGATTCACTCGGGTTCTACTTATCAACCCCTAAACCAAACCAAAACCTCTCTCAAAGATTCAACATAATGCTTAAAGGAGTTAACCATCTTGGTATCAAAGATAATAAACATAGTTATCCTTTCCTTTCCTCTAATTTCCTTCTAACTCAAGAACACACCTAATTAAAAAAATTTCCTTCCCTTCCCTTTCTTATCCTTCCCTCTCATTTCCTTTTCTTTCCTTGGTTAAAAAACTCAAGAACAAGACGTAAAGGCTCAAAAGGTTATAGAGGATACTCATATGCATATGAGTAATTCCCAACTTTTTTCTTCTTTTGTGAACGGCAAATTTGGTTCACAAACAGTCCATTGACCCACCCAATCATCTCCATTCATGTATTTCGTAGTACAATTATAATTAAAATGAATGTCATTACCCGTTATTAGATCTCATTATCTCAAACATACGCAAGTCGCAAAGTACTAGTTTCAAGCAGCAAAACATAACATAGCATAACATAGCATAACACATAACATAACACAAACATAAGTCAAGTCAAATTTACATAACCAATCCGACAATCAACATAAAACGAAATACTCGACTCCACATAAAACTTTAAATTACCCACGCGCTTTAAGCTCCTCAAGACGCCTAGCGAGATCATCCTCCTCAACCTTCTCATTACTCTTCATCGCCACCGCGTGTCCAGCCGGCTGCGGCAACCCAACCGACACCTCCAAACCATAATCATCCGCCACCTGCTGCATCAAACTATTAACCTCCCCTTCAGGAGTACTCAACGACGTACTCCCCGCCATCGAACTCTCCATAAACTCCGCCTGCACCTCCATATTCACAAACTGCTTCTCAAACTGATCCATAGTTTCCGACATCTTCTGCAAATTACCCGTAGCTAACGTCGACTCAAGCGATTTCACAATCGACCCCATCGACTTACTAATCGTCTGCATCTTCGCCTGCGTATCGAGCCGGGCGACAACCGCATCGAGCCTGGATGATAACCGAAGGTAATTCATCTGTTCGCTACGCTTTCGGATGGCGTTTTCGGCGTAAATACGGGCTCCGTCCATGTTACCTTTCTCGATTGCTTTCTTGACTTTGAGTTTTTCTGATTTCTCGTCTTTTTCGCACTTTCTGGCTTGGCGTTGAAGGCTTTTGGAGGTGAATTTGAGCTCCATGATCTGATTCATCAGTTTCTCGGCTTGACCCATGATTTGTTTGGTGGTGAATTGAAGGGTTTGAGAGTGAATTTGGTTATTGGAATGAATCTGGTGATTGATCGTAAAGAATTTGAGCTAGGGTTTGGTGTGTTTGGGTGTTTCGTTGAAGGTTCAATTGGGGGTGGTATGATATTATTATAAATATAAATATAATAATGTGAATGTATCATGTATGACCGTTGCTTTGTGGGTCCGGAGTCACACGGTGTAATCCGTGTCTAGCTATTAATATCCAAATCATCTATTGATATTTTCAAAGGTTAAATGTGTAGATTATTATTAGGTTTGGTTATATAGGAGGTTATTCTAACGTTAAAAGAGCTTATACGACATGTATGGGATCTATACGAGTTGCATAGATGTATAGTCAAGTCATTTTTGGTCAAGAGTGTCAAGTTTTATTCATTGTACCCGTATAGCCCCTATACGAGCCGTATAGGGCCATACGACTCGTATAGAGGCTATCTGACTCGTATAGGTTTTTTTTTATAACTTTAAGATTACTTTAAAATTACAGAATATTAAAAATAATATCCGAGTTAATTATAAAATAGAAACACGTAATTTAAAGTAAACATTTTGTTTCATGCCAAGCAAACAACTTTCTATAGAAAATCATAAGTCAACACACGAATCTATCATGTTTTAAGCTTATATCCCAATATTACAATCAACCAAACAACTTTTCGTATAATCTTACAAAGCAACACACAAATCTTAAATTGTTAGAGCAAGAAAAGCCGATACCTAGTATGTACGGGTCGTATATCATCTATACGGCTCGTATAGACCATATATTAATTAAATTTCAGGTCAAGGTACAGGCTGACTTGCTGTCTATAGGAGTCGTATAGACCCTATACGACTCGTATAGGTCAGACGAGGTAAGTGAGCTATACGAGCTAGAAAACCTGTACGGCTCATAAAAGGTCTGTACGGCTCGTATAGACTGCAAAAAGCTACCACACTAGCACCTCCTTACTTATGTCAATAACTTGGGGCTATACGATTTGTATAGGCCCTATACGAGCCGTATAGACTTATTTATACACCAAGGACTGGTGTTTGAATATAACCACCCTTATTATTGTTAATTTATTTATTTTTATTTTATTTTTTGAACTGGTCAACTTTTAAAAGTAACAAAAAGCTGGTAATCCAAACATACAACTTCAAGTACTATCTGGTCAACTATTTACAAAGTGGATATTCATAATGTAAATTAATATCATTTCTTCTACGTAGTTCTTCGATCTTTCTCATATTCTTTACTCATAGGAACGTGTTTTAATATTACAAATATTAAGGAATTTACTAAATCTAGTTGTTGGTTTTTCATAGTTGTTTGTATGTTTTAACGAGATGGGCTGTGGACTAGGCTTGAAGTTGATAGATGCAAATGTATTTGAAGCAGTTTGTTTGATCGTAGGCTTAATTGTTCGTGGGATATAGTTCTTGATGTAATTATATCCATAAGAGACCACGAACATTATTTAACATCTTAAAAGCAAACAAGTCTTCATTTATCATCTCTGGTTCATCGATGTCTTGATTATCAATCTTAGGATCACTGTCTCAATCAGTATTGGTTACCATCTCGATTTGTCTTCATCAAACGATTATCAAGAACACATCATCAAATCATTCTTCGTCGCACTTGGTTTTCGTCTACTGACACTTTCTCTAATCTCTTGGATTATTGGTTTTGTTTGTTAGTGTTTCTTCTTTGTTTAAATTGATGAAACCTTCGATTGATTGTCTGTAATTGTTATTCTACACCTTTATGATCTAAGTTTGTACATCTGGTTTGGGATTAATTGAATTCTAAAAATTCTTTGTTTTTTAGTTTATGATAGAACATAAGGTGTTTGATACACATTTTTTTTACTCTATTAATCGATACTGAAGAGGTATGTACCCGCCTCAACACCGAGCAAGGCGGGTCAACCCACAAGATAAACACATTATGAAGGCACAAAGCCAAAACTTATGCGCATGGCGCATACAAAACATGCTCAGGCATCATATGCCCAGGCACACATATGCTCGCGCATCACATATGCGCGCGGCGCACCAGCGCGCGGCGCATATCACATGCTCGTGCATATCACATCTGCGCATGAAATATCTGCGCGTGAGAATAAAGAGAAGACCTCGCGCATCCTCAGGATTGACGCATATCACACATGCACATAATCGACCTCGTCCTTATTCAAATCAGGATTAGGGCAACCTTGATTGTGCACGTCAGACAACCTTCCAGAAGGCATCTTTTTAAGGAGTAAGAATATGCTGATGTTGACAGCTGCCAAATGAAAGGTCGACAACTCAGCATGGCACATGTGCTACCACGTGATTACAACCAACGAGAAAGCGCCATGTGTCCCAGAGGACACGTGGCGCAGTGCGATTGGAGGAGGCCAACGAGGTTGAGCCCAACCAGTGGAAACCCTAGCACTATAAATACAGCATCAACTCCACTTTGATGGACACATTCATACTCAATCATTGACAGTTACAGGCAGTGATATCACATTCAATCATATTGAATTACATTCACTCACAGTCAGTTACATACAAACACACAGTCACACAATCATAGAGTATTCAGCTATTAAGCAATACTCTTGAGATTCCCTTACGGACATTATTATTATCTTCTCCACCATATACTTATTCTCACGCCGGAGGGTTACCCCAAAGAGGACCCCTCTGTCCCTTTCTGAGGGGTAAGTTAACGGCGTTGTTCATTTTGTAGGTGGAAGAACACAGATCCAGAAGAACCATCGGTGAAATAGTATAATCAAAACCCGAGGAAAGTAGATCTGCTACCAGCGAGTAGATCCACGTTTCTTCATTGGCGCCATCCGTGGGAGGGCAGGAACCTGGGAGTTTAATAACTTAACAGTTTCCTTGGTCTTTTTAAGCTCCTCTTTATCAGACGCTGACCTCCTCCCTTCGCGCGGCGATCATTGGCGCCATCCACTGTTACAAACGGCAATCAGATCTCATCAGATCTACATAAAAAAAATCAATCACCATGGTTTCTGGCATTCGTAACGCTGATCAAGCTCTGGAGGATATTGAACGTGAGGGTGTCAATGAGGGACAGCAAATTCTGAGGGTGCTGCGTGATTCTACGCGCACCACCAGTAACCGTCCCTTCATCACAACCCCTCACGGCCAGACTGAAACTCCTCCAGACGATCTCACGTTACAAAATCTTGCCGGCGCGAAACTGAAGGGACCAATGGGTCCAGAAGAAGAAACAAATGATCCGAATGAATGGCTCATAAACGAGCAGCGGCGTCTACTGAAAAAGTACAATGAAATGGTCAAACAGAAAAAGCTAGCCGACCAAACACAAAGGCAAGCGTTTGATAAGCAGACTACAAAAAGGCCGCGCGCGCCGGAAGAAGGACATTCTGTTCACACTGCACACACTGAGTTCAGTGATGAAGAAGTGCATAGCATGAGGAAGACGCGAGATACTCATGCAGGAGGCTCACAACTCCGCGCGCCTGTGAACATGGCGCCTGGAGCCAGAGCAGATCTGGATCTGCACATGCCGTACAGCCCGCCAGTGAGGGGGCAAGTGGACGTAACCACGCCGTACAGGCCGGCCATCTTAGTGAAGCACTCAAAATTTACTGAGCGCATCGCTAAGGCCCCCATCCAGCACAAGACCAAGATGCCAAGTGGTCTGGGCAAATATGATGGTACAACAGATCCAGATGACTTTTTGCAAGGTTTCTATAACACGGGAAACCTAGAGAGCTGGACGATGCCAACATGGTGTCACATGTTTGCCCGCTGCCTTACGGGCGCGGCGCGGGTCTGGTTCGAGAGCTTGCCGACTGGGCAAATTGATGGGTTCGAGGAACTATTGGAAAAGTTCCAAGCCCACTTCGTACAGCAGCACAGACACACGCGCGATCCTGATGACATCATGCACTGCGTGCGCAGGAATGATGAAACGATTGAGGACTACATCACACGTTTCAATCAGGAGTCTTTGGCAATCGGGGGTATAACTGAGCAACTCCTGCGCGTGGCTTTTATACAAGGCGCGCGCAGTGATCAACTCCGCCGAGCTCTCGTAAGCAGAGATGGTATGCCCACCACTTGGGCAAAACTAATGGAAGCATTGCGAGTCTTCGCGAGAAATGAAAAGCAGATTGCCCAAGATAGGGCAAGAGAAAGAGCGCATCAGGCTGAATCACCGCGCAGCAAAGAGAAGAGGGCCAAACAGAACTCTGTATGGTCCAGGTTGCAACCAACAAGTTTTTCTTCCACAGAAAAGCAAACGCAACCAAGCTCACCCCAGCCCCAAAAAGATGTCCGTAATCGCGGGGAGGGTGACAAGAGGGAGGGCGGCAGAGATCCTAGCAGACCTCTGCCAAGAATATGGACTCCCCTCACTAAAACACCTTCACAGGTGTTAAGTACTGAGAATGTCCAATTCAAGCCCCCCAAGCAACTACACTACAAGGGACCGCAAAACAGTGGCAAATATTGTGAATTTCACAGGTCCCCGGGCCACAACACCGACGCATGCCATCATTTAAAGGATGCGATCGAGAAGGATGTAAAATCAGGCAGGCTGGCTCACTTGGTAAAAAACCAAAGAATAGAAGATGAACAACCGGAAAGAGCCTCTGCCAGCAAGAAATACAAAAGAATCTGTGTGGCTGAGGGGGGACGACAAGGGCAGACGTCAAAAAAGAGAAGCGCGCAAATCCACGGAGATTGGCGCGAGCAGCAAGTTATCTTCCCAAGAATCAGGGGAGGCCCTTCAATCAGCAGCCCCCTTGTCATCACCACACACATTGCTCATTACGAAGTGTCAAAGGTCCTGGTGGACACTGGAAGCGAATCTGACATTATGTATGAGCAATGTTTCAGAAAGTTAGACCCGGCAGACCAAGCGCGGCTCGAGATGGTGAACGCACCAATTTGTGGTGTTTCAAATGAAATCATCCATCCCCTAGGTCAAATTCAGTTTGAACTAACTATGGGGGATGATGAGCACAAGCGAGCCGAAGTTGTCAACTTCTTGGTCTTGCCCACCACGTCATGCCACAATATGATCCTGGGTAGGGGAACGATTTGCCCAATTTAATGTTGTACCGTCGCCAGCGCACGGCGCATTGGGGTTCCCTACACCAACGGGCGTAAAATTTGTTTTACCGCGATCATTTGTGCGCGAGTGACAAGTACGCCGCGGGAAGGGAGAATGAACTTCCAATGGCGGACAATGCGCAGAGAAGTGGATTTTAAACCCAAAATTCCCAGAGCAAACGGTCACAATTGGCGCTACCATTTCAGACGAAACGAGATTGAGAATGAAAAGGTTGCTCACAAAATACACGTCGGTCTTCGCGTTGGCAACACTCCGATATGACTGGGGTCCCGCGAGACTTGGCGCAACATTCTCTTAACACGTTCAAGTCGGTGGAGCCAATTGCTCAGAAAAAGAGAATCATGGGGGATGAAAAGGCGAAGGCCATGAATGAGCAAGTTGAGGACCTGTTGCGCGCAAACATCATCCGCCCGATCCGATACCAGACGTGGGTAGCCAATCCTGTGATGGTAAAGAAAAACAACGGGTCATGGAGGATGTGTATTGACTTCAAGGACCTCAACAAAGCATGTCCGAAAGACTGTTACCCCCTCCCAAACATCGACGCAAAGGTGGACTCTGTGGCGCCATTCAAGCTCAAATGTTTCCTGGATGCCTACAAAGGCTATCACCAGATTCAAATGGCACCACAAGACGAAGACAAGACTGCCTTCAGAACCGACAAGGGTGTTTTTTGTTACACAAAAATGCCCTTTGGTTTAAAGAATGCGGGCGCCACTTATCAGAGACTTATGGATTCGGTTTCTCAGTGAACAAATCGGAAGAAATCTAGAGGTCTACGTTGATGATTTGGTGATCAGAGCAGGGGAGGAGAGACAAATGCTCAAAGACATCGAGGAAACTCTTCAGCGCTTAACGGAAGTCAACATGAAGCTCAACCCGAGCAAATGTACTTTCGGCGCGGAAGAGGGGAAATTTCTTGGTGTAATGGTCACTAAGGATGGTTTCAAGGTGAACCCTGAAAAGGTGGAAGCCATCCTTGACATGCCTTCACCATCCACCATGAAAGAGGTTCAGAAGCTGAATGGTAGATTGGTGTCAATCAACAGGTTCCTAGCGAACCACGCCAACAAATCTACTCCATTCGTTAACACTTTGAGGAACTGCTTGAAGAAGAGCCAATTCAAGTGGACGCCTGAGCTGAGCAAGCTTTCAGTGAGATAAAAGAATGTCTCATAAAGCTGCCCGCGCTCACAGCTCCACTTCCTGGCGAAACCCTTACATTGTACTTGTCAGCTGGAGACCGCGCCATCGGCGCAGTATTATTGGTGGATCGCAAGGGGATCCAAACGCCAATATACTATGTGAGTCGGGTGCTGACAGACCCTGAGACGCGCTATTCCATCATGGAAAAGTTAGTTTTGTCACTAACACACGCGTCGCGCAAGCTACACAGATACTTCAATGGTCATCCGATTGAAGTTCTGACAGGTTACAACATCCAGCAAGTCTTGCGACGCCCCGCGCTCTCCGGAAGGCTGACAAAGGTGGCGCTGGAATTAGGTGAACACACGATCACCTATAAGCCCCGTCCAGCAATAAAGGGTCAAGTTTTAGCGGATTTCATCACGGAAATCCCAGAGGGAAAGATTGAAGAAGCTCAGCGCGAGGTAGACCCTCCGCGAGCAAATGATAAAGAAGATGTTTGGAGGCTATTCACTGATGGAGCCTCCAACAGCGAAGGGTCAGGCGCAGGCCTCAAACTGGTGGACCCTGATAATCATGAATATACTTATGCTATTAGGTTGGACTTCAAGAGTACCAACAATGAGGCTGAGTATGAAGCCCTGCTGGCTGGTCTGCGCATTGCGCGCAAGTTTGGAGTTAAAAGGCTAGAGGCCCATGTTGATTCTTACTTGGTAGCTGCACAGGTCAATGGCCTTTATGATGCCAAGGAGAACACCATGCCTCTATATCTAGAGCAGGCAAAAAAGCTCGTTGAGCAGTTTGACTTCTTCAAAATCATACACATCTCGCGCAGCGAAAACAAGTCCGCTGACGCGTTGAGTAAGATGGCATCAACTAATTTTGATCACTTTGGCAAAGATGTCAGGGTGGAAGTGATGAGCAACCCGTCAGTGCAAACGCAATCTGTCCTTGTAATTCATACAACCCCTTCATCCTGGATAACTCCAATAATGGAATTCCTGAAGGAGGGGAAGTTACCGGACGATCGCGCACAGGCGAGAAAGATAAGACACAAGGCGCAGAACTATGAACTACTTGATGGTACATTATATCGACGCTCTTATCTTGGACCGCTCATGAAATGCCTGGATGCTGAAGAAGCAAGCTACGTGATTAGGGAGATTCACGAAGGAATCTGCGGAATACACGCTGGCCCGCGCATGGTGGTTGCCAAGGCAATGAGCTCAGGCTACTATGGCCAGGCATGTACTTGGATGCGCTAAAAGAAATACAAAAATGCAAGGCATGTCAGAGCTACGCGCCAAACACCATGCGGCCAAAGAACAACTTGATTCCAGTAACCTCCGCATAGCCTTTCCACAAATGGGCCATTGATATTGTGGGGCCCCTGCCGCAAGCGCGAAGGGCGAGTGAAAGTTTTGGTAGTGGCGGTAAACTATTTCACAAAATGGGTTGAGGCCAAGCCACTAGCAAAAATCACAGCAGAGGCGATGAAGCAATTTATCTGGAGCCACATCATTTGCCGTTTTGGCCTTCCTATGGAAATTGTGAGCGACAATGGCAAACAGTTCACTGACAGGAAGATATCCAGCTGGCTCAAAGAATTGCACATCAACCAAATCTTCACTTCGGTCTACCACCCTTAGGGGAATGGCCAAGTGGATGCGCGCGAATCAAAGTTTGTTAAATGGGCTGAAGAAAAGGTTGGAGGGAGAATCCCATTCTTGGGTCGAAGAGTTACCTAATGTCCTGTGGGCGCACAGGACATTAAGCAAAACTAGCAATGGCGAATCCCCGTTCAGCCTAACCTATGGGACAGAGGCTATGATCCCAGCAGAAATTGGATGCCCATCCCATAGGGTACTCATGATGAGCAAGACTGATAACGGAGCGCGAAAGAAGATTGGACCTTAACTTGCTTGAAGGGCGCAGAGAAGCGGCTATCATCAATGAAGCCAAATACAAGAAAAAGCTGAAAAAATATTATAATCAGTGCGTTAAAGAGTGCCACTTCAAGAAAAATGATTTGTCCTTCGAAATAATGAAGCTAGCCGCGCAATACCCCCAGGAAAAATGTCCCCCAATTGGGAAGGACCTTATCAAATCTCAGAAGAATTGGGGAAAGGGCCGTACACTTTAAAAGATTTGAATGGAAAAAAGATACCGCGCGCGTGGAACGCAGCGCAGCTTAGAAAATGCTTCATGTAAAAATTCAAATATGTAATCAAGGCTTTTAAGCCATCATGAATGATGATTCGCGCTATCTTTCAATATTTGTTCTATTACCTTTGCATACATGTTTCACACTTCCTTTATTAATTTGGAGCAATATGACAACACTATATTGACTTCAAAACAAAATAAAACGAAGTAAAACATACATGCGCGAGCCTTAGCTCAAACGCGTTAACGAGTCTTAACTCTAAAACGTCAGGGCCTTAGCCCAAACCTACGAGCCTTAGCTCAAACACGTTAACGAGTCTAAACTCTAAAAACGTCAGGGCCTTAGCCCAAAACAAAGAGCCTTAGCTCAAAACACTCACAAACATCCATCTTACATCCCGCGCAGCCTGATCATATAAATCCTAAACACAACTAAGGCAAAGTACATGCCAAATCATAGTGTTAAGGGTCTCAGGTTGAGGTCGCGCGCGGAATAAAAGTGGATATCTGAGTAACACATGCTGACAGGTAATGGCTAAAACTCATATAAAAAACGCGCGACAACGACGCGCAAAAAAGGAGTAGTGAAAAGTCATCGCGCATGTCAGCATAAACAAGATACTGCGAAACCACTTACAAAATATGACTATGGTTAAGTAAATAATTTCCTTACAACCTTGTTCTTATTTTAACGTGCAAGCATATCTTATATCTATACAAGCAAACATGAGAGATGAATGGAAATGCGCAAGATGTGAAAAAGGGAAAACAAATTTCATTCCATAGCATTGAAATTTACAAGTGTGATGAGTTACAAATTACAAGTATAACAAAAAACAAAAAAAAAAATTAGAAATATGAAGGGCTTCTCAAGTCTCCACGTCGACGTCAGCCACTTCATCACCCTCATCATCTCCCGCAGCATCTGGCGCGGCCCGCTCCTCATCTCCGAACTGACCATAGTCAAGTTCTTCCTCCTCAATGGAGTCTTCTATCACGACGGTGTCAGGAGCAGATTCTTTTCGCCGCGCCAGGAGCCGCTGGCAGGGGCAACATCCCCCGCGCCACCATCATCGCCACCAGCCCCCTCGCATTCATCGAGCAACTTCTTTAGCGCGCCGAGGTCGGCTGGTCAAGCAAGGCGCAGCTATCTGCAAATCATTAGAAAAGGATTGAGTACAAAAACTTGGAAAATTAATCAAGAAAAATTCATTAATTAAGGTCAAGGTACCTGCACAAGGACGGGGATAGGAGTATTCATATACTTCTCCCCCACAGCGGCCATGTCCGCGCAGGCCGCGTCGCTCTTGTAAGGGTACTCGGATGGGTTCTTCTTCAACATCCCATATTCATACCCATCCGTAAACCCTTCAGCTCGACCCACAAGGCGCGCGGCAGCATTGCAGTCCATCACAAGGGCCTGAAACTCGGCAGAATATTTCATCGCCAAAGCGCAACGAGTCATGCCCTGTGACACCAGCCATTGGCGATCCTGCGCGAGGCCAGCAACAGACGTCTCGAGAGCAGGAACCTGGGAGTTTAATAACTCAACAGTTTTCCTTGGTCTTTTTAAGCTCCTCTTTATCAGACGCTGCTGCCGCCAAAATTTTTTCTTTCTCCGCCTGCGCAGCATCAAGTGCTTCCTGGCTAGACGCTGCCGTCGCCAAGGCCTCATCCCTATCAGCCTGCGCGGGCCGCCAACTCCTTCTTCAGGCGCGCAACCTCGCTCTCCAGTGATGATTTTCTCAGTGATACTCTGGACGATAGCTTGGTTCACGCGCCTCCACCTGCTGTTCCAAGACACGCACTCTCCGCGCGTACTTGGCAACTTCGGCCTCCGCCACCTGCTGCTTCTTTCGCGCAGCTTGGAGCTCATTGCACGCGCTTTAATAAAGGCGGTGTTGGCACTTGCTCGGTTTTCGCTGAGCTCCGCCTGGAGTTTCTCAGCTCGTGCTGCGAGCATCAGAAAGGTTCCAGGCAGCCACCTTAGCCTCTTGCTGGGCTGCCACAAGAGCATCGCGTACTTTATATAATCACGATGAAGCTCTTGGGAGGCAGCAAAGAAAGCTGACCCAGCGAAAATGTGATCGTTGAGCCAAGTCAGCGCGGGTGCGCTCCTCCTGATACCTCCTTTCAGTAGGAGGCACGGCATGAGCCCAGAAGTCCTCGTATACGCCCATGGATTGGAAGGAACTGTCTTCATTAATATTCCATCTCGGGCGGTAAACGTGGTCACCTTGCTGCAAAACACAAGAAATGTTCTAAGTCATAAAACATACTTATATGGAGGTACGCGCAGCGGAGCAAACAAATTAAAACATACCTGCGGGGATGAAGCAGAAAAGTCGAGCGCCAGCCCCACCAGAAGTCTGCGCTGCGAAGTCTTGTGGCCCTCGCAGGGCTGGCGCGGTCTCCCAAGGAGTCCTTCAGCTTGAAGCCCCCTCATCCTCCTCATCTTCTTCAATAGGCCTCTTCTCCTGCGACCTGGAGGGCTCCAAACCAGCCTCGCGGAGAGGGCTGCGCGTAGGAGGAGGCGAGGGAGGTCTCGACGCCGCCAGTTCGGCGCGCAATACGGCTTCCTGCTCCTTTGTAATCCCAATAAGGGGAGACTCAGCACTAGCAGGAGCTAGGACCAGAACCAGCGGCGCCCGGCAACGGCGCCAGGAGTGTCACCAGCAGCTTGTACGCCAGCTACAACTCCTATGAACAAATCAACAACAAAAAAGGGTTTATGATTTGATCAAAACAAAAAATTCAGAAGACAATGGCGCAAAACATACCTTCGCGCAATTCTGTTCGCGCGTTGAACATCGCCATAAAGTTCATTCTACCCTTTTCCGGAGGGTAGAACAGGGGACCTCGAAGCAGCCCCCGGCGCAGCCTCAGCACCTTGTTGCGCCTGAGGCTGGATCTACTACAGACGCCGGTCCTGCAAACATTCAAATGCGAAAAGATGTAATAAAAGTTCAATCAGAATTATGGGTAAGCAAAGTATACCTTTCGCAGGCGCGGCACTGCTTCTCTCTTCAGCCGCGCGAAGGGAGGAGGTCACGCCACCATACCTCAAGTGGACAGGAGGTCGGCCCCACTTTCACAGGCAGGGAAGCTAAAGAAACCTTGGTGGGTAAACACCTGGGTTTCCTCAGGTCCCTTCGTTTTGAGCATGGGGATGAGCGACAGGGGTGTCGTCTTTCTTCTGTCTCTTTACTGCCCCCTGCGCCGGATTTCCCCTTAGCTTTGCGCTTTAGTAGGGGCGCCTCCTCTTCCCTCATCCTCCTCTTCCGCGAGCTCCAGCTCGTAGTTCTCCAGCGCATCTACAATACATGCAACACAAGTGTTAGCAAAATTTGGTATTCTAAAGGAATAAGCATAAGTGCGAAGGCTTACCAGGCGCGTCGCTATCAAAGTCAAATGCCAGATCGACAGGGAATGGAACATGTCATCGAAGCGATCTGGGAAGCCCACCTCCCCAGCGCCAAGCGCGACGGAGCCACCCTCCACTTGATCATCATAAGCGGCGTGGATATAATCCTTGGTGACTGCGCAAAAACAAGTCAAATAAATTTCAGCAAAAAGAATTATGTTTCGCGCAGAAAATGAAATAAAGCAATGAAATAAACTTACACAACCCGTCGACTTGGATAACGGGCTCAAGCGCGCTGTCGGTCCACAGCTTACTCATGCCGACCCCCACCAGCGCCTCCTCGCGAATTTTCTTGGCGGGGGATGGTTCGGGTGGTCAGTTTCTTAACCAAGCGCCGGTTGGGTTCTTAATAACATCCGCATCCGCGGGGCGCAGAATCGATCGCGCGCATCGACATGCGGATGGGGATTACACCAGCCCTGATGTAGAAGAAACCTCTCAGACCAGTCATGAAGGCTCTTAAATGACACGGTGCTGCACTTAACCTTCTGACTGCGAGGAATAAAGGAGATCCAAGAATCTTGGATCTTGGGCTTGTAAAAAAATTGAAAGCGCCGAGGGGTGGGCTCCTCGCGCTTGTGATTTGCACATGAACTCGAAATGAGTCATGCGCACAAGTCCAAACGGATGGACTTGGGAGATATGAATCCCGAAAAAACGTAACACCGCGCCTACAAACTTGTCATCGGAAGACGAAGGGTTGCAGTGGATGAAAAAATGGGTGTATAGTGAAATATAGCCGGGAGGCGGGTCGCCGCCGTCTGCCCGGCCACAGGCAACATGCAGCCAAACACAGGGGGAAACCCTGTGACGAGATGAGGCTGTCGAGATCGGCCTGCCTCAACTTGCAGGGGATTTCATTCCACCTTTTCGTGGCCTTGGTCCTCCCTACTTCCTCCGATGTG
Organism: Bidens hawaiensis; assembly: GCF_021521415.1. NCBI lineage: Eukaryota > Viridiplantae > Streptophyta > Magnoliopsida > Asterales > Asteraceae > Bidens > Bidens hawaiensis. The sequence goes on from NW_027493343.1 coordinate 445,006, forward strand.
GTCTCAACAACCCTCTTCCCCTTGCCCTTTTGCTTTAATGTCGACATCACCACAGATTTCACACGGCGTCTTCGAGAGGCAATAGAGGTTGATTGAGGGGGTTAGAGGAGTCTGAACTAATCAGACATACAACTGCTAGCAGCAGATAACGAAGATTCGAACGATGAATACACTCAACTCAGGAATATGAAAGGCAGAAATTCGAAAATTAGCAACAATGAAGATGAAGATAAAAAATTTTTCCTAAGGGCCTGCTTTTATAGGCCCAGGAGAGAGAAAAGTGGGTAACTGTTTCGGATTTCACGCGCCCCCACTCGCAGGTGTAAAGCCAACGCTGGCGCGGCACGTGTCCCTAACACTGTTGAGGGGACATAAAAACGTAACGGACCTGCCACGGAGCAGATACGGCGCCCCCACTCGCAGGTGCAAACCAATGAGAGCGCGACACGTTGTTCCAGACAGCTGTGCGAGAGGACATGAAAGGCAACTGTAGCACCTCGAGCACACGAACGTCTGACACGTTTACGGCGCACGACACCACCAACCAACCACGTGTTTGGACCCTTCGTTTCAACCAAATGGATTAGAACAAGGCGCAACGATGGAAACAACCAAGAAAACGACAAAACCCCCATCAGTAAGTCTAATATCTATCTTACCGCGCTAGCGCGAGATAAGACACACATTAGACTGGGGGGGCTTTGAAGAGGTATGTACCCGCCT